>NC_090448.1:808774521-809079052 GCF_031143425.1 Pleurodeles waltl | reverse complement strand
TATTGCTGTGAAACTTCAACAGCTAACAGCTGTGGCTCTGTGCACAACTGTCATCGGTTGAACTTTTGAGGAAATAGATGTGAAACAAAGGCTTCAGAGCTGCAGGGAGGGGGATTGAACTCCCTCAGGCTCGAAGAGGTCTTTGTTTTTCTTAATTAGAACATTCTGCACTCATGAGACTGAATGTTTTAATAGCTTTGCAGCCTGCTGTAGCGGGCTACACCAATCATTAAAGACCCCACTCCCTGATTAAAGGTCCTCACCTTCGGCTCAGGCCTTTAAGAACAGTATAGCCCTCTATGAGGGGCTAGAAGGCTATAGAGTTAAAGAATAGGAACCAGATATGTTCCCATTTAGATAGCTGTCCTTCAGCTAGATCTGGTCTTCTGGGAAGTCCCTGTCAGTCCTCCTGACTGTGGCCTGATGCTGTCTACTGACACCAGTGCAGGCGTGTCTCACAGTGAACCACATTGTACATGTTGGGCTGAAATGTACTAAGAACCCAATATTTACAGATAGGGCATTAGATATTCAAGGAGGAGAGGGATTATGTAGGGGCAGTTGATTGTTCTAGTGTTCATGCATACCTGATCTCAGTAGGATACAGCTCTCCAGAGTAAAGATAAGCACATGTGAAGGCAGAGGCCAAACAACCTTTCCCCAAGGCTGACAGCACAGTACGCACGGTTTTCATTCCTGTGCAAAGTACACAATACAAAAAATTAGTGCAAGAGAAGAGAGAGTGGTCCTAATTCAAAAAACATTTTTTGTGAACTGTGCCGATCTTGTAAAAGGTACATTTTGTGAGTGTAAACAATGGAATCCATGTGCACAAACTAGCTTGTAACATGCATCTTTCCACAGTGAAAATATGGCTTTCAAGTGCTTGCCAAGAGGCATGGCAGAGGTAAATTCTAGCGGATCTCTCAGTCACAAAGAGATATGCCGAAATCAGTACTTGCAACAGTTCACCTTCCCCACTAGTCTTGGACCGGTATAGTGCTAGTCAATGGAAGCTGTAATGCAGGAAGGGAACAGTATTGAACATTGTCTTTCTTTCAACTGCTTATGAAATACACGAGCAATGGATTACAGATGTAAACGCTGACATTTAAATTAGAGATCAGAATCTAATTCTCTGTAATGAAATTTTTATAAAAAATAGACAATATCTATGATCTGCAAGATCGGAGAGCATTTATATTTTAAATAGCGTGTTAAAACCATCTGTATAGGAGACAGTGTATTCTGCTTTTGTTTTTTTACTGGACCAACCAGCCAAATCAAACGTACAAAAAGTGCATTGACTGAAAGAAAAAATCTTTGGTACATTTTTTACAAGAACAAAAAACCATGGAATGGCACTCTGCTTCTGGGCAGATGTACAAAGTACTGTCCGGAAACTACTGGTCACAATTTGAGACCAGGGTGGTATTTTGTGAACCGACCTATTCACTAATAGGTCAGTTCACAAAATACTGAATTGTAGTTGGCCGCAATCCGGCCTACCTAATGAATATTAATGAGGTATGGCACACCTTGACAAGGCATGGTGGTCTGCTGGGGTTAGAAGACTACCATGTCTGTGACTGCCTTTCAACGAAGCAAACCTTTTTTTTTTTTAGAAATGCTGATCATTTTTCTTAAAGGAAATGGGACTGTGTTTAAAATTAAACATTTCTTATTTCCTTTTTTCTTTGTTTAAGTGGAAAACAGGGATCCTGTGGATAACAACCTTTTTGTAAATTTGCAGATAGGAAAGAGGACCCCTTTCCTTTTGCGAACAGGTAACCACCCCAGCTTAGTGGTCTGCTGGACTTGACCCTCCCTGTAGGGTTACTCCTAAACATTTTGCCTTCACTGTTCTTGTGCTCGGAACCTGTTTTGGTTGGCTTTTAGCACTCTGTGCACTTTACCACTGCTAACCACTGCTAAAGGGCTTGTGCTCTCTCCTTCAACCATGGTAAAATAATCTTACACCCAATTGACACAATTAACTTACTTGCAAGTCCCTGGTAAATTGGTACTATATGTAGCCGTGGCTTATACATTAACTGCGACTAGTGGGTCTGCACTACTCATTGCGCCAGGACTTAAGTAGCCCTTTAAAACATGTCTCAGGCCTGCCACTGGAGACTATGCATTGTTTGAACCACCAATTTGATTTGGCAAAGTAAAGCTTTTGTAATTTGGAAAACTTCCTTTTTAATATATATATGCCGCCCTATGTTAGGCCCTAAACAGCTCAATAAGGCAGGGTGCCACGTATTTAAAAAATCGTAATCCTTTTTATTTTTTTTATTTCCATTCTCACACAGTTGGGGATTCCTCTGACCCACATGTCTGAGCAGACCCCCAAATATTAAGTTTTTAATGGCGAAATCATTGCACCCATGGGTAATAGATGAATTTGATTTCTTTTCCAGGTTCTTTAATAAAGGAGCCCAGATGACTTGTAATTTCGAGCATTCCCACACTAGAAGTTTCCAGTTTCCAACAGCATTTAGGCACTTAGTGCATTTGTCCGCTATATTTTGTAATCTCTTGGATGAGTAATACAATCAGTATTGGAAGAAATATTGCATTTTGGGTCAATTCGACTCATCAGAAGACAATGACTAGCAGTACTTATCTCCTTCCAATCTGTGGGTGAAAGATAGATCATTAGGTCTTCCGAACACTCAGGACAGATTTTAGGGTTGTCCAGACTGACTGCAAACTCTTGCCAGGAGGCCAATAAATACGGCATCATAAGATTCAGACTTTCTTTACTTTTAGTCACCAACATAGCTACCAATATATAAATATTTAAAGAATTCCCCCATGCCCAACACCATATTTCTGTTAATTCCCAGTGACAGAGATTACTCTACTTATAGCAAGTATTTGGACAGTCTCCCAAAAATCTTTTCTGGTACCAGTCTTTGTGAATGCAGGTAACGTCCTCTGGTTGCACTGAATTTTACCACGCAAAAATACAGTCTCTTTATTTATGGGTTCTAATCATTTTTAGCCATTGTGAATTAGACTTGCAAAGTGCACTCAACTTTTTAAACGTGATCTCTTAAAAATTGTGGGCAGTTGTATTTGGAAGCATATCCCATGACGTCCAGCTTGCCAACCATGTGGGTAAGAATATTAGGAAATTAATCTTTCGAGTCAGACCCTGTTCAGGGGGCCGTGAGTGGGCAATGTGCAAGCAGGGGTGACAGGGCCCAAACTGTAGGGCTTGGGGTAATACACCACTGATTCTTGGTGTCTGACCCCCTGTGGCTTTATAAACTGGACCACATACAAGCTCTTCAGCATTCGATTCTCAGTGGTCCTAACTATAACTAGACAATGGCCACCCCTTCTTTGTAATATATAGCGGCTTCATAGTTACAGTGCACTTTATATACTAAATATACTTTTTGTTATCAATAATAGGTTTGACACAGTAAAATCTACATGCTACAAGGAAATTAACAGCAGAGGTCGAGATGAAAGCCCTGAGGTCTTACTGTGCATATAATTTAATGTAGCATCATTTTGTTGTATCCCCAAGATGAAATAAGGAGAAAATAGAGACCATAAAAACACAAAGAGGTGCTGTGTATTACCCAACGTAAAGTAAACATGCACAAAGAGAAATAAATAGAATTAGAAAAGCCAATATATCATACTTATTTTGAGTCCTGCCTAAAACATTAAAAAACCTATTCTGGTGTGAAAAGACAAAACAAAAACAATTGTTTCCTGAGTACAGTGTTTCTATGAGATAAATAATTTAATATGTGATGATTCTCTGCACTTCAGTGATGTAAAATACTCCCCCGTGCATTGCAATGCAAGCATTTTATTGGAGGCAGAATCATACACTAACAAGCCAATAGCCTTGGGTGCGACAATATTACTTCCTTTCGGTGGAGCCAATACCCACGCTTCATATATTTTTTAAGAATTGGTAAAGAATGGTTACCAGACAGCTGGGGTGCCAAGCCAGACCTAAAAACGGTCTTGGTAATCCCTTAAAAGAAACCGATATTTATTTGCGTTGCATTTCAATGGAATTAGGGTTCTGTGCTCCCGGCCCTAGCATAGTAACAAAATGACCTTTTATTTTTATGGCACGTTTTGTAAGATATGCGTACCTTGACACACTCTTTGAAGGACTCTTACTTATGAACGTTTTTCTGCCCTGGTTGCACTTGTTTAATCTACAACCACCTTGGGTATTGGCCATCCCTTTCATGTGCGTTACTGTGCACTAGGACCGCCCTGGTGGCAAACAATATCATTTTGACTCCAAAAACACCTTGGATGGAAGACTTGACAGACGGTCTACTGTGTGTATTGTATGTGCTATATGTTTTCTGTGTGTTGTGTTTATTTTGTGTAATGCATTGTTTGTGTTGTGGATGGTATGTGGTGGGTTGTGTTGTGTGTGCTGTCAGTTGTGTGTATGTGTTTTATTGTGCACTGTATGTGTATTTTGTGCATTGTATTACTTGTGTACATTATAGGGCAGATTTATGTAAAGTGGCGCTGCAACGAGTGCAGCACCCCTTTCCCTGCACCCCTTAGCACCCCTACCGCCACCATATGTGCACCGTATTTAATATTTATGATGGCATAATTTTGGCGCTACTCCTGCATCGTACATAAGGCCCCATTCTAAAGAATGGAAGGCCCCTTTTAACTCCTCTTGAGCAGACGTTATAAGTGCCATAAAAAATTGCATTTTTCCAGCTTCCCTAACGGGGGAACACCCCCTTTGCATACATTATGCCTGGCACAGGCATAATGTAGCGCAAACGGCTACAGGGTGGCACAATGCATGCATTGCACCACCCTGTAAATAAACGCAGAGATTTTGGCCTTGTTGGGCCACATTAACGTAAAAAATAATGATGTTAATGTGGCGCTTTTGTGTATTGTGCATAGGTTGTGTGTGGTTATGTTTTATGTGTTTATTGTGTTATACATGTGTGTTGTGTGTTCTGGGTGTATTGTTTTATGTCTGATGTTATGTTAGGTAATGCTTTGCTTCATCCTCTTTTGTTCTGTTAATGCATTTCTATAGCACACTTGTACTACTTGTATGGTTCTGCAGTACTTTCATAGTATGGACACGCTTTCTAGGTGTACGTATTTGTCAGAATAAATGTGGTCTGGTGTCATAGTGAAGCTCCATCTGTCCAATTTTTACTTTAGGAAAGATAATGATCCTTTTACATCATCCAAGTGTGACAAGACTGAACTGAGGTAGGCAATGTACTAACTCCTCAGCTTACTATTCTTTGTGCACTATCCCACCCTAGTTGGTGCCCATCCATTCACCCTAGTTTGACAAAAAGAAGTTATTGTTAACTCACCATGTGGAACAAACAAGTTAGCGATGATCATCAGCCCTGCTAGGATGAGAGAAACTGACTCCGTGCAACGACGGCCAATCATGCTCATGGTTGCAGCCCCGACAAGTTTTGCAGGAATATCGATAACACCAAAAAACGCCTGGACCAAGAAGATGCTGAAGCCAAACTTCTGCAGGTCCATGCCCAGACCGTAGTAGGCAAAGCTCATAGAGAACCTGTTGGAGGAAGAAGTGATTACTCATTTATAGTTTCTCTTCAATCATCACATTGAAACTTTCTGCTAGGCCCTGCCAACGTGAAACTGTATGAGAGACAGTGAAATGGACTTGCCCAATGTTATAATACATGAATTACCTGAAGACTTGACTGCTGAGCCCAGACTCTATGCTTTACATGCTGTGTGTGTGTGGGGGGGGGTTTACTCAGCTAAATGTAAAACACTTTGACTGTCCAAGGCAATGTACTCAATAATCCTTGTCTCATAATCTTCCAAATAAAGGGAGCCCCAAAATATGTGCACCTAACCAGTCATTCAAGCAACAGGTGCAACAATTAGATACTGATGGATTCATCGCATGAACTCTTAAGAGTATATAAGAAAGAAAACACATTCTGTGGTATTAAATTCATCCGATATTTCTCCCCAAGAACAACTTCATGTGGGGCCATAACTGGCAGTTTAAGCTGGACTGTTTCCATGAGGAGCAGGGTTATTACTCATTTGCATAAGTGTTACATGGGTAGCAATGTCATTTAGAACTGTGATATGTCATAGGCTGTCATTCTGTTCTAGAATTCTGTATGCGGATTCAGTCTGAGTGGTATGGCGGATTCTGGTTCCCCTATTACAATATTATCTGATGTAACTTTTGAGAAATTGTGGCCCGGAAAAGTACTGAAAGATACTGATGTTAACCCTAAGGCTTTTGGTGAATTTGATATTACAGTGAAGGTTTTCTTTATGGATATATTGGATTTTAAAAGTAGAAGTAGAAGTACTAAAATTTATGTTGCTGAACATGGTAGAGATATCTTGGGGTGGCAAGATCAAGCCAAGTTGGGTATAGTGTTGAGACCAGGTCAGAGTGTACCTGTAGTTCTAGGAGATCTTTCTGTTCTTACTGTATCAGATGGAAATTTGCAGACTGATTATTGTTCTTTGGAAAGTTTGTTTGAAAGATTTGACAAAGTTTATAACAGTGATATTGGTCTTGTAAAAGGGTTTTAATATCAAATGAAGCTGAAGAATGGAGCCAGGCCAGTTACGCAGAAACTTAGACCTGTGCCATTTTCTGTTAGACAGGATCTTAAAAACTTACTTGACAAAATATGTGAACAGGGTATTATCACACCAGTAGATTCTTTCAAATGGGTTTCTGATATAGTTCTTGCTAAAAAGAAAAAATCTGGTGATATTCGTTAGTGTGCCGATTGGCGTGCACTTAACCGTAACATTCTGGTAGATTCCCATTCCTTTCCAAGGATTATTGATTTGTTATCAAATTTAGGGAAAAGCAAGTAATTTTAAACTATAGCTCTAAGATCAGCATATCATCAAATTCCGTTGACCAAAGATTCCCAACTGTTGACTTCTTTTATAACACCCTTTGCAACGTATATGTATTTGCGTATGCCTTTTGGCTTAGCATCCGCAGCTAGAGTTTTTCAAATATTTATGGATGCATTGTTTGGTGAAGAACAATGTATTCAAGCTTTTCAAGATGATATTCTTATTCATACAGAAAGCAAACAAAAACATTTTGAGCTGCTACATCTAGTATTTAAAAAATTGGAGAAACATGGTGCTACGGTCAACAAAGATAAATGCAAGTTTTTTACAAACCAAGTGGATTATTTAGGGCATAACATTTCAGATAGGGTATCCCACCAAAGTCATCTCATCTCTAGTTAAAGACATTGTAGAAGCCCCAGTACCAAAATACTAAGATTTGTGACTATGCTATGGTGGTATCAACAAAGAGAGGGCACTTTTAAAGAAACATATCAAATTTGTTTGGACTGAGGAAGCACATGTCTTTTGGTAAACTGTAAGATTTAATGATGGATTTCCCTGCTATTAAGCCTTTAACTCATGGTCTTAAAAGTGTCATCACTGTGGATGCCAGCTCCTTAGCTTTAGGTGTTGTGTTGAGTCAATATGTAGGTGGACTTGAGAATACTGTTGCCTTTGCATCACGCATGTTGAGTTCCGCTGAACAAAAGTATAGCACAATTGAACGATAAGCGCTTGCTTGTTCTTGGGCAGCAGAAAAGTTCAAAATGTATATTTGGGGTACAAAATTTGACCTGTTTACGGATCACAAGCCATTGATATATATGTTGGGTGACAGCTGCTCTCACAAAGCATCTTTCCGATTAGTAAGGTTAATTTCTAAATTACATGAATTTAGTTTTGATATTAAGTATGTCCCAGGCAGTAAGAATATAAGAGCAACTGTCTTTCACATTTGTTGCCAGTTGTTGAAAATGAGAGTGAACATTATGTTGAGGAAGAGTTTGTGATGACCGTGTCAGATGCTGCTTGTGATTTCAAGATATCTGAGGAAGAGTGGAATGAGAGCAGCAACAATGAAGATTTTGTATCCAGAGTTAAGGAGTACCTCGTTTCTGGTCGGCCTTCTGACAGGAACTTGGACAAGGATTTGAAATCCTTTGTTCAAGTGGCACATACATTGTTAGTGGTCAATGGTATTGTGATGAGACAGAGTATGTTTGGGCCACCTTTAGCTTTAAGATATGATATCATTTCAATAGCACATCAAGAATATTTGGGCATTTCAGCCACTGTAAAGAGTATTAAACAACTATACTGGTGGTCTGGAATAGACTCTCAAGTTAAATGTTATGTTGAGAAGTGTGCTGAATGTTTATGTTTCGATAAACATTGGAAAATGGACACTAATCCTTCGTCTTTTACGGAATGGCCCAATAATGCATTGGAAGAGATTGGTTTAGATTTTGCTGGACCATTCAACATGTTGAAGAATGTGAACAAATATATGATAGTAGCCATTGATTATTTTTCCAAGTGGTTGTATTTTGCTTTTGTCAAGTCTGCTGATTTCAGTACTGTCACAAAGTTTTTGAAACATTTGTTTCAAGTTGAAGGTCCAGCTAAGAAAATTGTTACGGATAATGGGACACATTTTGGCCCTCATCCTGACCTTGGCGGGCGGCGGAGGCCCGCCGTCAGGTTACCGTTCCGCGGTCGAAAGACCGCGGCGGTAATTCTGACATTCCCGCTGGGCTGGCGGGCGGCCGCCTTCAGGCCGCCCGCCAGCCCAGCGGGAAAGAGGCTTCCACGATGAAGCCGGCTCGGAATTGAGCAGTTGCACCCGTCGCGTATTTCACTGTCTGCGCAGCAGACAGTGAAATACATTTAGGGGCCCTCTTACGGGGGCCCCTGCAGTGCCCATGCCAGTGGCATGGGCACTGCAGGGGCCCCCAGGGGCCCCGCGACCCCCCCTACCGCCATCCGGTTCCCGGCGGGCGGACCGCCGGGAACTGGATGACGGTAGGGGGGTCGGAATCCTGCGCCGCCTTGGAGGATTCCAACGGGCAGCGGAAAACCGGCGGGAGACCGCCGGTTTTCCTGCACTGACCGCGGCCAAAGCGCCGCGGTCAGAATGCCCTGCGGGGCACCGCCGGTCTGTCGGCGGTGCTCCCGCCGACCCTGGCCCCGGCGGTCTAAGACCGCCGGGGTTAGAATCACCCCCTTTGTGTCTGGTGAAATGATGGATTTTCTTTTAAGGCATTCTGTGAAACATTATAAAGTACCTCTTTACAGTCCTTTTTCTAATGGAATAGTTGAAAGAGCCAACCGTATGTTGAAAGAAGGACTGCAGACAGCCATTACTAATAATCCTAATGTTTCTGAATATTTACAGCAAAAAGCTTGGTCTTATAATACAACACCCCATGGTACTACTGGGGTTGCACCTTTTGTCCTGTTAAGGGGAAGAAAACCTGTTACAGCTCTAAGGCCCACCTGGTTGGATGATATAACATGATGTAGTGATGATTGTGTTGATTTGTAATAAGTTTGTATGTGTGTGAAGAGCAAACAGGAAAGCTGCAAGAAATATTTTAACAGAGTGAAAAATGTAAGGGATCTAGAGGTGAAACCTGGTAAATGGGTTTTAGTTAAAAAACCTATGAGAATTAACAAAGATGAGTCAAAAATGTCAGAACCTGTCAAAGGTGAGAAGGTTTCTAGAAGAGCTGTCCTGCTGCAAGGCAAAGGTTGGTGGAACAAGAATGCCGTAGTGAAAGTTACGTGTGAACAAGCTGATATTATCAATAGCAAGCGAAGAAATGGAAACTATGGAAACCTGCTTCATGATAACATTGATTGTAATTTTTGGGATGTTTTATCTGACAAGGAGAAACAAGGTGGGGATGTGGGTTCTGCAATTGCTGAGCATGACATAAATGAACAAAAAAGTGTTGATACTTCTGTGTACAAAAACAAGGTATACACAGTTCCACAACGTAAGTATAATCAGGAAAACCACATTGGGTCCTGATCTAAGGAAAAGATCGTAAAAAAGAGAGAAGAAAGAAGAAAGAAAGCCAGGTCCCTGGAAAATTAATTATTTTGGAACAAGAGCCCTCACTCACCAAAGGTGACATGCTTCATCCTCGGGCTTTGCTCCACGTCAGGCCGGCGCTGCAATGCCTGACGGGCCCCTCAAGGGGGGCTCTTTGCCGGAGATCTTTTGAGATATATGCCCGGTTTAGAAAGAATAGGGTATAGGATTGGAAAAATTCTATTTAAAAATAACTAGAGGTTAGGCAAATTTTATTAAATAATCCAACCACTGTCATGATTAAAACCAAAGAGCGGGGAGAGAAAAGAACAAGGTCTATGCTCCCCAAAATATTATTCACTTCCTCACTCAATTTGAGGTTAGGAATTGTACGCACAGGATCCCCTGTACGATTCACCAGAAGGTCAACATGTTTCTCGCTATTGATGTCCTATGGATCTAACGCGATTCTTCAGGACCTAAACTACCTAATCCTATGTGTAAATATAACCTATAATAAGGAATATTAGTACAATGCAGGGACCCTCCTCATACTAGTGGATGGGCCGCATCAGGTAAAGCACCAAGTAACGGAGGTCCTACTGAGTTGGGACCTGTCCGAAGTTTGCGGCATCACCTGCCCCGTCTTGGTGTTCCATGGATACTTCTGTGACCAGAGATATTGGTAGGAGCTATAGAATTAAAAATATTCCTGTTAAAGTCAAAGATTTTATTAGATATTAGTTATTTTGCTTTAGATTCTAGTTATGTGCTTTGTTGTAGGTTTTAGTTGTTTTTCTTTGTTAAAGGGGAGATGGTGTTATATGGGTAGCAATGTCATTTAGAATGGTGATATGTCATACATAGGCTGTCATGCTGTTCTACAATTCTGTATGCGGATTCAGTCAGATGGAACTTCACAATCCTGTCTGTCTGTTGTGGGACTTTATCCAGGAATAAATAAACTTTTCTGGACTTCTTCACATTTTGCTGGCTGTTCATTACCCACACTCACTACAATAAGTTAGGTGTCTTTCTAGAGTGGCTCAGAGGGTGAAGAAAGATGTGTTGGAATACTACTTAGAGTGATTGCTGTGGTTATACTACTTGCAATCGTTCCTCCCGTTACCTTTTGCATATTTAATGTTTATGCCCCAAGCCATTGAAGTATTTATGCATCAGTAGAGGTATTTGACAATTGTTTGCAGACTGTAATAGAAGCTAATGTGAAGATGCTATCTGAGAAAACTTTGGACTTTA
The DNA here is from genome assembly GCF_031143425.1 of Pleurodeles waltl. Taxonomy (NCBI): domain Eukaryota; kingdom Metazoa; phylum Chordata; class Amphibia; order Caudata; family Salamandridae; genus Pleurodeles; species Pleurodeles waltl. The sequence continues at coordinate 809,067,885 of NC_090448.1, read as the reverse complement.
AAATAAATCCTGGAGTGCACCATTATGTTTGATTGACATCCTTTAAATGGTGTATAGAGCCCACAGTAGTCAGTATGGGAACCAATGATTGCCCTAGCCATGGATGATCTGGCTTCTATGTTTAAAAGGGAGTGACTTGTACTTAGAATATATGTAATTGTTGCTGCTTTTAGTTAAAAGTTAACCTGTTCTTCTGATGAGAGGTGTGGATTCAGAGTGAAAACTAGGGGCCTGTTCTGAAACTGCATTTTGTAGTATGCAAAGCAGTGCTACAATAGTATGTTTCACATACTTCAAAATGCTATTCACAAACCTACAGGCTGACACCTCAGTCTCACCTATTTTTTCCATGTGTAGACAGACACCAAAGTGGCAGAGACTTCTTCACATATACTTCACATACACACCCATGATTTAGGAATAGGTGTTGGAGTTTAAGAAGAATGGCTGAAGAAAGGGGAATGCTTACTTATGAATGTGTGAGGCTTAGAGAGGAGCAAGGAGGAGTTTAGGGAGAGACATACTAATAAAGACACCCACCCACAAAAAAGCAAGCCTATTGCTATTCATAAACCATACTTCCAAGGTTACTACAGCCACAAAGATCAGAAAGCACTAGTAAATGGATTTCATCCAGCCATGATTTATCTTATGCCGCACTTAGACAGGGATCACTCTTTGGAGTGGCACAGACCTTGAGTTGATTGGGGAGGGTGTAGGACAGTCTTAAATACTATGTAAGTAATATATTAACGACAATGTATAAAATGATTGCAGCAGGTTCACTATTTGCAGATCCCTGGGTGAGCCAGAGTTGAGAAGCACAGGAGGAAGTAGGACAGAATGATAAGCTAATAACATGTGTCTGTAATCCGAGTCCAGGATGAGTGAGAGAGCCTGAAAATAATGAAATTGTGGTGCTCCTGCTGCGAGTGGCTGTTGAGAATGCCTATGTAAAACCTTTAAGTACCAAGACAATTAGTTCTCCATGCTGAGAGTGAGCTTGCGGATAGACTGCCCACAGGCATGGGTGGCTGGAGAAGCGAAGATCCTCCTCTGGAAGGACTTCCATCAAGAGAGGATCTCCCCATCTCCTCCCGGGATTGACTGGACCATCAATCAGCCACGGCTGAATGATTTGACACTAAGCCAACTCTCAGCTGTGGGCAACCTGATCCCTCTGGCCATCTGTATCAAAATTCCATGACCAAGAGAAATGAGGCACAGAAGAAGTCTAGCAGCTTCCGGTTTAGATAATAAATGGCAAATGATTCCCTTGGTAACATTGTTAGGGCTATCAATTCAGGTTTAAAGGGTTATAGGCGGTCATTCTGACCCTGGCGGTCAAAGACCGCCAGGGCGGAGGACCGCGGGAGCACCGCCGACAGGCCGGCGGTGCTCCAATGGGGATTCCGACCGCGGCGGTAAAGCCGCGGTCGGACCGGCAACACTGGCGGGCTCCCGCCAGTGTACCGCCGCCCCATTGAATCCTCCATGGCGGTGCAGCTTGCTGCACCGCCGCGGGGATTCCGACCCCCCCTACCGCCATCCAGATCCCGGCGGTCCGACCGCCGGGATCCGGATGGCGGTAGGGGGGGTCGCGGGGCCCCTGGGGGCCCCTGCAGTGCCCATGCCACTGGCAGACAGTGAAATACGCGACGGGTGCAACTGCACCCGTCGCACAGCTTCCACTCCGCCGGCTCGATTCCGAGCCGGCTTCATCGTGGAAGCCTCTTTCCCGCTGGGCTGGCGGGCGGTCTGAAGGCGACCGCCCGCCAGCCCAGCGGGAAAGTCAGAATTACCGCCGCGGTCTTTCGACCGCGGAACGGTAACCTGACGGCGGGACTTTGGCGGGCGGCCTCCGCCGCCCGCCAAGGTCAGAATGACCGCCATAGTGTGTTACAACATTAGCCCATAGCCGTGATAGGCACCTCATGGTCTCTAGAAAGGAGCTCTAGGAAAAGCCTGTGAGGTAGGTGGACTTTTAGGCATAGAAATCCATGCACAGAATCTTGTTTTGTCAGCACCAAAGTCAGTCAGGAATTACGTTATTTAAGTGCCTGGTGCGCCCCCTGGTGGACATTCATAAATATTTCACGGAAATCACTGCAACCTTAAAAGTGGCTCACAATTCACCACTATATACGAATGGAAAACCAAAATATCTCCTCCATCTCAATCTGCAAAACCTGGAGGAAGAATGTGAGAGATGTATGTGTAAATATGTTTCTGTCCACATTAGGGATTCTAATTGTTAGCTAAGGTGCAAAACATGGTTGATGAGTATTTGCTAAGTAATAAGTATCACACTTCAGAACTTAGGGCAACATTTTGAATTTAAATTCCAGCCTCTCTTTGCACCACAACTGGCATCTACCTTTGATGTTAGTGAAATGGCAAGCTTTGATTACTGTAGGATCACCCTCAAACATTGCAAGTTTCTCATGAAGCAAGCCTTGCAGGTCTTAGGTCAGAGTCCTCAATCTCTTAGCAGATTATCTTTTCTAATTTGTTTCTTCCAAGACCTATCTAACTTATAGCTGAGATGTTCTGCATTTCATGATGTACCACACTGGACTATTTTCAATTCTATCCATAGACTGATTGAAAAGAGAAATCGTCCAAAAGGGTTCCTGAAGTAAAACATTTTAGCAATGTCAGTTTCTGCCAGATAGCCACTGACACCCCTATCATCTTTGCAAAGGGCAAAATTCAGCACCACAGACAGGCCCGTCCTTTAGGGCAGAGGGGCCACGCCCCCCACCTTTTGCCTCTCATGAAGAGTGTCTGTCAGTCTGAGCAAAGGTCAGCCTGACAGACACTCTTCATGTTCACCTCAAGCAGCCAGGAGCGAGACGTGCGTGATTTGCACAGACTCCTGGCTGCCTGAGATGGACTTGGCTGGGCTCAGGAGGTCACAGCTCCTATGGGCGTGACCTGCTTGGCTCATCAAAGGTGCCTCGAGGCCCTCCCGTGGGTAACGAGGAAAGCGTCACCCATTGACCTGGGTGCTTCAGGTTTAAGCCCTGAAGCGCCCAGGGCGAGTGTCAATCAGTGACACTTGGTCATGGAGTGGGGTGGGGTCAGCAGTCTCACTGACCCCATCCCACTCTCTGACGAGGCTGGGACTGCTGCAATCCCTCATTGGCTGACCTAAGGTCAGCCAGTGAGGGTAGGCAGCAGTCCCAACCCTCCTCGGACCTCCGAGGTAAGTGTGTTTGTGATCTTTTAAAATGAATGTTTAGTGCGTGCATGCATGTTTGAATGTTATGAGTGTTGTTAATGGATGTGCGTGCGTGTGTGTGTGAAAACATTAGTGTGTGTGTGATCTTTTAAAATTAATGTTTGGTGCGTGCGTGCATGTTTGAATGTTATGAGAGTTGTTAATGGATGTGCGTGTGTGTGAAAGAATGAGTGTGTGTGTGTGTGTGATCTTTTAAAATGAAAGTTTGGTGTGTGTGTGCATGTTTGAATGTTATGAGTGTTGTTAATGGATATGCGTGCATGTGGAAAGAATGAGTATGTGTATGCTTCCCGCCCGCCCCCCTTCCCCCTAAAGCTGCCGGCCGCCACTGACCACAGAACGGACAGCTTCCAGACTTTGCAGTCAGATGCTTATCCACATGCAGTGAAAGACTTTTATGACAAAGCATCTCAACCAAAGAGAATCTACAATGCACGTGGTCCAAAGGGATATCTTCCTATTTTGTGAGTGAGAAGGGGGAGAAGATTTCAGGTTCAAACTTAATACCCATCTGAAAAATGACTCCCAAGAACCTGCACCCCCAGATATTGAGGATGGTCAAGGACATCTTGAGGAACTCAAAGCAGAAGGAATCATTCAGGGGTCTCGAATTCCTGGTCTCGCCAGTTTAGCTGAAGACCATTAACAGAACGATTTCAGATCAATACACAATGCTTCGAGTTAAAAATGCCCTCGACAGCCTTGCTGGAAGATGCAGGTTTTCTACTTTACGTCTGCAGAGAGGAAGCTACCAAATGTGAACAGAAAAGAGGGTCGAAGGAAAATCGTGTGCAGCAACTGCTTCATTTCAATGGCATTTTGGCATTTTCCAGAACAGTGACTTAGGAAGCCTGCTGCTAGCCATAATGCGCGCTAGAAAAACAGCACACCCGCTCCCTGGCTGGGTTGTGAAAACAGCCATATGTGGAGTGCAGTGAACCTCTATATTTCTAGACCTGGTGCCACTGTAAATGCTGCACAAATAAAATCTACTGTCCTGCCAAAGCCACGAAGAAATCCCAGTGGAATTCTAGAGCTTAATAGAGAAGACAAGGGACAACCAGAACCTTCTCCGGAGTTAGTTATACAACTGTACCTTTCAGAACAAAACAAAACACCGCACTCTGGTACAGATTTACTAAACTGTCACCCAACGCGGTACAGCAACCAACAATGCTGCGCTGCTCACACCTTTGCACCACAGTGCATGGGTGAGTGTGTGAGTCTAGCATAGGTTTTGTACTGGAAGGGTATCCATCCAGTACAAAATAGTACACCTAGACAACTTATAAAACTTTTCTTACTTTGTATGTGTACTGCACAGTGCAGCACACATGCAAAGTGAGAAAAGCAAGGAGAAATAAAAACATTTAACACCTGGTTTCAAAAGGCATTATTTTTTAATGCAAAACACTGTCTCATATTTTTAGTAGATACGTTTTTGCATCAGAAAGGGAGGGTGGTTGTATAGGAATGCCCAGGTAATGCTTTGCAGTACTTTGCGTTACTTGTAGTCAATTTCCAGCATAAAACAAGTTCTGGAAAGAAAATACATAAAAATACATTTTGTTCGGGTGTACTTCACTTTTATGACACAAACCTAGTTCACAATGTTAGTAAATAACCCCTTCTATGTGAAGTCTGTCCCTAAAAGAAACACATACACCGTCATCCTGGCTGGCTGCTAGGTGTCACTGATGAAACCTACAGTGTGCCTCACAACTACTGGTAGTCAGTGCTGATTTTTAGAATGAAAATGTTAAATTGATAGGTCAGAAAACGGTGCCTCATCAATGAGCCCCTTCTTCTTAGGCCCAAATCAGAGCAACCCTCAAGGGCCATCACATGAAATACACCTCTTATGGGAACCTAGAAGGACAGAACTAAACTTAACACCAGGAAAATATGATTCAGAAAAGTGTAAACAGAGCAAGAGACATTAGTGCCCAAATTTATGAGATATAAGAATGCACTGTATTTAAATAATATGGTGCATTCCTGTCTGTTCCCCCTGCGCTGGCGTTGTTTGGGCAACCTAGCGCCAATGCAGGCACCTTTGCACCATGGTGGAAGGGTTCCTGCATTGCATGCAGGATTGTTTTGTGCAGGAAGGGACACCTTATAACACAAAAACAATCCTGGGAGGCGTTTTCCTCTTTCTATGTGTGCTGCAGAATGCCCGAGGAGAAATAAAGATATTTCTCCTTGTTGCGCCTTCCCTGGGGAGGCATAAAGTTTTGGTGCGCTCCCTGGTTTACAAGGTCTTCCAAATCTGGGGATGTGTCAAAATCCATGGGTGTTGCTTGGGAACACCAACTACAACACCCATGCAAGGCATCCATAGCGCAGAGTAAGGCAAAGCAGCGATTTGCGTTGCCTTGCTTTACTCTATATTTATGAGGCCATTCAAAGCCATGCAAAGTAGCTTTGCATGGCTTCAGAAATATGATTTAGTGGTTTGCACTCCTGTTGCATCACACAAAGTGATGAAACGGTGGTGCAAGGCCCTTGTTAATAGGGGCCTAAGGCTTAAAACATTTTCTGAGATGACAGTTCACCTACCAGATCAAGGCCAGGATGATGGATATCCTGCGCATGGTTGGTGTTCGTATGAGGTCCACCATCGAATGCGAAGATCTCATTGTCTTTATCTCAGCATGCATGTGAGATTTCACCACCTTGGCAGGAGAGAAAAGGAAAAGTTATCCTACTGGTTAATTACACATGATGCAGGCACAGATCCCTTCTATTGGGACGGGATTGTCCCAGCCATGTTTGCAGACATCAGCCTCTGCCTTAAGTGAACTTGCACTATGTTATCTAAACATATTTGCAATTTTATTATGGTCTCAGCATATACAAGCATTGTGTCAACGCCGAGAATCCCTGAGTAAGGTACTAAGACGTAGAGTGTGACTGTGTGGTCTTGAGAGGAGCACCTGTCGTGTCTTCCTCAGTGGCATAGCCAGTGTTTCATGGGCCCCTGTCGAAGGAAGGAAACTGATACCCTGGCCGCTGTTTCAACAGTGAAATACAGCAATAATCAGGGTTTAGGTATTTCCTCAGGCCACTTTATCCTCTTGCCATTGCTCCTGCTGCATCCATGGAAGCTACGTCTCTGGTCTTCTTTTGTGAGTGTGACTACTCTCTACACACATAGCTTTAAGGAAAGTAGTGGTATATGTAAATACATGTTGCAGTGTATTGCAGAAGTGTGCCAGGAATACATGTCTCAAGTTTTTCTGTGTACACAGCTGAATCCATCCTTAGTCCCCTTGGTGGGCCAGGGCACAAGACAGAAGTGGAGGAGACTGTCAGACTAGCATAGTGTATTGATTGCATCCTTGAAGCTTCTTCAAAGCACTAGTCTCTGGTGCAGCTGGTGCAAGAGGGTTAAGGAATTGGTCTCTTGAGCAATGTAGAGGCACCTGCTACCAAGACAGGGCATTTTCTTCCTGACTGGAGCAGTCCAATTATATCAGTTGGGGTGACTTAATACTGGAGAGATCAGTTTCCTTTGCAGTGTGGAACTAAGCCCCTGTCCTCTTAAGAGGTGCTACCCACAATATGGAGTTGGATGTAACTGTGAAGGCTAATCTCTCCTTTGTGCCAGTGTTTTGGGTTGTACTTGATGCTCCTAGCACCACCCCCATCTTTCTGCTGACAAAGTCTGTTTCTATAGACTAGAGCCAAAAACAGCAACAACCTAGAACTATTAATAGTGGTGGGGCCTGATCTCAACACACTCAGGGACATATTTATCAAGGTTTTGTATCACCCTTGCTCCGTTTGAGATTTGCCAAACCACACAAGGCTACCTTGCATCACCCAGCATGGCTTGATAAATCTGGAGTAATGCAAAGCATTGCAAATCGCTGCTTTGAGTTACTCTCACCGAGGGAGGCATTTAGTTGGTGGAGTGTAGGTGTTGCCACACATCGACCCATGGATTTGGGTGCATTCCCAGATTTGATCATTAGCGTTAAACCTGGGAATGCGTCAAAATGCTACACCTCCCAGGTGAGGCGTAACGAGGAGAAATATCTTCTGTCCGAGTCCTAAAAAAAAGAAAAATACATAGGAGGCAAGGGTAGTGATACCATGAACCCCTAGGCCCGGGGGCCACAGATGTTTAATTTTAACACAAATTCATTGAGGATCCACGAATGACTGGGATTTTTTTTTTTAAAACAAGCGTGGGCACCCCGGCCCGCAAGTTATAGTTACCTTAGGGCTTCTCAAGTTTTTAGTCCTCAATATTTTTGATACGATCTTCTGTCCACATGAAATTTTCGTTTCTGATATTGTCAGTGATTCTCTTTAGACCATTCATTCATCTGTCTACAGACACCTGTTTCTGTAATTTTGCTTAAGTTTAGTAGCAAAGTATTAGATCTATAATTCTCCGTCTTGGAGGTGTCTAGATTGCACTTCCTTAAGATAAGTCTAGCTAGCCCTTTTTCCAATATAAAGAAAGAATACAAGTGTTTAAAGACATATTTTTTAATATATTTTTATAAGGGGTTAGGACTGATGCATAACTATGTGGAAAGGAAATGGGAAATGGGTATTGTGCCATCTGGTGATCCAGATTTTATTTCCAGTATGATTTCCCCCATCCCAAGTTCTCCTAGTCCCAGAAAGAAAACTAAGTTCACAACCATTCTCTTGGCTAATAACTCTATTACCCCTACTGGACGTCAGTGCATGTTACAAGTGCTTAGGGGGTTATTCTAACTTTGGAGGAGGTGTTAATCCGTCCCAAAAGTGACGGAAAAGTGACGGATTTACCACCAGCCGTATTACGAGTCCATTATATCCTATGGAACTCGTAATACGGCTGGTGGTATATCCGTCACTTTACCGTCACTTTTGGGACGGATTAACACTCCTCCAAAGTTAGAATAACCCCCTTAGTCTGGTAAAACACAAAATCGGGATTTAAAATGTGTGTGAGGCAGTGGGGCCTCCAGAACACAATGGTTCATGTTGCCTGTACTAATGAGTCTTTATTGCGACCAAAAGTAACATTTTAGCAGCCTTAGAATAAAACAATAGTGATGGGAAAAAACAATAATGTGCGTTTAAGCTCGCATCCGGTTCCTTGATGTTGATTTATAACTCACTGTGATACTGTATATTGAAAGGATTGTAACTTATGACTGGGGGAAGGAGAACGATCTCTTCAAGAAATGCAGTAACCTAAGGGAGCTATAAATCATTAACTTGCATTGTTCAGACTATGCTTTGCAGCATGCATATTGACCCTCCACAGTATTTTATAATGCCTCAAATCTATAACTAGAATACAAATATATCTCTATAGGAAGTGCATTAACAGCAGAGTTATCTTACAAATATTATACCCAGGAAAATGCTTGCTACACAATGATCTCTGAAACAGGCGCCTTAACCCCAAATATACATTTTTAATGCAATCATTTTAAGAGAAATTAAATAAACTACATCGGTTACACTTGTCGTGGTTGCCAATGTCTTTGGAGCAAAGTTTAAAAAATAAGTAAATGCACAAGTCGATTTTCAGACTCTGGTCCCTAATAGCTCTGCCCATAAGACTCAGGCCCCTTTCTGCTTCCACACCTTAATCTCAATTCATTGGATCTCAAAATAAATGTTTTCCGTTTCCAACACTGGCCAGAAAATATTTTGCAACAGCATGCTGTACAAGTGGAATCTGAGTGACTTCACATGACTGACGCGTGCCTTTCACAGGTAGTACAGGTGTAGCTTACCCCTTTTCCTCAGTATTTTTTGTCAAGTGAGCAGTACAATCAAAAATGGATTATAAATTATTAAGTGTGATCACTGGACAAACATAGACCTATGGCAGTGCTTCCCAAACTTTTAGAACCAGGAACCAGTTTTTAGAACAAGAAGCTTTCACGATCCACCCGATTTAACGTGCATGAGGCGAGTGAGATTTTTGATGTATCGAAAGCATCGTGTGGTAGTGCACTGTCATTTTCAAGCAGCACATTTCCTATTGAAGTGACCACCAAATATGCACAGAACTACAGTTTCGTTGTAGAACAATACTGTACACAAATGATCATGTGCAGAAATCGTGTTTCAGTGAATATGTATCCTTTATGCATCACCAAGAAAAATGTCTTAATTTGTTTTGATCTTCTTAAAATCTTTATTTCCAGCACACTACAGAATTACCAAAGAAATGTGCTTCATGCTTGCTTTCCTAACGCTGAGTACGTGCAGTTCATTTACAGTTATTTACATTTTGTTGTGTTACAAAAAAATGACATCCTACAGCATTTCCTTTCACACTACCTATGTCCCAAAAAGCTTGACACATAATTCACTTTACTTTTCTTTCTCTGAATGCAAAGTGTTAGGAGTTTGTAAAGAGCAAATCCATGTTTTATTAAAACAGAAGACATAGACTAACATTCGACCTCTGTCATTAAAACTCAGCAAATGTGACAAGATAAATGCAGAGTTTGAACGACATCTTGACTTATTGCTTGGACATTGGACCCACCAAACCTCCACTGTGTCAATACCCACAGTTTGGGAAATACTGGCCTAGGGTATGGTTTCCTGTTTTTAGCAGTGTAGAAAAGGTGCCTTGAACCCTAATTCAAGAAAACAGAATGACTCGCTTGTTGTCTGGTTGGATAATAAAATAGTCATAACTTGGGTGCAATGGGCCCTTCATAGCATCAGCCACCCTGCCACTGCATCTGATCTACCACTCACAGCCAGGCCCCTTTACAGTTTCCAATTCTTAGTCAAGAACAAAACTGAACACTTTATTTTGCCTGCAACTTCTAAGGTGCACCTAATTCAGATAAGGTTCTTTCTCTAGAATTTAAGATTTATGAGAAAGGACCAATGTGCTCTGGTGATTTCATTGTATATTTGGTCACCGGACAAGCAGCAGTTGTTAGATTTCACATGGTGCAGGTGTTGTTTTGATAGGAGAGAGAATTTTGTTCCCACAGGCTGTGCCTATATCAGCCGATTGCCACAGGTATTTTGTGGAGAGGAATGAATACTAAGGGGCATAGGGGGCATATTTATTAATCTTTCACTCAACTCAGGGCAGCAAACAGAGTTGCTACATTGCATTGCATGAAAAGGAAAACAGAAATATTCCAGATTAAAGCATTACTCTTTCTCCCTGTGCTGGTACACTGTGTGCTGCCTCCCGCCAGCGCAGGCACCCTTGCACCATAATGCAGGGGAACCTGCATTACAAGAAGGATTATTTTTGTGCAGGAAGATACACCATCCTGCACAAATACAATAATTAGAGGCATTTTGTGTGTGAAGTGGACAGCTTCATGCATAGAAAGATGAAGTGATGAGAAGAAATAAATCTATTGCTCCTTGTTACGCCTCACTGGTGAAGGCATTTTGAGTCATTCTTAGGTTCACTAGCTCCATCCACGGAATACCTCCCAACTTGAAATGTAATGTAAAGCAGCACAAATTGCCCCTTGTGTGGCTTTATGAACATTACTGAAGTCTTTGTGTTGTCCTCGCATCGCCTGGCACAACATAAGGAAAATTCAAAAGCTTGATAAATCTGGGCCTCTGAGGGAAGCCATAATATTTTGAAGGAATGACGTGCTAAGGAGTACGGTCATCATTTGAACCTGTGGTAGCCAAGCCCTTTTGACTTTACTAAAATTATGTATAGTATATAGTTACTTTTCCGTCAGCCTTCTTCATCCAGTGGTCGCCTTTAGGGTCATTCACATTTTTCTTCTGCCCTCTACAGGAAATAGCATGAGGCAACGTGTGAGTCACTCCAGCCATTAGCTAACTTCCCTGTGAGCGGCAGTATTTTGCTCTTTCGAAATGAGCATACCACACACAAAGTGTTTCCCTTTAGTTTTAGGGACTGCAATGATAATGTATGCGTTTTAGACCAAAGCATATTTTTGCTTTTACACATTTTTTTTTATATTTTTTTATATTTGCCTGGGCTTGCCTGCTCCCCCAACAAAAGAGTTTTATAAAACCATAACAAGACAAGCATTGATAGTTATGAAAGGCCTACCTCCAAGGTGAGGGCACTTCCTGCTGACATCCTCCTGTTTACCCATGCCACCCTCTGAAGGTTCCTTAGGGCCACCTGAGATTTGCCATGAAGTATCAGCCACCGAGCAGATTCTGGCAGAAGCCTGGATCATGCAAGGGGAAGACATGGACGAGAAGTAAGACTATCTAAAATCCTGAGTGAGAGTCACAAAGCACAAATACTGAGGGAAAGGCATGGATCAGGATTACTGGGATAAAGGAAAAGCACTGGCATACTGAGGGTGAGACAGAGGGCAGGTGTTATGAGGAAGAGGCACAACAGTGGAATACTGAGGGAGAGATGCAGAGCAGGAGTACTGAGTGGTGGTGGCCGGGGACATTTGAAAGTAGGCAGGGTTACATTTTGTGGATGAGTGTTACTTCATGGGTGAGTGAGGCGAGCAAGCTCACATAATGGCGGGGGTCCCCCCAGAAATTTTTGAAAAAAGAGCAGCAAATGGCACATTTGAAAGCAAATTTGAGAAAGCAAGAAGTCTTATAAAGCAATTGTGGACATGTAGTCTTGAAATACTTAAACTCATTCAAATCTACCCCATGGAAGGGGTGGGAGTTCTTTACGTACAGTAGTTATCAACTTTAAAGTGTTTTTAGGTTTTATATTGTAAACAATATGTTTCTCCAAATACCTAGCCCAATTACTCCTGATACAACATTAATTAAACCTTAACTAGTGTGGAATTGCAAGTATTTCCTCATGATATACTAACCACTTGCCCCAGAGTCAATGCTTTTGGTTCCATATCTGTTCAGAGTCACTGATCTAAATTGGCGCAAGTACAGTAAACAAATCCATTGTTGCAGTTAGCCATATCTAACTTAAATCCAACCAAGCCTTTCTAAATAGGCAATAAGTGAATACTACTGAGGCAAAATACTAGCTCTGGAATACTGAGAGAGGGACACTGAGCAGGAGTAGTGGGGGGTGAACAGTGCTGGTATATTTAGGGAGATGCACAGATCAGGAGTGCAGAGGAAGAGGCACAGAGCAAAAGTGATGAGGAAAAGGAACAGAACAGGAGCACTAAAGGAAGAGACCTGCACTGGAACACCAAGAGAGGAACAGAGCAGGAGTAGGGGCTGAAAGAGTGACGGAGGGGCAGGGGCCCTGAGCGGGTGGTACAGTACCTGAATACTGAGACAGAGAACAAGATCACTAGCAGAAAAGGCCGGTGCAGGAATGCTGAGAGAGAAGCCAGGAGCAAGGGGTGAGTAGGGCAGTACCTGAATAATGAAGGAGAGGCACAGAGCAAGGGTAGAGTGGAGAGGAACACTGCAGGAATACTGAGGGAGGCTCACAGAGCTGGAGCACTGAGGGAAAAGAGCAGCTCTTAAATACTAGGGGAGAGGCGCAGAGTAAGAGTCCTAACGGATGAGATACAGCGCTAGCATTCTGAGGCAGAGATCAGGATCATCGAAAGAAAAGACCTGCAATGGAATACTGAGTGGGAGGCCCAGAGCAGGAGTACCGAGGGACAATTCCAGAACTAGTATGCAAAGGGGGAGGCAGAGAGAAGGAGTACTGAGGGAGAGGCACTATTCAGGAATAAAGAGAGGGCGACACATGCAGGAGTACTGAGTGAAAAAACAGCTATGGAATGCTGAGGGAGAGGCAGAAAACAGGAGAAGTTGGTGGCCAGAAGTGCTGGAATACTGAGGGAGAGGCACAAAGAAGGTGTACTGAAGAAGAAACACAGAGTGACAATACTGAGAGAGAGGCTCAGAAGATGAGTAATCAGAGAAATAAGACCAGAGCTGCAATTCAGAAGGCCAGAGAAGCAGTAGTGATTAAGGAACAGTGCTGGAATACTGAGGGAAAGGCACAGAACAGGAATACTGAAGTGGAAACACAGTGCTGGAATTTTGAGGGACAGTCACAGAGTACAATTGAGGAAAATGCACAGCTCTGCTATACAAATGGGGAGGCACAGAGCATGAGTACCGAGGGAGATGCACAGCGTGGGAATTCTGAGGGAGAGGAAGAGAGCAGGTAGAATGAGGGAGAATAACAGTGCAGAAGTAATAAGGGAAAGGCTTAGTGCTGGAGTGCTAAGGAAGGGATAATGCAGAAGTATTAAGGGTGAGGTACCTGCTAGAGTACTAAGAACAGGTTCACTGATGAGAGTAGCAAGGAAGGGGGCATTTCTGTGGTACCAATGGAGAGGCCCTTTCCTGGAGCACTGAGGGAGAGGAACAGTGATGGAGAATTGAGAAGTGATTCTCCGCTAAGGTACTTGGGAAGAAGTAAGATACGTGAGTACTGAGGGGGGATAGAGTGCCAGCATAGCATGGGAGAGGCACAGTTCTGGAGTACTGGAAGAAAGGTACATTGCTACAGTAATGACATTAGTAGTGAGCTGCTGGTATAGAGGCACAGAGCTTAAGTACTTAGGGAGATGCAAATACTACAGTACATGAGGAGTAGCATAACAATGAAGCACCATAGGAAAGGCATAGTACCGTAAGGCCGTTTGGGGTAATGAGGCAGGTGGCAAACCTCTCAAGCACCTAGGGAAACTGAGATATTTTGGGGGTAACCAGGGAGATGCACAGTTCTTTAGCATTAATGGAGAAGAAGAAAGTGTTGACATATTGAGAAACACTCACAGTAAAGAGCAGGATGCATTGATATTGCATAAGCAAGCAAGAACCCTGCCATTTTGTTAACCATGGTGTTAAGGAAGTGGCAGGCATATGCCACAGCATTAAGAGCAGAGTGCCCCTCTACCTGAGAAGTTAGCTCAGAACTGCTTTTTTTCTGAGGGGAGGGGTGCATCTTTCTAGGTATGTTGTTGATGATCTGCTTACCAGGACAAGAGGAAGAAAATGAAGTAGGGTGCAGAGACTGCAAACTGAAGCCAGCGCCAATCACGGATCCCATACGCCACTCCAGCTAGAGCCATCTGTCCAAATGTGAAGCTGTAGCCCATCAGGGTGCCCGCCACTGTCCGCCCCTTGGTGGGCATCCACTCCAAAACTGTAAGAAATCCAGTAGGTGTCAGTGTCACTGCTACACCTTGAACTGTGGACAGTCAAGTGTCTCTGAAATCTCACTAGCAGTGGTGTAAAGAAACTTAAGGGGGGTCCCACTGCACAGTACATGGAGAAGCCCCCCCATTCAAACTCATTCAGGAGCTCTCAGGCCAAGGTACTGTGCTGATGTCGGATCTCGGGGGACCTTCTGCACCAGAGGGGCTGCGGAGGCCTTTGTTACACCACTGCCAACTAGCCACATGGCCGTGCCTGCCTCCCAGAAATAACTAGCCCCAAATTAATCATTCCTGACAGTGCCTCAAAGAGCTCACACACAATGCCTTCCAACCAGGGGCATAGCTTAGCCAATGAAATTTTGGGTGAGGGGAGGAGTGTGAATCTGAAATTTTGCAACTAAAAAAAGGAAGTGAACTGCAGGGTAAAGGAGTGAGATGACCAAGGTTTAGGGTGGATGTTTCCCATGAGCAGCAGGGTTAGTACTGATTTGCATTAGGTGAGGCCCTGTGTAGAAGAGCCCCATGGGCGAAAAATGATGGATTGGAATGCTACCCCAATCAATTGCTACTAGACAATTTGTAAGAATTAATTCCATGCCTGGAAACTGGACACTGGCACAGTTTTCCAAGCCTACTACTGCCAATGTTTGTGAATTCCAAAAAGTAATACATTTGTACCCATTCAAGGAGTACTTACTTCTATGGGGGTAAATTTACTACCTTTTCAGTAAAACAGTCACTATATATATATACATTACAGTCTAATATATTAAATATAAGAGGAGCTTGTACAGAGCACACCCTGAACTCGAGTATTTAAAACTACGCTCCTATGTGATAATAAAGAAAAAAAGAGGCTCTGAAATAGACTATTTGCCTGGGATCGCACAATTTGGGCAGGCGGGGAAACCAGTACTGATTGCAGGTTATCTGGTTGGTTTCACATTTAGAGATTCAGCCACCAAATGGGGCGAGAGGTAAAGAGGTGTGTGCATGAGGGCGGAAGAAGGGTCAGATATGAGACCAGAAAGGATGGCATGGGGGAGGGTAAAGAGAGGGCGCAGCAGTGAATATAAGAGAGAAGCCAAAGCGAACAGTAATAAGGTGTGTGCAGGAGGGCAGGGTAAGGGCTGAAGGGGGGCGACCAGGTGATGGAGACTGGAAGGAGGAAGAAAGCATTGGAGCAGAGTGAGGGGGAGAAGGTCGGTGTCAGCATGTGGGCAGGGGAAGGACCAGACGGGAGAGAAGGAGAGGGGAGGAATGAGACTAGGATGGAGAGAATTGCAGCAAACATGGAGAGGAATCAGGTGAGTGCAGGAAGGCAGGAGAGAGTAGGGGTGTGAGGGAGAGGAGGAAGTGCAGAAGGGGAAGACACAGAATTGGAAATGACTGATGGCGAAGAAGGAGAGAAAGTCAAAAAGCGTAAGAGGAGAGCAGGAGGGACAGAAGGGAGCGGGTCGTGGAGAAAGGAGAGGACGAGTAAATTCTACACTAGAGAGAATAGAGAATGACTTGGGAAGACGGAAGAGGACAAAGAAGGAAGGAGGTGTAAAGAAACTCCAAGAGGAGATTAGGGAAGAACAGAGGGGAACTAACATATCGCTCCACCAATGCACCTCAGACCTTAACTGCTGATCTTGCTCTTTAAAGCACACAGCCCTGCCAGTGCACTCCATTCGCAATCTGCAGCACAACCTGCTATTTAAGACTTGGACCCCCATACGGCTCTGCCACTGCACGTCAAGTCTGACCTGGAGCTCATCTTCTTTTTCTTGTACTGAGATTCACACGCACAGCTCTACCAATGCACCTCAGTGTTGTATAGTGGTACATCCTGCTATTCTGCACTCTGACACTCACAGCTCTTGCAGTGCACCTCAGTCGTGTCCTACAGCAAACTCTGATTATTCTGCAGACACACACAAATCTGTCCGTGCTGCTCAACCATGTCCCTCAACCCACTACGCTAACCATGCACTGAGGCCCACCCACAGCTCTGCCTGTGCACCTCATCCTCAAACACATTCTGCAGCACTCCTGTCAATTAAGCACAGAGAATCACATACATCTCTATCAATGCCCCTAGAACCTTACCTGATGTACCCCATTCTACTCCTGCGCTCCAACATAAATAGCTCTGCCAAAGTACCTCAATCGAACCTAAGTCCAGCCTGCTATTCAGTTTTCAGAACAACACACAGCTCTGCCAGGCACCTTATTTCTGATCTGCAGCACTGCAGCACAACATGATAATCAAGACTGGGACGCACCCGTGAAGCTGCCTGTGCGCATCAGTCCTAACCTAGAGATCCCCTGCTGTTCCTAGACTGAGGCTCACACAGGCCTCCGTGGATGCACCTCAGCTCTGTCCAGCAGCGTGACACACACATCGACTATCCCTGGAGTCTGCCATCTCTGGCAGAGCACCTCAAATCCTGCTATGCATGCACGTCTCTGCCAGTGCACGTGAGTCCTGCCTTGCAGCACCCCCGCTAGCTTTGCACTGAGACTCACGTCTCTGCCATTGCCTCTAGTCCTGAGCTGGGGCACCCACTTGTTACTCCTTCATGTGGACTCTGCTGGTGCCCCTCAATCCTGTCCTAGAACACATGCTATTCCAGGTCTGATCCTCACACACACCCACGCACATGCACTCACACATTCACACAGACACAGCACATCTAAACCATCACCTGAATTACACCATGCAATGCAGAATTCATTTTTTTGCGCCGCATTTTTGTCATTTTTTTACGCAAAAGCGGCGCAAACTTAGAAAATATAATTGTATTTTCGAAGTTTGTGCCGCTTTTGCGTCAAAAAATGATGCATGCGGCGCCAAAAAAGTATGAATATGGGCCTAAGAGCCTTTGACAGCGCCCTGCATTTCTGACTCTCAAAGCTCTGCCAATACACTTCACTCCTGACCAGTGGGGTGTCTTGCTATTTCAGCATTGATCAAGAGTTCTGCCAGTGCCCTCAGTAATGCAGTAGAGCCCACCATGCTCTGTACTAAGAGCCTTAGATCTCTTGACGGCTCTGTTAATGACCCTCAGCTCAACACTTTAAAGCAATTCCTGTCATTTCACCAAAAGGGCTCACCCACAGCTCCACGAGTGCTCCCCGGCCTTGATCTACAGGCCTCCTACTGTTGCAGTAATGACATTCACATTAAGTCTTGCCAGTGAACCCTAACCCTGACTTCCAACACTCTTAAGCATCCACTGCTATTCCTGCACTGAATGCACACAGTGCTTTTATCACTTTTCTCCACCCTCTGCTGCGTAGATGCTCAGGCCAGGGTTTTAATTTTCTTTGACTCTTACCAGGACCATCAATCTGCCTGTGACCTCACAAAATTCCAGACCCTGCCATACCCACCTTCTCACCTCCCAGAAAGCCACACAGAAATAGCCACTCAAAGGACGGCAGGATGCTCCCACAGCAGGTTGTACCTAGCATGTGATGAGAGCAGTCATTAACCGTGTGTGCCTGTCCCTTGGCACAACATGCTTCTTACCCCTTCCTCAAGCAAGTTTTACACTGCTCTCATCCACAGTCCCAATGAAAAAGAAAGAGTCTGACAGGGTAACTTAGAACAGATGGAAATTAATGTAATATTCTACTTTTAAATCCATAAACCCCATTCCCTATTTAATATTAAAGACCACCTCTCCTCCTATTTTGTGCTAGTTGGAGTGCTCTGCTGTCTCCCTGGGCTATCTAAATGCTGGAAATTAAACTAAAAACTACAAAACATGAACTACTCTTTCCTTGTGATGCAAGAAAATCCGCAACAGCAAGTGAGCCTAGTTACAGCATGACTGCTCTAAGAAACGAGGGGCACTGACACTAAGGGCCTGAAAACAAGTCTAGGTGTTATTTATCCTCCATGACACCACAGGGTACGTTATTTATCGTGTGCGATAAATAACACCTTTTTACGAGTTTGTGGGGAATAAATTGCGTTTTTTAGTGTTTAACGCACCAAAATCTGCATAGTACTATAACTACTGTCCAATTTTTCCTGTTACATTTCAGCAGGTTTGACATGCAAAAATGTAATTAAGGTTGAGTTATTTAATTCCTCCGATAGTTAAGGGATGCAATAAATAAAACAAAACTTGTAATTCGTGATTACGAGTGGGTCGGTTTATACTGACACATGCGTAAACACCTTTTTACGCTCTGGTCGGAATAAACAAGCAACTCGTAATCAGGCACTTAGAAGAGGCTGTGACAGAGAGAGGAAGCAAAGAAAGAACAGGTATTGTCAAAGCCAACATGTCTGGTCCTGGAAAATTAGTGGACTGGTTATAATTTTATTTTTTATTGTAAGTCTATGACACGAAAAGATAAAAGAAAATATGCCACCACTTAACCAAGGTCGCCATAGGCTTGCAATACAAATGTTACCATTGACATACATTCACTGATGAGTCTGGTTTACCAGTAATGTTTTTGTTTAACTAAAAAACATTTAGTTGTGCCAAGCGCTTTATTAATATTGATAGTGATGGTGACAAAATTGAATCACAATCTAACAAAGCACTCGTATTGCAGACAGCTACAATTCCACAATGTCACTTAAACATTTCATAAAAGTAATTATAAAAAGAGATGACAAATAAATACATTAATCCACATAAAGAGAGTGAGAGGATAAGACCACAAGCACAACTTCCCATAGAAGAATATATCACACAACAATTGGTTAGTTCACCTCACCCACTCGTTATCGTGTCATGCTTCATAATCAGTGACGTATCCACACCAAGGTAGGTAAACTGCTCCTTAGCAAACTCAATCAATGTGCAGTTGAACAAATAAATTCAGCTGGACAATTGCAGTGAGCGCTGGGCTTTAACCATACATCACCGTATGCGCTTTAGGGATATTCCACTTTAGTAATGGAGTAGCACAGATATTATTAAAAAACGTATCACATGCATATTCGATGAGATATAATGAACAACCCATCTACTGATATTTTACCTACAATTTTGAGCCTTCTACAAAGCCCATAGGGGTCAACCGCTTTTGTCGTAGCTTCAACTAGTGTTGCAACGCAATAAAGTATATTAACCAACTTGGTTTTATTTTGGAACCCTTAGTATGATTTATTTTTGTATCAGGGACATCACAGGGAGCTCTGCCCTGTATTCACCCACTTGTCAAGGGTTTCAAGTTGTCGAAAACTTACTGAACACTCATCAGTCCGTTGCAGGCAATGTAGAGTGAGCATAAGTAGTGCTTTGCACGGGCACAAGTAAAAGTTAGCTCTGTAAACTGCAACTGGCAAATTTCAGTGTTTTTTTAAAAGGCTATCTTTTAACTGACATTTTCACCTTAGTATAACATCACTTTAACCTTTGTTATTTTCAGTGAATTTCAAAAGGTTTTTTCACTGTAAAGTAAGATATTGTTAGCCGACCTTAGTATAACATTCCTTTAACTTTTTCTCTGGAAAGAGATCTATCTCTCTCTCTCTCTCTATATATATATATATATATATTTATATATATATATATATTATATATATATATATATATATATATATATATATATATATATATATATATATATTTATATTTATATAAATATATCTATATCCAAGCCCTTGTCACCAGCTGCCTTGTCACCAGCTGCCTTGATTACGGCAACACACTCTACTCCGGCATCTCCACCCAACTCCTCAAAAGACTTCAGACCAAACAGAACGCGGCAGCTTGACTCATCCTGGACCTCCCCAAAACATGTTCACATCACCTCCCCCTCACAGTCTTCCACTGGCTCCCCATCCAGAACAGATGCCAGTTCAAGATCCTAACGCATAACTATAAGGCCTTACATGATCAAGAACTGGCCTACATCAACCTCTAACTGAACTTCCATCAACCTGCCAGACACCTGTGCTCCTCCTCACTAGTTCTCGCACCCCCCCCAAATTTATCACAGCTGCAGTGGTGGCTGTTTATTCTCCTACATCACCAAGGCCTGGAACGACCTGCCCCTCAACCCAAACAGCACCCACCCTTGTGGACTATAACCCACACTCTAAACTGACCCGGGCAGTAACACTAACCATAGGCCTACCTCAAAATTTAACATAATGCTAAGCACATTTCTGACCCTGTACCAAGGGCATGCAACTATTCCCTCCCCTCTCACACTAACTATCATTCATGTAGGCCCCTTCCAAATGTTGTCATTTGTTATGCTTCCTATAGTACTGGGGTTTCTGAACATTTTCAGACAACTGGAATACTAAAATCCTAATGTGTTATTCAAAATTTACAATGGTTCTTGAAATCACATTATTCCAGATGGAAAGAGCCAAGGGCATGACAGCAAAGAATGTCCACACAGTGAAAGCTGTAGATGTTTTGCAAGAAAGGTTATGTAGAATCAATTGCCAGTGAGGAACTCACTCAGGGATAAGGTGTTCAGGAGAATCCCAGATAATGCTGTGCCACTCAGGAAGCGGAATGCACAGTAGCAGCCAAATGAGGGCAGGAATGCCACGCAAGTGCCAGTGACACCCATCTGCAGGTAGCACCAGATCAGCACTGCTCGGCGTCCATACCTAAGAGCAAAAGAATAATCAACAAGAAAGAAATTAGATTCTTCGCAGCCTCTGGATTCCACTGGGACTAAGTATTTGGGGAAGTACATCACCAGCGATGGAGTAGAAGGAGTTGCTGCATGTTGGGGTTACAGTGCATTGTCAGACCTTTGGTAGGAGACTGGTTTGCCCGAATGTTTTTAGCACACTTAGCAACAAGATAAAACCTGATTTTAAGCAGCTGACACCTTCTGACTGGTGAGCGATGGGACGTACGGCTGCTGCTTTTTGGATTAAAAGGGTTAATTATCTAAGCCATAAATTGGTGAGAGCATTTAGACCCAATAAAAAAGGAAATTCCTCAATACTGCTTGGGGTCTCTCCTCTCAACAGGCATTTCAAATGTAACCATTGCGGAGTGTGTGGGTTTACAGAGATCCCACAAGCGTTCACACACAAGTGGCCAAACTCCTGGAGGGATCATTCCATTTGTGCATTCAAGAATGTGATTTACAGAATCACCTGTTTGAATGTAGAATATCCCAAAATATCAGAAAAAGAATGATACACAACAGATCTCACATCCAATCCAGAACTTTGAATGCACCCCTGGTGAATCCCTGTAGAGGCCCTTTTGCCCATTTATCACGTCGCATTGTCTTCAATGGGATATAGATTTACCTTGTATTTGGTCATTGATATAAATCATGAAGGAGGTTCAATGTGTAGTATCTCCTTTTCCAGTAACATGATACAATGTAGGTGAAGACTCCTCTAAAAGCTGAGTTGTGCCCAGCCAAGGGAGTGTAGAACAGCATAAGACTGTGTTTAATGAGACATTGATCCTCACGTATGTTTTTGGGGTCAGGGGTCATGAAGACTGTACTGAGGTAAATAGTGGCAGCAGGTCCATGCTCCAGAAGGCAGCACTGCAGAGAATGGCTCCAGGGAATACTCAATTGTTTTTTCAACAAGGATTACACTACAGCTACGTCAGTATCTCTCCAAAGCAGGTGCTAGGTAATCGACAATTAATACGCAACGATGCTGTGGTTTTACTCTTTCCGCTTGTAATAATACATCACAACATATGACTTGAACTAATTGAATAGCAAAGTAGTTAAGTGTTCTAATACGAGTAATAATATTGAAGACACTACATCCTCAATTATACATGTTGGTTGACTGGTTTAAAAGAGAAGGTTCAAAAATAAAAGGCTAGCAATTGTATCTGTTTATTTAGCCCAATACAGCAGAGGACACATGTTTTGTCAGAAATATCTTTTACATGGTCCATAAGAATACAATAGAACATGTGGTGCTCAATAACATCACTTTTAGCTTTTGTGGTTACATTTCAAACATCTTAGATAAAACAGATTGTGGCACTCAATGAGATCTAGTGTTCACTCAGATATGAAATTCCATCAATGAAAATGCGTAAAATGTATTCCTCAAGATAGTAATATATCTCTTTAGATGGTAAAGCAAAAGAGTACAGCAGGAGGCTGGCCTGGTTTGTAGTGGGTACCGTAGGCACTTACACCTTATGCCAGGCCCAGTTATCCCTTATTAGTGAAATGTAGGCAGTGTCTAGCAGCTTAGGCTGTCTAGAGGTAGCTGTAGGCAGAGCAGCCAAGGCTGAACCAGGAGACATGCAAAGCTCTTGCAATACCACTTTAGTCACACAGCACTCACACACATGAAAGTCAATACTCAGTGTTACCAAAAATAAAGGTACTTTATTTTAGTGACTCAAGGCCAAAAATACTTTGGAGACTATACTCCCTTAGGAGGTAAGTAAATTACACAATATATACAATAGTAACCAAAAACAGGTAAGTAAACAGTCAGAAAATAGTGCAAATAATGAAAATCACCATAGGTTGCAATAGGCCTCGGGGAACACAAACCATATAATAAAATAGATGAATGCGAAATTTGGTTTCCCACCTAGGCAAGTGTAGTGTGTAGAGGGGTGCTGGGAGTGTAAGAAAACACCAAAGGTAAGTAAAATACCCCACCCCGACCCACCCCAAAGCCCAGGGAAGCAGGAGTAAAACACAGCAAGTTTCCTAAAACACACTAGAAGTCGTGGTAGAAGACAGTGCAAGAACCAAAAGAGACTGCAAGACACCAATCGTGGATTCATGGACCTGAAGACCTGTGGAAGAAGGCGACCAAGTCCAAGATGCACTGAAGAGTCCAGGGAGAACAGGAGCCCCAGCAATCCAGATAAAGATGCAAAAGGAGAACCACCGGTGAGAAGACAAAGTCAGTATTGCACCAAAGAAGATAGATGCAGGTTCCTGGTTAGTGCAGAGGATGTCCCACACTGGATGGATGAATGCAGTCTGATTTGCATCGCTGGATTCCATTAACAAGCCTTGGTAAATGCAAAACTCGTATTTTGTCAAAAATGGCGCTGCCTGGGCCAAGGAAGGGCCAGGTCGACAGACAGACAGAGGAGACAGAGGGAGCTCTCAGCAACTCAGAGAGCCCTCAGAAGACCAGGCAGTGCACACAGGAGTCCCACAGCACGGGGACAAAAGAGTTGCAAATGGTGCTTATTGCAGCACTACACAAAGGGATCCCACGCTGCCGGAGAACAACTCAGGGAGCTGAGCATTGCAGGATAGAGTGCTGGGGACCTGGGCTAGGCTGTGCACAAAGGAATTCTTGAAAAAGTGCACAGAAGCCCTAGGAGCTGCAAAATATGTGGTGCATAGGGGTACTGTCTGGCACAGGGAGGCAAGCTCTTACCTCCGCCAAATTTTGAAAGCTGGACCTTTGGACAGTCAGGGTCACTTTAGTCTACCACAAGTGTTCCAGGATTCAAGCTTGTCATCCGGAGAGGGGACCCAGTGTACCAGTCGTCACTGGAGAGAGGTGCCTGCTGAAGCGGGGAAGTGACTCCGTCACTCCGCAGGAGATTCCTTCGGTTCTTCTGGTGCAGGATGAAGACAGGAAGTCCTCGGAGCATGCACAAGCTGGCAACTGTTGCAGTTGCTGGCACGAGCTGAAGTTACAAGGTCGCCAAATTCATCTTTGCTTCTTTTTTGAAGTTTTGTAGAGTTCCTGGAGCAGTCAGCGGTTGATCCGTCGGTAGAAGATGAAGTAAAGGATGCAGAGGATTCTTGCTGGAGTCTTGCAATCCGTATCTGAGGAAACACCAAGAGGAGAGATCCTAAATAGCCCGTAGAGGTCACCTAACCAGATAAACACCTGTCAGGAGGGGTCTCTGACATCACCTGCTGGCACTGGCCACTCAGATGCTCTCAAAGTTTCCCGACCATCCTGAAAACAAGATGGCAGTACCTAGGGACACTCTGGAGGAGCTCTGGGCACCACCCCTGGGGTGATGATGGACAGGGGAGTGGTCACTCCCCTTTCCTTTGTCCAGTTTCACGCCAGTGTAGGGACTGGGGGTCCCTGAACCGGTGTAGACTGGATTATGCAAAGAGGGCACCATCTGTGCCCTTCAAAGCATTTCCAGAGGCTCTGGGAGGATACCCCTCCCATGCCTGTAACACCTATTTTCCAAATGGAGAGGGTGTAACACCCCTCTCCTAAAGGAAATGCAGTGTTCTGCCTTCCTGTGACTGAGCTGCTCAAGCCCCAGGAGGTCAGAAACCTGTCTGTGAGGTGACAGCAGCTGGGGCTGCAGTGTAAACCTCAGAAGGCCGGTATGGCAGTACTGTGGGGCCATGGTGGAGCTCCCAGAGTGCATGGGATTGTGCAACCAATACTGGAATCAGTATTGGGGTACAATTCCCAGTTGTTAGGCACCTCACATGGCCATATTCGGGGGTTACCATTGTGAAGCTGCATATATATATTGAGCTCTATGTAGTGCACACTTATAATGGCATCCCCTCACTCACGAAGTCTGGGAAAATGGGCCTGGAAGATGTGGGGGCACCTCTGCTAGTGCAGGGGTGCCCTCACACACAGGTACTATGCACCTAGCCTTCAGGGTCTGGAGGTTAGACGTATAGGTGACTTATACGTGACCTGGTGCAGTGAAAATGGCTGTGAAATAGTGCTTACACTATTTCACTCAGCCTGCAATGGCTGTCCTGAAAAAGTGTTTGTATGAGCTCCTCTTGGGTGGCAAAAGAAATGCTGCAGCCCATAAGGATCTCCTGGAACCCCAATGCCCTGGGTACCTAGGCACCATGTACTAGGGACTTATAAGGGGAGTCTAGTATGCCAATTTGGAGTGAAATATGGAGTCACTAGACTATAGTGACAAATTTAGTAACAGAGAGAGCATGAGCACTGGAGTTCTGATTAGCAGGACTCCAGTGACAATTTAGAAAACAGTGTAAGTACACTGGCAAGCAGGCACAAATCATAAGCACTGGGGTCCTGACTAGCAGGATTCCAGTGACACAGTCAAAGCACAATGACAATCAGGCAGAAATTGGGGGTAACGTTCCAAGAAAGATGGTACTTTTCTACACGTACGAGAGTCAATATGGCTCAGTGACTCAATAATCAATCTCCGTAAAGTGCTGTATTGACTGCCCTCAAATATAGTGTGAGCAGTTCTTTGCCTCATAAATGGGCACACATTGTGAGGAAGTGCTGATTATCTGTTGTTGCTGCAATGGGGACCTCAGATGCAAGGCTGCTGTCGACTGATTCGGTTCATGGTGCACTCTTCCCCAGTTCCACCTCCTCAAGAAGAAGGTCAGCTTTCCAGACTGACCGGAGTCAACCAGGGGAGCAGTCAAGAAGCCTTTTCGGCCTAAGACAAAAAAGCCCACACACACAAGGAGCACAGTCACATCATGGATGCTATAAGAACAAATATATTTGAGTCTAGATCCCGCGCTCTAGAATCCTGGGATGGTGTGACAGGGCTTCAGCAGTCAATCACTCCCCGTAGATGTCTGGGCCAGTGCAGGACACAGAGGTCAGTTCTTCTGAAATGAAGGAAGCAGTTTGACTTTTTCGGCACTGCTCCCCCTGAGTGTCTGATACACAACTGCAGACACAGTTGTAACTGTGGGTTGGGGTCTTGAAGAGTGCAGTGCACTGGGGTACAAAGGGCTTGTTTCTTGGACTCTCTCATTAGTGCACTTCTGTTCTCTTTGTGGCAACCCCCAATCTCTCATACATCAGTAAAGGTGCCAAGGTAATTTTCAAGACCTGGGGCAACAACAGTGGCACACAAGGACATCACCTACTCAAACAGACTCTGGGTAGAACCACTCATACAAGCTCGATGTTCCCAGCATTATTTGCTTTGTCATCTTCATCTGGGAGTTCCTTTTCTGGCAGCTGTGTCTGGGACTCAAGCTGGGCTCCTTCCTAAATGCATACTGCCAGCTCCCTCTCTCATTAGGCCAGCCAGATTCCTTTTCCAAGCAGATTGACAGTTTCTCCACCCAACTGTTGTACACTTCTTTAGGTGATGACCCCTCATCCCTGTGAAGCTGTCTGTCAAGGACACCAACCCTTGATCTCAGACTATTTCTAAAAGTTCTTAGAGGGTATCGCTACACTGATTTGTGAAAAGTAGGGGAACAATGGTTGGCAATTTTATTTCTTTTTGTACACCTTTCTCAGACATGTTTTTTATATTCCCCGCCAGCAGTAGGATGAGCTGCAAATCTTTAGAAAAAAAAGATAATAAACGCTGTTTATTATCGTTTTTATTTTTAAACGGGTGGGGCCATGGGGTGATGAGCACCGAGGGGAGTGCACAGAGCACTCCCCACAGTGCGCATGTATGTTTGTCCTGCCGCCACGAGTTGGCCAAACATGCATGCGGCCGAGGGCTCTCTCCAACCTGGCACTGTGTTGCCGAGTTGGAGAGAGCTGGTAAAGGCTCCCAATCTGCGTTGGAGCGCCCACCCAGAGCACTCCAGCAAATCATAACCCTGCTCTGAGCAACGTCATGATTGGCGCAGGGCTGCCTGGGAGCCTAGAGTGCAGCGGCGGTGGCGACTAGGTAAGTTAATTTTTTTATATTATTTTATTTTTAATTATATTTGCTTCCTCCCGCCGCCCGCCTGCCACTTTGCCGAGTCGCCATCCGCAACTGATGTGGGGGTTCATTTACTGTGTACATCTCCCCTCCTTCATCCAGAGTGGACACCCTCTTTGTCTCCAGCTGCTGACAGGCAGTAGTGTGCATTGCTGGGATTTTACATTGACGGAACCCCCAAATCATGAACACAAAGAGATGAACACTAAGAGGAGGAAAGCTTTCCCACCTGCCACACATCAGCTTTTTGACAGCAGCACTTCTGAGGAACAAAAGGGGCAGGCCTTGTCAAAAGTCTAACCCAGCACTGCAGAGAAGACTGCTGTCTCCAGACTCCTAAAACCCTCCATGCAATCTAGTGGGACTGGTCAAGAACGTCAATTCAGCAAAATGCCAGGGGTAGTGGAAGTGAGGTCACATGCCCATTTTGACCTTAATTTCCACTCACACACATGCTTACACAAACACACATTCACACTTACACACACACACACACACTCGCTCATCTAAACACACTCCTCCTCAAGCACGCACACAACATACATTTACAAGTATTTTTTGCTTACCTCAGCTGTGAGGGAGGGTCTCATCCAGCTCCATAACGATGAGCTGCCACTGTGTTTCTGGCACTGCTTTTGCCATATCTGAAGCCAGGGGTCGCAAAAACAGTGCCAGGGGTCTCAAAAACAGTGCCAGGGGTCGCTGCTGCGCCCCTTGGCAACCCCTAAATGACGTCCATAGGAGTGCTCCATGAAAAACAAAAAGCAGAACACAGCAAAAGACGTCTTCTGCACTTCTCAAGAAAGCCTTCTTTCCATCCTTCCCATACTTCAGAGTGTGATGTTACACAAAACCTTTTGGCTTTATAGCAATGCACAGTGCTGTTCAGTCAGGATACCAGCTTCCAACACGTAAAACAAGTGTAAATCTCCTCCTACACCTTGGTGTAAATCTGCAGTATTGTGCTATTATCATTTCCGAATGCATAGGGAAAATATTACAGTTTATTATTCTGTTCAGTATGAAATGATATTTCTTAAAGAATACTTTAAATATTCCACCACAGCAACAGTTTTTTTTTTATGTATTCCATTTTATTAAGTTATGTTGATATATTTTTTGCAGTTTATGTAAAATAAAGTCTGATATTAGGCAGTAAGGCCCATATTTATACTTTTTTAGCGCCGCATTTGTGCCGCTTTTTAATGCAAAAGCGGCACAAACTTACAAAGTACAATTGTATTTTGTAAGTTTGCGCAGCTTTTGCATCAAAAAATGACGCAAATGCAGTGCTAAAAAAGTATAAATATGGGCCTAAATCTCTTGCACTGTCACCCATAATCCACCTCAATACATGACGATGGTGCTTTCAGAGCAACAATTATTTATATGAAGCCTGCAGAACTATTTCATGTTAGTGACCTCCAAATTTCCTTTGATCGTAAATGGACATGCACAAGAATCCACAGTATGGATGTATTTTAAAATTATTTAAAATCAACGTCCTAACCAGGTACAGATAATGTGTAGGGATAAAACAAACAAAATATTGGCAGTTAATGCTAATAATAAGCAGAATATTGAAAAGGATTCCAAAATTGTGATGATTTAATATACGTTCATTCAACTTGAATGGAAATCAGTCGTGCCTCCCTTCTAGTCCCTAGCAAAGCTGTCTCAACACCAAAAGTGCTTGCCTGAGTTTCCAGATGTGGTCTCTGCCCACATACCTTAGTCCATGGGTACTCGCAAACATTTTCCCAGGGGACAAAAAGTATGGTCTGTGACGTGCCTGGGGCCGCATTGATGCCAGGGCAGTGGTGGTCGGGTGGGGTGACTAGGGGGATTGGTGGCAAGGTAGGTGTAGGGGAAGCAAAGAATATACATTTAGTTGCTGAAATAAACAATGGGCAACCAGAAAACCTGGAATTAATCCCGGCTTACGCACTTTTCCAAATTGTGTGATCCTAGGCAATTGTTTAGTGTCACTTTCCCTTCTTTTTCTGCATTATCACATTTAAGATGACCTCAAAATACATGATTCATGGTGTGCACTGCACAAAACCTGATTCTGCGTTTGATTTAATAAACTCTAATGTTGTTTATGTATGATAGGAACCCAGGCCACCCGTAAAGTGCACATACCAAGTGACTTGCCTCTTTTAATTTATTATCGGTGGTGTTCTCAGTGTAAGGGGAAAAATTAATGTTTTCCAATTTATGTTTCAAAATTTATGTTTGAAAACTATCACTTATAAATGAATACATCTCAATGCGCTGATAAAACAAATTGTACTAAGGCGAAAAGGTTCTGCATGTTAACTAAATACACCTTTTTAATTTTGAAGAGACTGTCTTAGTTTTACACTTATGCTGCAAGATGTCTTTAAAAATGAAGACGTGTCTAAAATTAAGTGCAGGAGTCCATAGTTACTTCCTTTCTTTAACACCAGATAAGTTTGAAATAAAAGATTGTGTGTGTATTTAATATTTTTGTTAGTGTGGAGTCGAGCAAACAGCTGCTCAGTGCTCCTGTTGCCCCAGGGGCCACATGTAAAGGTCAGCTTTGAGTATCCCTGCCTTAGTCAAACAACAGCTCTGGGTTCTGTACTTTGAGAAGGGCTCTTTCTCTCTCTTTGATTCTCACGGCATTCTTGGAAAGCCGATAAGGCCAGCCTGGCTCCTAGGAGCCTGTGGACTTCAGTGGGGATCTTTACAGCTACAACTTACATGAACCAAGTTTTTTTCTCAAGTCTCACAAAAAGTCGAATAATCCTCTCTGCCTAATACCTTTCTATATTTATCTTAAAGGCACGTATCTGGTCGTTTTGGAAGGTACGCCACTGGCAAAGTGAAGTGAAATGCAAGAATGAACGTATTAACATTGCTGCACCATAACTGAATGTTGTCATATGTTATACATTGTATGACTACATATACATGAATGATTGTTGTGATATCAAACTATTATAAAGTAAATGTTATATGTTATATATGTGCAATCAATACTAAATGCAATATACATTTTATAAATGCCAACCTTTCACTCAAATGCCTGAATATATGAATGTATACATGCACTAGGGTTATGTAAAGAGAAAACACAATGATTAAGTCAATGTGTAGATTTAATTTACTTTTTTGACAATAGTTGAAAAGTTTAACATAATTTTAGTTTTAAATTCAGTTTACATTTTGCATGAATCCATTATTTATGAATTCTATATTTTCTAACATGAAACCGATATATGTATGCATATATAAATATATATATATTTTAAGTCCCTGTTTCCATTATTTTTTACAGGAACGTGTTACAGTACCTATGAATAACTGTATGTGGTGCTTGACTTACTCTGAGGCTGATTTGTCATCTTTAGGGCTGATGTAACTTTTGAAGTGTAGATTCTGAATAACACCCATATATAATGCCCATATTCATACTTTTTGACGCAAATCAGCGCTAGCGCAGATTTGCATCAAAAAGTTTACCGCCGGTTATTGCCATTCCAACGCGCCAGCCGGGCGCCTTATTTATGGAATGACGTTAGCCGGCGCTGTGGCCTGGTTAGCATCGAAATAAATGACTCTAACTGGGCAGCTGAGGCGTAGGGAAGAATGGGGGTTGTGCGTCAAAGAATGGTGCAAGTCAGTTTAGAGTCAAAAATATAGACTCAAACCTGACTAGCGTCATTTTTTGACGCACAATCCCCATGGAAATGACTCCTGTTTTAGCAAAGCCAAGAGTCATGCCCCCCTGCCCAATGGCCATGCCAAGGGGACTTCTGTCCCCTGGGCATGGCCATTGGGCACAGTGGCATGTAGAGGGCCCAAGTTAGGCCCCCCTATGCCACTATATAAAATAAATAAAAATACTCACATCTACTTACTGTAGATGGGTCCCCCCATCCATGGGTGTCCTCCAGGGGTAGGCGAGGGCTGCAGGGGGTGTCCCTGGGGGCAGGGAAGGACACCTGCAGACTGCTTCCATGGTCAGAGACCATGGAAATTAGCCCACAGGTCCCTTAATGCCTGCCCTAACCCAGGCGTTAAAAAGCGACTCTAAACTGGTTTAGAGTAATTTTTTCAGGCCCTCCCCCTCCCGTGGGTCATTTTTGCATGGGAGTATAAATAAGGTGCAAAGGCCTTAGACTCATTTTTTGCCCTGGAACGCCTACCTTGCATCTCATTAACGCAAGGTAGGTTTCCACTGTGAAAAAAATGACTCAAACTCCATAAATGTGGCGCTAGAGGGGTCAAGCGCCAAAGTATAAATATGGAGTTAAGTTTGCGCCGGATTAGCGTAAGCAAAATGATGCAAATCCAGTGCAAACAGAGTATAAATATGCCCCTTAATCTTTTGCGGATGATTGTAATAGTATGTATTCCCAATTTTCCAGCAACTTTCCTTTCTCCCTCCTACGTTTACGCTATTTTGGTGTAGATCCCCCCCTAGGAAAGATGGGAGAGACAGAGACGAGATTTCAGCATGTAGGTTTGTGAAGAGCATTGAGGAGGGCCATTTTAGTAAAATGCACATACTACAAAATTATTTTAGTGAATAGATCTCCTTTGCCACAAATTGTACGAAGGCAAATTATACATTGGTGAGTGATGATCATGTTTTTTCACTTTGTAAAAGATAATGCTAGTCCTACACTAGCATTCATTAACACAATGTTCTTCAATGTCTTTCTCAGTCATTTCACAGTGGTGCTACCAACCTGGTAGTAGACCGGCTCTCTGTTTGAATGATCTCTGACACTCACCTGTCAGAAAGACTGCCAAAGATGATGGCTCCGACCATCACCCCTGCCATGTAAATGGTCTGAGCCACTTGATTCATCTGGCGACGATCACACACCAGGTCCCACTATGAAAGAGAAAAAGAGAGAGTGGGGCCAGAGAGGGGTAGAATGTAAGAGAGAGAGAAAGGGAACAAAATGTCAAAAAGTGCAATCCAAGAAATCTATCTCTTCACTCACGTAAAGTGTTTTGGTTCTCCATATTTGCCATGATGATGAATATTCTCTTTTTCGTCTTGTAAGCACTGGCCATTACAATGATCTATTTGATTAGAAAATTAGCAACAATTGATTTTCTATATATTGGGGTATCACAGAGTACAGCCCATTAGTTCCAAAAGGATATATACCATTTCTTCGGTAAAAGGAGAATTGGCAGCTATCTCTTACTCCTCTTCTAGTGAAATATTCACACTTAGACTCGGAGTGTTAAGAATCATACAAACATGTCAGAGAATCTCTTATCTGCAGGTGATGATAAAACAAAGGCCTGTCCTTGAACCCAGTATGGACACAGTCAGGATTCAGTCATCCAGCATCTCCTCTCAGCAACCGGTCCATGTGTCTAATTCCTCCTCTGCTGCGGGACCCTATTTATCATCAAATATGTCTTATGGAGTGATGGAGTGAGGATAGATCACTCAGGCTCTAATCCAGCTTTGCAAAAAAATGTGCAAAGTGTGCCCCTTTGCAGAAGTATAAGAAAGCTAATTCTACTTTTCCTTTCCAAGACAGGTTTGCCCTATGTCATCGCCCCTTGTAGTCGTCATTACATGTGCACCATAGAAATGGAAAGGCTTCCTTCTCCCCCTTTGCTAGTTTGATCTTTGTCAGTAAAAATGGAGTTTATAAACTAGAAACATTACGATCAAACAAACATTTGTTACCATTCCCATTCAAACAGTCAAGTTTTCAACCTATGCCTGTTACAGACACCTACTGATATTAAATGCTACCGTGTTTACATGCAATCAACCACTTTGCATGTAACATGCATTGTTACATATGAAAGCCCTGACACATTAAACAGTTTCCAAAAGTAACTGCCGAGTGTAAATAATTATCCCAGGTGCAGTATTTTGAGATCACAAAATGCTCTCCCTCCGTTCTGAAGCAACCATCATTTTCAAAAAGTATTCCAAGCACTGCAGATGGGCAGCAGTTCCCAAGATAGCATGACAAAGACACAGGGACGAGCCAGTAACCCAGCGCAGATCATGTCGCTCATAAATCTAGGAACAGCGGGAGGGTCTCCCGTCTCATCGGGACAAAGAAACAGCCAGACCTCCTCCTCTCCATTGACTCCGTTTTTATTCCACTGTGCCAGGACGGTCATACCCTACAAGGACTTTAGGTAGCTCGATTGCAGTCAGTCTCGGATGCAAATTATGAGGTTGTAAAGTTTCCGACCCGGGGCAAAGCATAGACGTCATTTAGGGGTCGCCAGCGGTCGCAGCTGTGACTCCTGGCTTGCCTCTTGGGAACCATGGCACTGCCTTTGCGACCCCAGGTGGCAAAATCAGTGCCAGGAACACAGGGGCAGCTCGTCCATATGGACGTCGGTTTGGGCTCCATTCTCTTTGATTTCTCTCAATGTTTTCATTACACTAATAATGAACAATGTTTCGTTATTCAATATTAGTGAAATAAAAAATGGAGTACAATATGCAGGAATATGACATTCTCTGGCAGTTGAGGTAAAAAAAAATGCTTCTAAATGTATGCTGTGTGCGTTAGTGTGTGTTTACGCGAAAGAGAGTGTGTATACGCGTGAATGTGTATGCGTAAGTATGTGTTTGTGAGTAAAACTGATGGTGAAAGTGAGTGTGATGTCACTTACGCTACACTGGGCATTTTGGTGAATTGACGTCCGTGGGCAAAAGGCAGGCATTCTATGTAGTCTCCTACGGAAATAAGGACACGCTTGGAAGAGAAGAAGACAATAACTTTTTCCTGTGGCCCTGAGACCTCTGCATGTAGACTGCCCAGCCAGCTATCTGTGAGGGATCTGCCTGAATAATGTTTTTTTCCCAGGCCATAAAGGGCATGTCTTGGAATTTGATACGTAGCACTTTTCAGAGCTTCAAGCCTCCTCTCCATTGACTCTGTGGGATCTTCTCTGAACGCAGCCCTGTCAGGTAGTCTGTATCTTTTCAAAAGCAAATGGTGGCTCTCCCATCCCTGTAGGATCTTGCAAGGAAAACAAAGAATATCTCTCGCTTAATGTTTTAGACTGATGCGCAGACAAGACTACAGCATTCTTGACCTGAAAATATCTCATCTGTACTCAATTGTCGCCACGGTTTTTGGACTCCGGATGGCCCACAACACAAAATCCCAGAATCATAAATTTATTTTTCTTCCAATGTGAGATGGTAACTTGTTAGCTTAAGAGGATGCATTGGCATGAGTGAGCCACATGTAGTCAGAAAGGACCAAGTGCCCCTTTTCAACTAGAAATGTGTTAGGGAATAGTATGGCGAGAAAAAGAAGGTGTCTCCCAAGTGCTCAATTTCAGCCATTAAAGCTGAAAAAATTATAGATGTTACATTATAAATAAGCATTGGCAAACCAATAGGTCTTGGCTGTGGGTGGCTGAGTTATTGGCGAGCGCATGCATGACTGGAATACTTCGAATAGGTCTCCTGTTTGTGCAAGCCCCGCAGTACTCTTTTTAACATGACAATTCAGCCTCTCTCCCTTAAACATCAATTATTTATAGTTTAGATAGCTCTACAATATCTCTTTCATCGTGTATTTGGTGCTTTCAGCTTATATCATTTGTTTGGCTGTATTATAAAGACCAGGCAGGGCGGCAGAGTACTAATTAGGTGGCAACAATAACTTTTATGTCAAGGCCCTGTGAGGCCCTCTCTTACTCTGCAAAAAAAAAAAGAGATCAGGTCTGCTCATTGTGCCAGAGGTAGTCCTTCAATATGCCTATGTTTTATGGAGTGCTGAATACATGTCTAGGCTGCTAACTATGCCAGCGCTCCTTGCTATGTGAGACATTGAGAAACAACAACCATGCATTCAATTTAGCACTCACTTAAGTGTTACAAAGCATGTTTTGGCACAATAGATAACCTGTACACTTGTAAAGCGCATTTCACTGCTTGGGGATCTGGAAAACAGATATTTATTGTTACACACCCCACTGGTACTCATTTACCAACCTTAGAAGGTTGAAAGGCCGGGTGGACCCATCCAGGTTTCAACATGTGACCATGTGATCAAACACAGATTCTTGGAATGGATGCATTAGTTCACTGAACCACCAGACTTTCATTTCAATCAGCTTTTCAGGTCTGGCATTTGATACTGTTTTAGCTGTCTCACTAGACTCGTTTCTTCAGAAGTATACATATATTAGAGAGAGTTCTAGTCAGTGGCCTTTGTCCATTGGTATGTTACATTTTCAATCACACTTTGCTTCTGCTCACCACAGTATACAACATAAGGCAATGAGTCAGCCTTCTGCAGCCATTGGTTAACGTCTGTGTTAGAGATGGCATTTTGACGTTCATCCACAGAAGAAATAGTACTCTTAAATGCCAGGGCTCATGTGACAATGTTTTTTTCTATTTCATGTTTGTAGTTTATTTATTCATTTGTTGATATATTTATTTACTTGTGTGAGTATCTGGCAGCACCATGCGAGGTGGCACCTGAACGTCGGCACGGGGCCCCACGAGCTGTGGCCTGTGGGAGCAGCCCCATCACTGCCACATTGGCTGCACCTGATGAGCTGTGTGTGTAGCTGAGATGGGGCCCCCCACAGGGGAATGAAATAACTGGACTTGGACTTCCCATCCTGGGAAACAGTACAGCACAGAGGGCCACCAGCGACCAGGTTCCCTGGAGGACAACCCTGTCAGAAATCACAGGACTTGACACAGCTTGACAC
Organism: Pleurodeles waltl; assembly: GCF_031143425.1. NCBI lineage: Eukaryota > Metazoa > Chordata > Amphibia > Caudata > Salamandridae > Pleurodeles > Pleurodeles waltl. The sequence goes on along the minus strand of NC_090448.1, from coordinate 809,032,294 downwards.
ATGCCTTGAAGTTGCTGATCCCAAAAGGGGTTAGGCAGGCCATGGAGGCCCTGCGGAGGACCCTGGGGTCTGTCTGCAATGCCATAGACATACACAGGTGTCGGATGTTGGAGGGGGCCCATGATCTTACGGCACTCTGGGCCTGGGCCACATGTGGGGCCAGTCTTGAGCATCCTGACACCCTTCCTGAAACCGGGAACATCCTACATGGCATGATCGGGACCTCTGCCACTTGACACTGTCTGAGAGCCACCACAGGGTGTGATGTTGGGGCCTGCGCCCCTCGAGGATACTAGCAGCGCCTCACATGCTGCCAGTGGCTGCTGCTGTGACAGCAGTGGAACTGGCCTGCCTCCTGTTAAGACTGCACACCCCATTAGGTTGCTCGTGCTATGACATGCTGGTGTTGCTCGGCACTCATAAGTGGTCCCACCTACTGTTGCTGATTTCCTTCATCATCTGGATGACATCATCAGACCGGCCTGAATCAGCAGCGCCTCCCGCAGGCCTTACCACAGTGATGGACATTGTCTTGACCACCATAGAGAGGTCCTTACAGAATAAAATTGACACAGTTGTGACGGACCTCACGCAGTTGAGGGATGATCATTGCAAACTTGCAAACTGGGTCCACACAACAGAAAAACACTGACAACACTACAACCAAAGACCCAGGAGACCCAGTCCCAAATATGACCACTGCCAACACAGGCTCAATCGCTTGAGGAAAAGACACTGAGGGGCACTCACACAGAAACAACGTTCCAATTGTGGGCCTCCCTGATGAAGCAGAGGGCCAGAATGCTGTGGCATATGTCAAAGCATGAATTACCATCTTCACCCCCACTTCGGCTCACTCTTCCTTCGTCACGATCGAATGAGCACATTGTGTACCAATGCGGCAGCCCCTGCCGGGTACTCTTCTCATCTCCTGAGATGTCATTCTGCACGAAGCACAGACACAAGAAAGCCTGACAGTGGACAATGCCAAAATAATGATCTTCCCAGATTATACACTGCCAGTTAAACACCAGCGACATACCCTTCGTGCAGTATATGCAAATTATGCAACTACAACATTCAGTACTCGCTCCTGTCCCCGGCCCGCCTCCGGATCCAGGCAGAGAGTTAATCTGCCTTCTTCACAGACCCCAAAGAACCATGCGACTGGGAGGAGAGTTGCAGGGATGCGGGTTCCTCCATAACACTATCACAGACTACTAACTCAAGACTATCTGGCGAAGGCCAATGCTGGCACACGGAGAGATGCTTGCAGATTATCTCTATTGTGCCCCGTTCTCTGGACCTGGAGGAGGTTATACAGGACAGGAGGAGGGTGCTGCAGGAAGGAACCAAGAACCTGCCCAACCCATTGACACCGATGAAGAGGGCACTAAATCCAGCATTGATGTGGGCTCAATTTCATCTTTCCTCCTCCCTCCGGACACTGGCATGCAACCCAGGGTCACACTGGAAACTGCAAGGGCTATCCTTTGAACATTCCTGGTGATGGGGCTTCCAAACACAGTCCCACCCACAGAACCTTATTGTTGTAATTAACCATGCATTTTCCCCCTCTCTCCCACGCCTCCTTTTTCTCCTCCATAGGAGTCGCAAGGCGACTCTTGCAAGTGGCAGGAACCACTGCCGCATTATATTGCTCTTACTCTGCACATGCCAGCACTCATGTTCATTTGTAGCTTCAAAAAAGGGGGCAATACACGCCACCACATACTCTGCAGCCCACGCGCTCCTGTTTGTCCAGCTATTCTTTCTGGGACCATGTGTGCTGGGGCTAATCACCTATCTAGTTTAATACTTTATCTATACACATGCACATGCACAGATTGCTGGTGTCACAGGAGATTGCACAGCTACTATCAGATGGGATCACCGCACCCACACACTTCACATACTGTTGCACGTCCCCCAGCCAGGACCTCTACACTGGTGCACACAGTTCACCAGGATTCCATTGCATCTCTCCTCCTGATGGTATTCAGAGTTTTTATTTGTTATGTTCCAATGATTCAAAGTTGTTTTTGGCACATTCCTGACCTGCACATCCCCTAACTTGGGCGCAATTGCTCCTAGGTTGCTTGTGTTACAGTTCAGAGAGGATGTGGCCTGGCAGTTTGGGCTGGAGGGTCAAAATTGATTTGCATATGGCTGTGTCCAAACGTTGGTGGCATGGTGGATAAAAAAAACTATGGACTGGGATGCAGCCCTGAGCAATTGCCAGGGGCTTAGATTAACTCAAGCATTCCATCCATCCCTGTGTTCTTTTTGCATCTGCTGCCCTAAGTGCATCAGGTATGCCCAAACGTGGGTCCTGGGCTCACTGTGCAATTAGAACCAAGTGATACCTGGCTGAAGAGCCCTAACTAGGGCAAAACCAATTCTCCTCAGTGTGATACGCAGCATGCTCAATGTAGACTTGGATCGATCCTTCCTGCCCCTCCCATGCACCCTTGCCTCTCCCAATGCCCAGGCACTAAAACACTGGTTGCCACACTGGTACTTGAGCCTGTACCTCACTAGACTGATAGCACCCAATGCCTTGGTGTTGCCACTCTGTGGTACGCCGTGGGAAACCGAGGTAGCATCACAGCAGGAGTTGAGTCCCTGGAATGATGCATGGCTCCATTCCTCAGGGGACCTGTACCGGGACGACAGGCTCCTCTGCATGGAGGAGCTCATAGACGAGTCCGGCCTCCCCTCAGGGCAACTGTATTATTCAACTCCACCATTCAGTCGTTGAGAAAGTGCTGTGGTGACTTGCTGTGCATCTAACAGTCCAATACCTCGATGTGAGGGGAGAGAACAGCCACCTAACTCAATGGTTAGTTGATTTACAGCAAAAACATGCTGCAGCACCACTAAGTAAACTGTGGCAGCACTAAGACATCAAGAGCTGGGTCGCGTCTGCACTGACAAGGAATAGTGTGATATCCTGGTATAACCCGCTCTGGTGTCCCAAAACATCAATTTCAGGCTCATCCAATACCACATATTACAGAGGGCCTACCTCACACCCCACAAAATTATTCGCTATTTTAACCAAAAGGACACTGACTTCCTCTGTCGTCATGCATTCAACGCTGACTTTCTACACATGTTCTGGACATGTCGATCCCTCTCTCAATACTGGCTAGGCATCACATCCACCCTGATGCACTGCATGGGGCATCAGGCACTAAGCAGTTACTTGGCCCTTCTCTTTGCCAAGCGCCAGATCATTCATCTGTTGAAGGCGTCCTAACCCCCCACTCTCTCCACCTGGTGCTCTCCATAGAGCCTGGGTTAAGTCGGAGAGTCAGACATTGCACCGTCAGGACACAAAGGAACTACGCGAATACCCCTAGCAGCCAGTTGGAATGTACTCCTAGGGGAGGCTACTCCCCAGTGCTTACTTTGTGCTTGTTGTTTTCGGTGCAGAGCACAGGCACTTATTTTTACAGGCCGGAGCTTATTCTTCTGCCTCAAGCATTTGCTGCGAGCAAAAGACACATATGGGAAAGACGGAGGAAGAGAAAAACGAAAAAGCGTCAAAATGGGAGGAAGCAGAAAGCTGGAAAAGTGAGCTGAAGGAGCAGGGAGTTGCTGTAAATGGATTGGCTTCAGGATTACGCAGCCTCAGTATTCCGTGTTCCCACATTTAATTGTAGCAGCCGCGTGTTTAAGAGGAGGGCTTTGGGCACTGGCACATTTTTATTTACAAATTAAGCACTGCTACTCCCCCACTAAACGGTAGTAGCCATCTCTCATTGCCGCAGAGCGACGCCAGGCAGCTTCAGCGTAATATGGATAATGTACTTCACCCCCTTGTTCTCGCTACCATGGATCGCTACTTTTTGGTACTGCACTGTTACTCCTGAAGTATCTGGCAGGTGCAGGCTAGTTTTAAAATCTGTTATTACAAAAAGTTTTATTTTATTGATGTTCAAATGGACATATCCTTTGCATACGCAGAGGCTCATCAGACTTACTGTCTTACCTGTAACTGTATCCACAGCTGTAGTAGCTTGCCCTGGAAAATATATGTGTGTTGTGCTCTGATGCAATAATCATATTCATGTTATTGTGGCACGCTCCTATGTTGCACTCATTGCTGTATGACACGAAATATACCTATAAAATGCGCATTAAAAAGATTTTAAAGCAATCATGTGTGTTGAGCCCATTCAAAAGAATTTTTTTGTTTTCAAGAAAAAAAACTCCCAAAGCAGGAGTTTGTTTCTTGAAAACAAAAACATCCATAGCCCCGATGGATTCTGGGTTCCATTCTGTATTTTCCTTGCCCATGTATGCAATGTAGCCCATGGTGGTCGCAAAGCCAACAGGTCTCGCCGAGGCAGGAGCTATTGGTTTGCCAATGTGTTTTAGTCATGTCGTTCACCAGCCTGGCTGCTGTTCAGCATGGCTAAAAGTCTGTGGCATAGGGGAGAGTGACAGAGGTGTTGTAGAGTGGAATGGAGAAGAGTGTTGTTGAGTTTGGTACAGTGGAGTGGCAGAGAGTGTTGTGTATTGGAGTGGCATAGTGTGGAGTTGTGTAGAGTGGCATACACTGGAGTGGCAGAGAGTAAAGTGGGCTGGTGTAGAGGGTTGCAGAATATAGTGGTGTGTAGTGCAATGGTATTGAGTGCAGTGGCATTGAATTCAACGGTGTACAATGTAGAGTTGTAGAATGCAGTGGCGTAGATTAAAGTGCTGCATAGTAGAGTGCAGTAGTGTAGAGTGGAGTGGTGCAGAGTGGAGTGGCACAGAGTCAATGGCATAGAGAGGCAGAGAGTGGTGAAGTGGCCTAGAGTTTAGTGATGCAGAGGGCTGTGGCACAGAGAAGAGTCAAGTGTCATAGAGTGCAGTGGTGTATAGTATACAGTAGAGTCCAGTGGCATGGAGTGCAGTGGAATAGAGTACAGTGGTGAGGGTCAAGTAGTGCAGAGTTAAGTGGCAGAGAGTGAAGTGGTGTAAAGCAGAGTAGAGTGGTGTAGAGGGCAGTAGTGTAGAGTACAGTGGTTAGAGTTGAATGTAGTGGCGTAGGTTGCAATGACATATAGTGCAGTTGTGTAGAGTGGATTGGCACAGAGTTGAAAGGCACAGAGTGTAGTAGAGTGGCATAGAGTGCAGTGGCATAGAGTTGAGTGTTTCAGAGTAGAGTGAAGTGGAGCAGAGTGGAGTGGTTCAGCGTAGAATGGTGCAGCGCAGCGTGTCATAAAATGTAATGGCATAGAGTAAAGTGGTGTAGAGTGCAGAGGCATGGAGTGCAGTGGTGCAGAGTAGATTAGAGTGGCAAACAGGGGATTGGCATAGAGTGCAGGGGCACAGAGTTGAGTGTTACAGAGAAAAGTGCATTGGCATAGTGTGTATTGTCATATAGTGCAATGGTGTTGAGTGCAGTGTTGCATAGTGGTGTAGAGTACAGTGGCGAAGAGTGTAGTTGTGCAGAGTAGATTGGTGTGGCCTAGATTGAGTGGTATAGAGTGCAGTGATGAAGAGTGCAATGGTGTTGAGTAGAGTGGTGAAGAGTGCATTGGCAGAGAGTAGAGTGGTACAGAATAGAGTACAGAGGAGTAGTGTGAAGTGGCATAAACTGCAGTGGTGTTGAGTGGAGTAGTGCAGAGTGCAGTGGCGTGGAGTTAAGTGGTGCAAAGTAGAGTGCAGAGGTGTGGAGTGGTGTAGAGTAGAGTGGCATAAAGTGAAGTATTCATTGTGTGGTAGCACACCGGCATTACAGACAACACATTTTCAATTGAAATGACCATAACATTTGCACAGGCATACAGTTTTATGAATAAAACTACACAGTGCACAGACGAAAATGTGTAGAAATTGCATCACCTAGTTTAATGATTTGTTTTGATCATAATAAATTATTTGTTTCCAACATAATTAAGAAATAACAAAAAATGTGCTTCACTTGTGCGTAATTCAGATATATTCTGAAATACTTACAGAGTTCATTTGAATGTTGTGTGCTAGAAATAAACTATTTCCTATCAACAGTATCTAGCAAGATTTTCACATTAATCCTCTCACTTTGAAGTACGAGAAAGAAAGGTAAACAAGAGCCCTTGGAAACCTGTGCCTGACATTTGATCTTGGTTTTTGAATGGATAGCAAATGTGACAAGTTAAGGACAAGATTTAAAGACCTGTTTATTGAAATCACGTAGGTGAAAGAATGCAGTAAGCACAGTTTAGGCAATTGGAGGGACGGATCAAACCTGGAAAGCCTAAAGCAAATAAAGCCAGCAACTGTAAAGCCAGAAAGTGTGATTTACCAATCACAAAACCAATGGTAATCAGCAAGTGGAATGCATTCCTAGGTCAACTTTCTGAAAGCCCCCAAGATGTTCCTAGAAAACCAGAAGGCTGCCCTATCTGGGACGCCGCAACCTCAAAATAAGTGAAGATCACCCTGCCCTTAACAGTATGATAGAACTTCCCTATCACCTGTCAACCCTTTGCAGGAGGGGGCCGCAGGTCAGAGATGTATACTGACAGAGCCATTAGAGGTTCCTTTTGTGTAAACGTAGTGTTTGTCTCGATTCTAGAAGTTTGGCATGGGGAGACATAAGCAGTGCTCTCAATCATCAAATTCCAATAAGGCTCTTGAATAATCATGAACATTCACTCCCCTGTGCAATTTACTCTGAAGAGAAATGTTCTGCCGTTGTATACTCTCTTTTCTGACTATTGCTGCCTTGGATTGTATATGCCTCACAGAACTTCGGCTGCTGTTCTGGGTTTCACAGTCATCCCTGCATTGGATGTCAGAAAACATAGAATAACATTGAGCCACCATAGTGGTGTTGGCTAGCAATAGGTCAGATGCCTTTGTTCTTTTCGCCAGAGATCTTCACCGACTGCAGAAACTTAGCTTCACATAGTGTATGCGCCCTGAATGGATGTGTGGGAACACCTCTGCACCACCCAAGGAACATTTGCGTGGGTCACAATAGTTGCCTTGGGGTACTCCAAATTTCCCAAGCCACACAGGGCCAAGACATGTGGTCTTGCATGTCTTAATAAATATCATTCTAGGTTTTGTGTTGCCCTTGCGCTACCTTGCAGGGCGCAAGGGTGATGCAAAACTTTGATAAGTATGGTCCTTGGAGTATAATGTGCTTTTTAAAAAAGTGTACTATTATGTCTCCACTCTTAAAGCATGGCCAAACCAGTAGCAAATGATTTTTGATATGAAAATAGTTGTACAATTATGTAGCTAGCTGTGGTATCCTTCATCAGTGTGTGAATAATTCCTAATCCCATGCTCTTTGTTTCCTTCCCCCACTTTGTTCCCATCTGGTCTATAATGTTATGATTTGGAAGAACTATGCCACAAACTGCACAGAGTAATTCTACCTTGCTGTGGCTTGGGTGCTCACTATAAAACCTCTTACTTGATCCAATTTGAAGTCTCCAGTCCCGCTAATTTGACACTTCACATTAGTCACAAGGAGAAAAGGAACATAAGACTAAGACATCCTAACATGCCTAATGATAAATAAGGGAAGGAGGTGTAGAAAGACCCTCTTGGACCTATGTTGGTTCTCTATTTGAGATTTTTTTTATAATCTACAGTATATTTTACGTATTTTAGCCACATTGCTTTTAGTTGTGATATTTTACACAATTTTGCTCCCATGATAGAATTCAAAGAATATATTCTACGAGTTGCTTGTTTTAGTTAGCCTTTTCTCAACATGTAATCAGTACATTCTCTTGAACGCTTGGAACACAGTACACAATGTCCTAGTGCTTGTATTGCCCATTCAGGAGACAGCGTCTAACATCTAAACATAACATTGAAGCAGAGCTGTGCTTCTAACACAGTGTAGCCTCTATTATATAAATGTTTCACTAACCAGGAAGCGGTGCTCCAGCCACGCCTGACCTAGGGCGAATGTTGTGTTCGACATGAAGTTCTACTGACACTCATCTTCCAGCTTTCTAAAAGGTTTGCCATTCACACTACAGGCTGATTCCTGATGCAGTTTCCAGGTATGGGGCTAAGGCTAATCCCTTTGATTTGGTAAAGGCAGAGGGTACACCCACTATGCTCTCAGAATAGCCTTAGGGTTGTGTAGGAACCTCTAGAACTCATTTACCATGGTTTGATTGTTCATTAGCTTTACCATGTTCATAATGCTGATAACTTTGCTTTGTTTCATCTGCCTAATAATCACAGCTCATTCTCTCTATGCAAGACTATGATTCTTTCAATAAATGTATTGAAAACGTATCTCGTATCTCTCTTGGCTTTTGCCTGGGCATGCTTGAGTAATACAATGAGAAGGTGAGATCCAGTGCTTAATTTGTGCTTGTTGTTTCCAATGCAGAACACCAGCACTTATTTTTGAGGGCCGGCACTTATTTTTCTGCCTCAAGCATTTACTGCGAGCAACTGACACATGTGGGAAAGATAAAGGAAGAGAAAAACGAAAAAGCGTCAGAATGGGAGAAAGCAGAAAGATGCAAGAGTGAGCTGAAGGGGCAGGGAGGGCTTTAAATGGATTGAAGAGGCCCGAGATGACTTCAGGATTATGCTGCCTCAGTATTCCGTGTTCACACATTTAATTGCAGCAGCCACATATTTCAGATGAAAGCTTTGGTCACCAGCACATTTTTATTTACAAATTAAGCACTTGTGAGATCTGTTTCCACGACTTCTTTGGGAGTCACAGTGTTATGTTTAGGTTGTCATAATCAGCTCCCCGACCCCCATGAGTCAAGACTGTTTACTATATTGTTCTCTTTATCTGTTTCATTAAAAGAGGACAAGGTACTGTAAACCTGCTTTTATGGATCTGTGATATAACAGAAGATTAGAGTTGGTGGTATGGTTAAGGTGAGATCTCCCATTGGGAACGCTTCAAGGTCAAAGTTCTCTGCACCTACAAAGGTTGTTAAATTGTTCAGCAATGCACCCAAGACCAACATTGGAGCATTTGGAATTTAGGAAGGGTGGACAGGTATACAGGTGATATTCATGGAGGGATGGAAAATGTTCCCATGCATTCACCAAGTAATAACCAAGGTGGAGTGTTCAGTTCTGGAAAAAACAAATTGCAAAGGTCCAGCAACTGCATCTCATAACCACCAAGTTTTCTGAAGGACTATATCTACAAATAAGTGACTGATGATGATTTGTTCCTTTTGGTATCCCATATGTTTCGATGTGTATTAGTTAGAATTTCTTGTTTTATTTGAGATTGATAAAATTGATTTTTCTAGTCATCGCTAGTAGGTGTATACTTCCCATCCTATGATTCTTGGTTTTTGTGAGGGGGAGAGAGGGTAGCAGAGCTGGCGGCATGGTAGAATAATTATTTCAGTATGGAGAACATTTATTTCCAGCCCTTGGTACTGTTATCAATCTGTTCGGCCAGGGTTCAGAGTTTGGTGGATCTGAGTTGCCAGTGGTGGTAACGGAGGATGGGTCTGTGGGTGTGTCTTTTGTTTTTTGTGTTGGGTGTGTTGTTATGGGTGCTCCAGCTGTTTACAATGGCATTTGGGGAGTTGTAAGTCGTCTGTGTAGCAGCTTACTGGTTTGTGAAGTAGTGTTCATTTTGAATGGCCCAGGATATCTGTGTACAGAAGTGATCCAGTTGCTGAAGTTGGTGACTGTTTGGGAGAGGTCGTCTTGGTATACTGAATGTTGGGTTTAGAGCTCTGTGTCCAGGTTTCCTTGGAGATAGAGTTGCAGCCTCGTGGTCTTAGTGGGGGTGGTTCCCTATTGGTGGGTTAGGTGCAGGTCAAAACAGATGGTGAGAGTGAGGTCCTTCACAAGTTTGGTAGCCCCGAGTGTGTTCAGGGTTACAGGAGGTTACTGATGTTCAGGGTGGTGTGATTTTCCAATTGGAAGTTGAGGTCGCTGAGGAGGATGAAGGAGCTGGAGTTGTGTACAACAATGGCAATGATGTCTGCAATGTTGTTTCTAAAGTTGTCTTCTGGTCTGACAAGCAGATCGATTGCACACCTCTCAAGGTGATGTTCCACAAGATGCTTAGTTTGAAAGCAAGGTGTCAGAGGAGGCCAATAGAGCTTGCCGAGGGTGGGGAGCTGAGGATGTTTTTCCTTATGGAAGAAAGCAATTTCTCTACTGGGTTTGCTGGTCCTTTCCTGCCTAGTAATCTTGGGCCAGATGTATCAAACTTTTTTTCATTCGCAAACGGTGCGAATCACAAAATTTGGCTGTTTGAGAATGCAAAGATGCCTTTCACGATGTATGAAAGGCATTCACAGTGCAAATATAAGGAACTGCTAAAATGCCAATTCCTTGCAACTGCAGCATGAACTTGTAGGTCGTATTCTGCGTATCACAAATAGCGACATGATTTTTTGAATTGCAATCTGCGTATCGCAAATTGTGATCTGAATTTGCGAATCACAGATTGCGATCCGCAAAATCATGTCGCTATTTGCGATACGCAGAATGTGATTCACAAATTCCGTCTCGCCATGCAATGCGTCAACAATTCGCAAATAGCGATTATTCGCAGAATGGCCTTTTGCACGTGCAATTTACCACGAAGTGAAATCAGGTGGTAACCAGGTGCATCCTACATAAAGAGGCCCAGAATGACTCAGCCTCTTTGCCACAATGGCTGCACTCTACGTGATGGCGAGAAGGATGAGAATCATGGCAGGTTTGAGGAGAGGGAGAAGGAGATAGGAGCACATTTTTACAGTGCGCATTACCCTTTTTGACCAGACAGAGGAGGAGATATATGAGAAGTACAGGTTAAGCTCAGCCATGATACTTGACCTGATAGCTGATCTACAACTCATACTGCAGCGCTCCACACACAGGACCAATAGTATACCCATCCATGTGCAGGTATTATGCTCCCCGCACCTATTAGCCCCAAAGAGCTATCCAGGGGTTATAGCAGCAGCTGGAGGGGTCTCACAGAGTGCTCTCTCACGATTTTTCAATGCACTTCTCAATGTCATGCTGAGCAAAATTCAACAGCACATAAGATTCCCCAACACCCCACAGGAATTACTACAGACAAAATTTGATTTCTACCAGATTGTCCAATTCCCACATGTAATAGGCGCCATCGATGGGACATATGTAGCTATCTGTCCACCATCGGCCACAGACTATATTTATTGGAACTGTAAAAATTCACATTCCATGAACATACAAGTAATTAGCAATGCCTCCAACTTTATAACCGATCTCGTGCCAGATATCCAGGTAGCACACATGACTCCTACATCTTTTGGCACAGTGGAATTTACACAAGACTACTAGCTGGGGAGTTTGGCGAAGGATATCTACTGGGTAATGTAATAGTTGACAATGTCGCATTGATGTAAATGTGACGTCACGTATAACAAGTACTAATTTTGCTCTCCTGTCATTCTACGAGACAGTGCCTACGCTGTGCAGTCATTCATACTGACGCCCTATCTGAATCCTGCAACGCCAGCCGAAAGGAGGTATAATGCTGCTCACAGGACAACCCGCAGTATTGTAGAGAGGACCTTTGGCCTGCTGAAGAGCTGCTTCAGATGCATACACAAGAGTGGTGGTGCACTACAACACAGCCTGAAACAACATGCAAAATCGAGGCTACATGTGTTATGTTGCACAACATTGCTACAACGTGGAGCATACCTGTGGAACTCACCTATCCAGACTCAGATGAGGATGGTGATCCCTTGCCACCCCTTCTCCCAGTAGACAGAAGCAGTGCAGCAGAGGGCAGACAAAGATGTGCTGACATCAAGCGCAGCTATTTCTGATGTAAGTAATGACAATACCACATCTATTATATGTATTGCTGTAGGTAGCATCTTTATTGCCTTGACTTCAGGTAATATATGTGTGATTAGGACATAGCTATGCACTATACACAAACAGGTGCGAGTAATAGTATCACACTATTAGCATCATAGCATAACTGTTTTGCTACATGTTAAGCTAGTCCCCTGTACCCCTCAACATTACTTCCTACGTCCACACGCTCCACTTGAGTGCTCAGTGGCGTCAGTGGCACCTCTGGTACCGGGTTCAAAGACAGTATTGTGTCTGGTACTGCGACGCCTAAGATCAATCACAGGGGCTATGAGACTGCTGAGGATAGAAAGCTCCACACTATCCCCACCACCCAGTTCACTGTTTGTAGCACTCCGTGCTGTCCGCATTGTCTCTAAAACATTGGTTATTTGTACCAATCCTTGTGCATCGTCCTGACTGCAATGTGCCATATCCACTTGCATGCCCACAGCACATCATGATATCAAGGCAGTTGAGGTAGAGAGTCGATTGACGGATCTGCAGAACCCATCCAACCTGCCCATCAATTGGTGATGGCGCCTACGGTAGCTGCAGAGTTCCCTAATGGCGTTTGTCGTCTCCTTTGTGTTTTCGGCTGCTGTTTGCTGTCCCTCATGCAGCTTGCACATGTTTTCATTAGGAGACTCTAACTGCTTGTGCATTACTCCCATGTTGTCATTGTGAGACTCTAACTGCCTGTGGCATTGCGCCCATTTTATGATCGATTGACACCAACTGCTTGTGCATTGACCTTGTGTGTTTGCATTGCAGGTGCTGCGCTTTCAGCATGGAAGCTTCAAGGCCACCAAAGAGTGATGGGCCCTCACCTTCCTCAGTGCACTGTCTGACTGCTTCGTGATGCCTCCTGAGGGGAGTAGCCTGACGCTGGGGCAGGGACTGCTGTCTTACTGTGATTCTAACCTTTGGGTGTGGTGCGGGTTCTTCATCCAGCATTTCATCAGAGTCAAGGTTATACTCTGGGAGAGGTAGCACTCTTGCCCTGCGTCTAGTTGGTGCATTAATGAAGGACTCACTGGTGTTTGAGTCGAACTGTGGCTGTGTTTCGCTATCCCCCACATTTCCACCTTCTGCTGCGCTAGGGCCCGGAACATCTACAACAACAATGTGCAGCATGTCATTTTTGATTATTACACAAATAGTTGCATAATAGTATTACATGTACACTGGCATAGTATCACTAAGAGTCTTTTGTGTTGTTTCTCTATTTGGCTTAACACTATCTTGCTACTTATGAGGTATGTGCACTTTAGGGATGTGGACTACCACTACCATAAGGCATTGTTGTGTTGTATGTAAGATGTGGCATGGACTACTTATCACACTGCATAGTGCCAATAGCTCTTTTCTAAGGGCATTTGTACATGCACATATGGGGGAACACATCATTACTGCCCTTACCTGTGCAGGTGCTGGGTGTGCCTGAGGTGTCAATGTCAGTGACACCACTGACAGCTTCAAGAAGCAGTGTCGACTCCACCATGTCTTCCATTGGTGTGGATGGTGTCTGGGTGGGTTGTCCTCCTCTGGTGCTCCCTGCCTCCTTTAGCCTGCTGGCCACCCTCTCTTTGGCATGGGAATGAAAGTCGTACCATTGCTTGCGTATCTCCTCAATGGAGCGCTGCGCATATTTTGGTCTGGATGTCTGACCACAGTTTCCTCTTCTCACTTTCAGGTACCTGGAGTGAGTTCTTCCCAAAAGGTTTGTCGTGTTTCCTGACCACCTCCTCAGTGAGCACCTCCAATTCCTGCTCACTGAATTTGAGCTTGCGCTTCCTGTCACCTTTCTCCTTCACATTCCCATCAGTGGCCATGTTCCTATTTGGTCCTGGCTGGCTCACAAGACTGCCTCCCTGGTGCTGGGCTGAGTCTCTCTGCCTGCTCCTGTGTGTGTGGCTTCTGGAAACAGCATGGGCTGACTCACTTCCTGGTTGTGATGTCATCAGGCCGTTCCAGTTTGCCGTATTCGCAATTTGCGATTTGCAAATACCGATTCGCTATTTTTTGCAATTCGGTATTTGCAACTCACAAATTGCGTTTGCGAATTTTAAGAAATCGCTATTATCGACTTGCAGTTTTCATACATCCCATTTTGCATTTTTAAAATAGCGATTTCTTAAAAGTCGCTATTTAAAAAAAGCAAACCGGGAGCTTGATACATCTGGCCCCTTGTTGCCAAGAGGGTTGGCCGACGCGATATCCAGATCTAAGGAGAGTTTAAGCTAGGTCTTAGTAAGGAACAGTAGGTCAAAGGAGAAGTCGCGCTCTAGGTTCCTCATTACGATGCTGTGTTTGACAAGTGAGCAGATGTTGATGAGAATGTAGGGCAGAATGGAGTGCGCGTTGTGAGGTGTCACATGAGGCAGGTTTGTGTATGTGGTGAGAGGGAGGTGGGGAGATAGGGGTTGTGTGCTGGAAGAGTCACAGGCAAAGCAGCATGCTATGCAGAAAAATGCACGTTCAGGGGGCTGGGACAGCCTGAATGCAACATGGATTGGGCGGCCAGGGATCAAAGGGTGGAGAGTTGTGGCAGAACAGCAACTTGGGTGAAGTGAGAGGACCAGGTGTTCTGGTGCTGGGTGGCAGCAGAGTGCGGACGGGCTTGCAGGGTCATTTGTACTGCAGTCGCCACTAACAAGGTCCAGGAGCGGAAAGGAGCACCTGTGGGCAGTCGGTGGGGCAGCGGGGAAGGAGCGAATAGGGGGAGAACCTGAAGCAGCAGGCAGGAAGGAGCAGGTGAGTGTATAGGGCTGTGGGCGAAAGGCAGCAAAAAAGTCTACAGGAAACAAAAAGGAGGAAGAGTACAAATGGGGCGAACAATGAGAGTGAGAGACTGAGTAAAAGTGGTTTGAAGGGATCAAGGTTTGAGTGCAGAGTGGAAAGAGTAAGAGAAAAAGGCAAAAAGGTGTGGAACGGACAAAAAGTGGCGAAAGAAATGCGAAGGTGGAAGGAAGCAAGTGTGAAATAGAGACGAAAAGAAACAGCAAAGTCCAAGAAAGCAAGAAACAAAAAAGAAAGAAAGAGTGGAGGTAGAGTCGTATAGATGAGAGGCTAGGGAGCCTCAAACCAGTGCAGTAGAGTGGAAATGCGGCCCAAAAGACAAGACTGGCACATGGCACTTAGGTGAGAGACAACCTAAAATGAAATCATATTCATCGCTTTGTTTTGTCTTCAGTGCTTTGATGTACAGAACCAGACATCTTTTACTGATTCCCTCACTTAAAGTGCCAAAATCAAGACTAATTCCTACACCTACATATGGCGCAGAAGCGTTTCCTGACATACTTGGCACCTTTTTAAACACATCACTATGTGAAATATACAAATCACGATGTGAAATATACGGACAAGTCTTCAAACTACCGTATAACTCAATGCAGTGTAAGATAGAACTAAGCCTGATAGATAAACAAGTTGCTTTGAAAAGCGCACTTCTAAAATACACACAATAATTGAGACACACACATAGCCCCTCCCTCCTTCATACATTACATTTGGAAAGAAATGAAGCAAGGGTCTATTAATTTATGGAGCTCCTGGACAGTCTTTCTGAACTCTGTCTTAACAACTCTACGGGTAGAAGACCTTCCTTTCTCCTCTTAAAATAACATGCTCAACAAACAGGCAAACAAATATATTTTCTGGCAGAGAAACCAACTTTCAGAAAGATAATTTGTGCATGGGCAGAACTCTCATGTTCGCAGGAATGCTGGCTGTGCAAGACGCAACAAGAAACCTGCATGCTGTGTACTTGCCCTTCTCCACTCACTGAGAGCAGGATGTGGCTACGCCTTGCCTCCGTTAGGTTTAGCATTCATACTTGTGCCCATGCCATTTCCTTTTGTTTACAAAGAGATCATGCTCCAGTGATGATTAGCTGTATTAAATTCATGAACTGTAGACAGGATGTTAGCAAGATCGACTAAGCAATAGGTACGATTCCCCACCAGCTGTCAATCAGGTGCAAAGTGCTGACAAGGCTGCTGCCAGAGATTTCGTTTAAAATAAAATCCATTTAAATAACCTGTATGAGTGAAATATTAGCCTAACCACAAGCTGCATTTTAAATGTGCATTTTCCTATTTAAACTCTGTATGACTTGTATTTCTTGATTTGCTAACCTTGAGAAATTCCCAGCAGAAATGTTTCTAATGTTTCTATTGTGACTTTTTCATGGCCTTTGCAGGGCCTAAAACTTCTATGCTAACAAAGAAAGCTATATTATTGTATAATTTTTAACCACTTGACCCGCACTGGAATCTTTAAACTTGTAAAACTAATGTGATACTTGAACTTTATGAATAGGCTTCTAGTGTGAAGATGCGTGAGAGAGGAGATGAAATAATCCAAATACACTTTAAATTTACACAAGTGTCCTTTCTTTCAGAGACCAAGATGGATGTGAAAATACCTCACTGTAACATTCTGAGCAAAACTTTTACTATTTGTATCTTATGTTTGAATTGTCTTTGTTAGAAGTTACCAACTCATCGGAAAGTGTTCCTGTCTCACGGTTTTTGTTGTTTGCTGATTGGTCCACTGAATAACTTATCTCAAAAAATTATTATATTTTGCATTCATTGTATTTTGATTACACAAGTGCCTCAGGGAAAGAACAGATGGGTTTGTACACTGCGAAACTGTGAGCACAATATACTCACAGACAGACTGTCCTCTTTGCCTTGACTTCTTTATGAGTACAGATAGCTTCATTGGCTAGACTGCCTCTCAGAAGCTTGTTCCTTTTTGCTATTTTCTGACTAAAATAATTTACTTCAACTGATTTACAGTAATAGGATAGGGATAGGTGGAACACACTTTATGAAATGTTCTGTAAATCTTATTTTAAAATTCTAACTACAGCTCTCATTATTGACTCCAGAAAAAATGACCAAGTTTCCAAATTTTATGGATTGATGTTGAAATTGCAGTTTTCTTTTCAAGCTCAATACAAAGGTCCCCTACTTGGTATCTAAGAGTTGCAGAGCATTTATACAATTAGAATTCTTTGTGCTCCCACTGCCAAGTTTACCACGTCCATTCTTGATGTGCTGGTCCAGTTCAGGTTTTTGATTCTTTGAATTCTGTGAATTGCCCTGTTTTATAATGGAATACACAAGACTACAAGTCCCGGAATTCAAAGAAGAAATTGGACTGGAGCAACACCTCATACATGGACCTGGACACATTGACATGGCTGTGCTGAAGAGTGGCTATGTGCCACGGCGATGATCCCCACATAGAACACTGCTTAAGAGAGGCGGCCTACTTGTTGGAAGCAACTGAAAACATTTGGGGAGTTGGCTCAGATCTGCTTCAGGCCTAAAAACATACAGACGACACTCAGGTCATACGTGATTACACAGGTGGAAAAGGAGTCCCGGAGCGTGCTTCTATGGTTACATTTGACTAATGCCACTCCAGCATACATGTTGAGTCGCAGGTACCGACTCACTCCCTAGGTATCGACTGTGTGGCTGCAGTAGGCTGATTTGGGGGTGCGTTGGGCTGGAGCAAAATATAATCTCTGTGGAAGCTAGGCAGTCTGTGGGAGGTGGGATGAATGAGATAATACAGTATATTTGTCAATATTGTTATATATGGTCACCTGCTGTCTGGGGGTACATCGGTGTTCCTTTGTATGCAATGCTTCACTGCTTAAAAACCTAATAATATCTAAATAAATAATAGACAATGTCCACCAAATGGGGCGGTATTTTCGTATTCTATATTCAGGACACAATATGTCTGTCAGACATCATTTGGCTAACAGTATTCAAAGTTACATTAAAACCAAACATACAGCGCGTCTGCTGTTTCGAGATGCATACTTCAGTATGTTCCATTTGCTCAGTAAAAGGCTCCCTGCATAAATATGGCTACCACCAGGGGCGGCCCCTCCACACTGGCGGAGGGGCCGTCGCCCCCCATGGCTGAGCCAGTAGATGAAAAATCAAACAATAGCTTGCTATCATTTTATTTTTCATAATTTTTCATCTGCTGGCTCAGCCAGCAGCTTGTACAGGGAAGAGCAGGGCTTGGCCACAAGAGGTGGGAGAGGGTTGGAGGAAAGAGTGCACTAAGTGCGCATGTGTGTTTGGCCGGCTGTCTGAGGACGGTCCAACACACATGCACAGCTGGGCTGGAGAAACAGCACAGACCCCAGGCTTGGGTCTAACAGGCAGTCCAAGCCTCTTAGACCAATCCTCGTGCTGCTTTCATGCTATGTGCATCATGAAAGCAGCACCAGGATTGCTGGGGACTCTGTCCTGGAGTCCCAGTGAATTTTGGGACACCAGACGAAGAGGAGCTACAAGCGAGGAGCATGATGCGGCTGGAGGCCACGATGACAAAGAGAACAGGTAAGTGGTTTTTTTTCTGTTTCCGCCGCCCCCGTCGTCGCCCCCGCAACCCCACCCCTTGACATATGCTGCAGCCGCCACTGGCTACCACATAAAGGAAGTCAGACTGTCCCGAGCTTGAGGTAAATTGGTTTTAACTGTAGACCAATAGCACATGTACAAGCTATTTAGCCTAAAAACTAAAAGTTGCATTTTATTCCAGAAAGTAATAAAACTGACTAATAAACTAATAAAACTGACTGGACAATCACAATATTGTGTACTATTCATGTGTTGCCTGTGTTTGAGTTTCTACCACACACTACTCCAAAGGCCACCTTCTAAAGAAGAGTTTTTGTGCATTTCAGTGAGCAGGCAGCAATACCCGATTCCTGAGATTCCAGGGACATCTTTTGCCCCATGTGTTCAATAGACCTCAGGGAATTGCCCTGTCAGCAGTGGCTCAGAGGTACTGCAATTGCATCTTCCATCCTCAAAATGACATTTTTAGGGTGCGTTTGTGAAACACATGCTCAGGAAGTAACATATGCAGGGTATCTTCAGTCTGTTATCAATAAACCACATACATGAAGGCTCCATCTGGCCATCTGGGTTTGACGGGGACAAAAAATAGGCCTGGGCACCAGAATAAAAGTGGTCTCCATCAATGAAGTAGATACATGAAAAGTGTTAATACTAGGGAATTAACAGTAAAAACCGGCTCACCTGTCTATAAAATCGGCTCATAACTGCTAAAAAAAAAAAACGCCCACACACTGATTTGTCACGCCAGCCCACTGGGAAATGCCTAATTACCCCAAAGGCCAGTCCAGCTCTGGGCTTCACTTCCACGAGATAGTTTCACATATTGTAGTACACAGCATGTTCGTTTTTCTTACCTCTGTGATGATGGTAGAGGAGAAAACAGTCTGGTCATACGTCCACCCCTCTGTGCAGGGCACTGTGCTCCACTCCGTCATGTTGTCCACAGTGAAGTTGGACTCCAGAAGGCGCCACTGGGCTGAAGCAAAGCGCCGACAGTTGTCTGGATTGCGGTTCCCATCCAGCGGAATGAATGACACCAGGAGAGAAGACTTATTCAAGCCATAAGTTGAGTTACTCCTATCTGTCCAGCTGATGTTGGTTGGAAGCTGGCAGTGGTGACTCGGCATAGCTGCAGAGAAGTTCTGGAGGAAGTTGTGACATGCTGCCATGCAGATTGGGAGAAGCAGTCCAAATGTGTGCAAAATCTGGAAGGGCCCCACACCCCCAATTGACTCTAGTAGGTCGTTGAAGGTCATGATGATCTTTGGAATGCCAAATATGACAGCTTTTTGGAGTTAAGCTAAATATCCACGATGGCCAACTTCCAGCTGAATCTTGTCCCTGACCGCTCAGTGTTCGAGTTCAGTTTGCTGCTCAGCAGGAGCACAGAATACCAGACCTTGGTAACTAGTGGAGACAACAAGTTTCACAATCGTCTGAGGAGATGGGCCTTGTGTTTGACAGTGATCTAAATACAAAGAAAAAGAAAAACATTTAATAAATTCCTAGCAATATCAGAAATGCTTCAAACCCTATCATTTGCTGAAATTAGGGGTTAGCATAGTTAAATAAGGTGTTTGAAGAAAAGCTATTCGTTAACAAACTATAAAAAGATTGCAATTTCATACTGCAAAATATAGGGCCTGATTTAGAACTTGGCGGATGGAATATCTCATCTGCTGTATTACAATCTCCATAGAATCCAATGGGATCATGATACGGTGAACAGGACATCTGTCATGATTATGACGGAGTATTTCCTTCCGCCATGTTCTTAATCAGACACATAGTCCTAAGGTAGTGCGTGACCTTATCATGTACTCACCCCACCAGCTTATTCATAAGAACAGAAAGATAGGAGGATGACATCAGGATCACTACTACGCATATCCCTGGAACCACAAAAAAAAAACTTTGAGCATACATGTGGCGCTAAGAGTAGCTCTGCAACACATACAAGGCCTATTGACTCATCTATCCACTTGTGGAACTCACGCCAACAATGAACCATGTGATAGTGAGATTCTACAATATAAAAAATGAAAAAGGCGGTGATTAGCAGCTCTGTGTGCTGGCAATAGCCAAATATCTGGTGATATTTAAGGAATACAAGCAGGATGATGGGGGTCATTTATAAGTATTGGATGCAAGAGGTGCAGAAAAACTGTGACAAATTAGTGAAAGGAATGGGACCAAAGGCCTTCCCATCTTTAACACCTGGAATAAAGACTGGGAAACCCCAGGAAACATAACCAGCCAACCTCCTACAGTAGATTTCTGATCAAAAAGAAGCCCCCAAAGTTACTTGTGGCACTGGCTTACAAATAAGTCACAGACATGGTTGTTTAGAAGGGCCAGGAGCAGCATAACTCTAAACCAAAGTGGACAAAGAGTTTCCAGACACATAGCAGAAAGCTAATGTAAAAATACCTGGTCTTCCCCATTGTCGTGTGTCATGTGCTAGGAGAATGGGTCCTCTTTGGTGGGCCAAAAGCAGACAGGGAAAAGGATCCCCAGTGCTAGTAAGCAGGTGGCTGTTTGCAGTATGGTCTGCCGGGTCGCATGAGGAGAAATCGTCCTGAGTTGAAAACCTTACCAACCCAGGAAGCCATTTGTTGCTATCAATAATGGATACTTGGTATGCAGGTAACATAGGTTTTATGATGAAGTTTAATTGAAGAATAAACTCTTAGTTACAGGTTAAAGATGTTATATCAATCTATCTCAATACCCCACCAGGAGCAGCATCCTGCTGCTGAACCCACTCTCTACAACACATTTCTCTAGCCATACATAAACATTCTATGACATTACTCACACCCTTGCTGAACAGCAGGTACTAGGGAAACTAAGAAGAGAGAATGCATTATACCTAAATCAGGATGTAACACATTTCCCCCAGGCTAGAAAGTAATACAAATACATAATGGGTATCTTTCAAACCTCATTGAAGAAGTAAGCAAAAGGTCTCTTACAACCCAACAGCATCTTGAGCATAATAACAGAGTATCTTTCGACCCTCACTGCAGTAGACAAAGTAAAGGTAACTTTTAACCTGCACTCATCCCCAAAACTCAGGGCATCTTGTGACCATGGAATAGGGTCTCTTTCACCCCCACGCTCCTCCCCAAAACACAGGGCATCTTGTGTACTCAGGTAGCAATTCATAAAAAAGTATTTTTGAACTGCATACAACAGTAGGGAAAGGGTGTCTTCCAACCCTCACTCATCCCGAACCACAGGTCACTACATAAATTTGGAAAAGGATCTCTTTCAGCCCTCACTGTAATAACAAAATGGGTGTCTTTCAACCCCAGTGTGCAAAGGAGGTATTTCAACCCTTGCTCATCCCGAACAACAGGATCCTCCATAAATTTGGAAATGGGTCTCTTTCAACCCTCACTGTAATAATGAAATAGGTCTACTTCAACTCTCACTGTAATAACAAAATTAGGCCCATATTTATACTTTTTTAGCACCGCATTCCTGTCATTTTTTGACGCAATAGTGGTGCAAACTTACAAAACATTATTGTATTTTGTAAGTTTTCACCGCTTTTGCTTCACAAAATGATGCAAATGCGGCGCTAAAAAGTATAGATATGGGCCTTGGTGTCTTTCAGCCCCAGTTGGCAGAGTCTTCCAACCCTCCTTCATCCCGAACAACAGGACACTACATAGATTTAATACCACTTATCTAAAAATAAGGTACTTTATCACTCTACACTGTAAACTATGCAGGAACACTGCACACACACACACACACTCCTGTATACGCAGTTTCAACATGGCATTAATAAAGTTCAACTCAGTATGGCAGTAACAACATTAACAATAATTTCATGCAAAAATGAGGGCCTACTCACCCATCTACTATACACACACAACAGCACATTCACATGCATGCTTAAGTAAAAGTATTCTGACAACAAATCTAGCATGGCATTATTACAATATACAAATGCAGCAAATCCAGAATAGCATTGAAAATATACACAGGCAGTATACTCAGAATGGCATTACAAACACATAACCATAGTAAGACAATGTCCCCTTCACCAGTTAGCGACCTCTCACCCGCATTTAGCCTCCACTACATAGCAACAGTTCACAGTTCCACAAAAACACAGTGGAATGTTCAGTCAGATGTTTAAAACCTTGGCGTAGCCACAAGTTGAATGGAAAAAGTAAAAATAACTTCCCTATTGTCAAGCTTCCAGCAGTGATGATGTACTGTTCAATGATTATCACCTTTACTTCCATCATAGGTGCCATGGATGTCGATTCATCAAAATGCCAGGGGTAGCGGAAGTGACATCACATGCCCTTTGATTCTCCCCCCCATGATGTCATTGGAAATGACATCACAATACCGTTGACACAAAGATATCACAGGAAGTAGCATCCTGTGTCCTGTGACACCACAGGAATCAACATGACACAGCCTTTTGATGCAGTGCCATCATAGGAAGTGACACTTCTGATCTTTAGTTTGTTATACAACACAAAGAGGCTGGAAAATTTCTAGCAGCTACAAATAAAGTATTCAAATAAACAACCATACTTTATCCAAATTTGAAAATGCCTGTATACGCATGCTCAGTGTAGGACCGTATATTCAGAAATAGGGTTACGATAATGCAGCATAGTTTAGGATACTTTCACTCACTGTACAACAATGGAAATCAACAATATCAAACATATTATATAATTGGAAGGTCAATGGGCATATAAGGCTCGGCATGAGTTTACTTGCTTACCCCAGCCAAGGAGACATTGCACCTTCCTAGGTTTACTATCAAAATGTAGGCCCAGATGTAAGAGGGCCTAGCGCCATTCCAATGCCACAATAGCGTCATTTAGAGGGCCAAAAACTCTGCACCATATGGAGAAAGTGGCGCAATGCATGCATTGCGCCACTTTCGAACCCTTTGCTCTAAATTATGCCTGCGCCAGGCATAATGTATGGAAAGGGGTTGTTCTCCCATTAGGAGGGCATTAAAAAATGGCGCAAAGGAATCTAACAGATTTCTTTGCGTCACTTTTTTGGGGATTTTTAATACCTGCTAAGTGCAGGCATTAAAAGGAGGCTCCCATTGGTTTCAATGGGCCTTTGGGTGCTTTGCAGGATTAGCATCCACATTTTGGACACTAATCCTGCAAAGCACCGAACTAGAGTGAAAAATTCTGATGCTAGTTCCCTAACTACCAACATGGCGTGCCATATATTAAATACTACGCAAACATGGTGGGGATAGGGAGCCCTAAGGGGTGCAAAAAAAGTGGTGCTGCACTATGTGCAGCACCACTTTTCATAAATCTGCCCCTTCATTTTTTCTGCAGAAAAAGGTGCACATCATTGGTAGACTACATCCGTCAATCAGTAGTATGCTTGTTCTCCACTAGCATACTGACAGTATTTTTTTAATGTTAAGAAAAGGAGGGCATCAGATTCGGTGGAAAAGTGTTGGATTGAGAGATAAGGGTTATCTACCAGATAAAAAAGAAAATGGGACCTCTAAAAAGGTCAGTATATACAGCTGGTTTAGCCTGTCGGGGTGCCCTTCTACCAGGGAGACAGCTTTCACCAGCAACTCAATGCCTCGTAGTAAATGTGCACAAACATCATCATACTTGTGAGAAAGTAAATTATTAGTTGAAGTGAATGGTAGTCTGCCACAAGTAATAAAGTCACTTACTAGTTAAGTCCAGTCAGAGGCTTCAATAATTTAAATCTGAAGGTTATGGCAAGAGCAGATAGGCTTAACTTCGGAAAACTATGTAATGCAAGTGTGTACCAAGTGTTTAATGTGGCTCATCGATTCTGTTAAGCAGGATTTGAAAGTGTAATGTCAACAGGATGTCCACATCCCCCACTCTGAATAGTCTATGTTGTTCAAAAGGGTCATTTCTGTCCATTCGGGTCAGCCTATTGTTGGCTTCTGGGAGGCATCCTTCATCTCTTTCTCACCTATTCCTTGAGCACAGGCTAGGAGTTGGCAGAGGCTTATACTAATTAGCCTTCTGACAGTAAAGGGCGGTAAAGGATAACTTTCTTGGAGTGACATTTCCTTAATATTTATGAAGTATATCCAACTTCACCACTGAATTCGATTGTATAACTATTAAAAATAGTGGTTTAATAATTTTCTATTGTGTCCCATTCTCAAGATACAGAATTAGCATTTTAATCTATACTCTGTTTTTTTACATAGCTAGGCCTGCCACAGTGGAAATAGCTTTTAGGGCTTTCTCACTGTAGGAACAAAATGAGATTAATTCTGCACATGTTTCACTTTTCAGTACCATGCACCCTACCTGGTGGGATACAAGGCTTACATGATGGTGACTTAGTTTTGTTTAAAAATTAGTTTTTTATCCATTAAAAAGGGTTATTTTAACAAGTCACAGTGCAGGATTTACATTGTGGCTGTTAGGCTACAATGGTAGGCTTGAAGCCATGTTTTCCTTTGCCACACTAGTGGATGCCACAATAAGGGATGCAGTACACAAATGACAGGTAACTTTGCCAAGGATGTATTTCTGCACAATACTATATGAAAAGTTAAATAAACCAATCATGGACTAGGCGATTTTGACATGTTTTAGGGTCAGTGCACATATGATGGGCCCTAAACAACAGTGCCCAAGGGTGCACAGACTAAATAGCAGCACTACAAGTCAGAAAAAATGAGGGTGACAATGCAAAAAAAAGCATTTTCTCATAGTTTTAAAACCAATTCCTAAACAAAACCAACATATGGTTATGAATGTCTATAAACACACACTGGTGGTCAGGGCAATGGAGAAATGTCTGCATTTGTTGTAAAGCTTTGTCCTACGGGGCTGGAATTTTCACAACGCTATTGGAGCCCAGTGCAGTCCGAGGTGAGCAGGGAGAGAGAATGGCAGTATCCTTATGCACAACAATACCTAATCCTCAATCCATGCCCTGGGAATCCGTAGTCAAGTCTTATCACTACAACTTCTTTTTTCAATATAATGACTTCTTCCCCAGTACAACCGTGCAGTGTGATCTACACAAAGGCTCTGGATCTGTAAGCTGAACAGTGTGAATGTGTGAGCGCTAGCCTTGTTTTGGGATTCACCAAATAAATTAGGCTATCCATAATAGATGTCCACAACTGCATGATTTAGCACAAAAGGCAGGCGTGAGGTAGTCTTTGATGGCAATTGATTTGAGTTGGGCTGGGTCATCACAGGTCTGTTTGTGACCATCCACCCCATTCCCATATACAAATAGACTGCAACCGTTCTATTTCTTTGTCATTTGTTTGTACCATCAATTACATACCTTCCAGTTCTCCTACAGAAAGCACTTATTCAGTGCACCTGTACCTTATAATCAGTGGAAATTGGATAAGTGCACTAGCAGGAAGTGCTTTAAGTGCCATTACAAAGATGGATTCGTTCTAAAAGGAGAATAACTGAAGAATCATAACCACTGATCCTTTCCAAGCAGCACATAATTAAGGGCATGCTTAAAATTTGTAAACTAAAATCCTGTGCTTCACCCAGCCTGACCAGTAGTTGGTCGGGGCGAGGGGGTCTGTTTATGAGTTTTGTGTCATTGCATCCAGACATATACCACAACAGTGAGTAGCAGTAATGATTTTCTTAGGAATAATTAGGCCCGATATTTTTCAATTATGAAAATATGACTCTATGAATTATGCATTATTAAGGTCCGCGGAAGGGTAGTGATCTTCGGAGTATCTCTCTTCCGTGTACCATACCTTTCTCTTCAACATCTCACTCTATTAGACATTTGAAAGCTTTTTCTCCCCACATCTGTTAAAAGTCTTTCATTTGCATAACTCATACATCATCTCTTTCCTCTTCAGCACTATCTTTTCACTCTCTCCTAATGTAGGTGCCTGCTTTCATCACTTCCAATTTACTACCCACCTTGCACTGAGCCCACTCATTCACTTGACACTGCATTTTCTTTTCCTTTGGCGCTAGCCATGGTTATACACTTTCCCAAATGTACAGTTGGCACATATGTGACCGCTGCCCTCTGCACTCCGCAGAGAGGCCAAGGATTGAAGGTGCATGTAGCCTGAAAATCTTCAGTTCCACTGACCATCACTACTGGCAAACTTACACTGATTTAATCCTCTGCTCTAAAGCTATCACCCAGATACCTGGAGGCAACTAACGGCCTGATTTATGAAAAGTTTGCACCGCCTTAACGTCAGTTTTTGACATAAAAGAGGCGCAAATTTACAAAATACAATTATATTTTGTAAATTTTCTCCTCTTTTACGTCAAAAACTGACGTTAAGACGGCGCAAACTTTTCATAAATCAGGCCCTAAGTTCAAAGCGTGAATTACAGAAAAAGGCATATGTTGCTTGAAATAAACTATAGAAACATAGCAGCTGGAGATAGCAAATACGTTTAGGGAATTCAAGGTGAAGTAAAAGTCAAAACAGAACGACTGCATCTCCGACATTAATTACCTTAAGTTTTGAGAAATCACTCAAATTGTGTTTTTGCCTGTAAAGTTGACAATATGAAAATAGGGCCTCATAAGGACCCATTGAAAGCCGTCTCGCTTAAAGCCTGCTAGCGGAAACCAGGCACTGTATAAAGGGATGTCATACTACACACCATGTGCCTTACTTTCACTCCCAGGCCTCACCCACTATGTAGACAGCATGATCTCTGCTTCTAAACGGAGGCAGGAACTCATTTAGGCGAAAGGGACTGTTTTTTGTGTGCATGCTCAAAAAATCATTTTAAAAGCAGCAATGCTACCATGTACCTCAAATTTAAGGAATTGGCACACATTAAATCGTTTTATATTTTCTTTCTTGACATTTATATTTTGACTGGCTCATCAGGCCCAGTTGTACATTCTATATAGCTATCCGTACATTTCTGCAAATGTCATAAGTCTCAAGCTCAAAGTTATGGGGAGTACCCTCTCCACTGAACTCCCCATTTAAGACTGAAGGGAAAATTCTGTTAATGTGACAGCAGGAACACCTTTTGATTAATGAAATGTGTAAAACAAATCCAGGCCCGAGTGTGCAATTTGAGATGTATAATTTGCAAGGAGACTTAGCACATATCCCATGTCCATGTCAAAGCCCTAAACAGTGAATTGTCCGCATTTAAAAGCAGTTGTTTATTGACTGAGAGTTTGCCTATATGGTGATTTCTGACAGCAGGAAACTGCAAACTCATGAGTCTGTGAAGTCGAGGTTGCCTATCTGTGTGTACACTAGCTGCGCGATGCCGACCTCCGGGATTAGGTGCATGAGCACTGCTGCGAAGCCAGGATGGGAAACACTTGCCACATGAGTGTCACCACATTTCTCCAGCTCCAATTCATAAATGAAGGGGCTGGGGTGACTGTAGCAGTCCCCTTCCTCACTAGTAGCTACGTTTAAAGAGCACACCGAGATGAAGCTGCTTTGATGTATGACATGCCCCTGCAGGCACACGTGCACATGTGAGAACATGCTGCAAGTGCACGCCACGACGCCGCCGGTGAGGCTGCTGCTCTCGGAGTCTGAGGCCATACTGTGTTGTTTATGCAAATAAACCAGAGCAATGCATATGATTTTAATTAGGACATCAGTCTTACTAGTGTTCTGACAAAGGTCAACTGGAGCTAGGGGTCCCAAGCGGGGCTCCAGCGGTAGCAAGGGATTGCCTAGGAGTCGCAGTAGCGACCTCTGGCGACCCCTTATGGACTCCATGATAGGTGCAAAACTCTTCCACCGGAACAATATGCAGAAGTACATATTGCGCCTTTAATGCATTGAGAACAACATGCAGAGGTACATATTGCACCTTTAATGCATTGAGAACAATATGCAGAGGTACATAATGCACCGTTAATGCATTGAGAACAATATGCAGAGGTACATATTGCACCTTTAATGCACTGAGACAAAAATAAAAATATTATTGTTCGTACCCAACAATCCACTTCCAATACACTTATGCGCCATAGAATCCAATGACGTCCTAACCAAAGATATATAATAGCACTCAATGCGTCACTAAGCATAATTTTCTCCAGGAACTAGGACTTGAGTGGTAAATGTGCTGTACGTTATCCATGTTGCTCTCTATAGTCATTTCGTCTAACTGCATGCACTGCTGCATGAAGAGATGAAGAATCCATAGCATGTGCACAAGGCTTCCCTCAGAGCTCGCATGCATGAAGAGGTGAGGCATCCATAGCATGCGGGCAAAGTTTTCCAAGCAAATCACGCTCAAGTAACGGTACGACTTTGAATCACAACACCAACCAGCAACCGTTTCCGTAATCCTTTAAAACCTAGCGCTTCATCAATGTACAACATTTGTAGTCTCTTTACATGGCAAGATACACTTTACCAGACGGGGTGAATAAGACTGAATGAAAGGTAATCTTACCCTTAGTATAGAGTTCTAACACGTGAACAACCATAATGTACTTAATGCGGGCCGGCTACAAATGTTGCTCACCAATTACATCAATAAAACTGAATTTCAGCCCTCAATAGCTGACTCCACACAGTGCTCGTTCTCCCACATCACGATTGCTGCATTCCTTGTTCATCTGCGTTGCCGGTCCACTCCCCACCAGCATGTTTTTGCAAAGCAATTAAATTCTGTATATGCAAACTTCAGATTGATGGCGCACAAGTCATGCTAAATCAGCATAGATTTCCGAATTCAACAGCTTAAACGCCCAAGATTGCACGCTGTCCGGTCACATAGACAATAGTGGGGCTTCCAGGGTGTTTCTCCTTTGTTCTTAAGTCTAAATTGCTCTTCCTCTTTGTTTCTTGTAGGCTTAATCTTCCACTTTAATCCTCTTCGCACATGTAGGTTAGTTTCTAACTCGTCGCCATTGTTGCAATCAATAATGGATCCTCGGTAGGCAGGTAATGTAGGTTTTATGACAACGTTGAATTGAAGAATAAAGTCTTAGTTACAGGTTAAAGATGTTATATCAATCTATATCAACACCCCACCAGGAACCACATCCTGCTGCTCAGCCCACTCTCTTCAACTGATTTCTCCAGACATGCATAAAGATTCAGGGCCTCATTCCGACCCTGGCGGTCATGGACCGCCAGGGCCGGGGACGGAGGAAGCACCGCCAACAGGCTGGCGGTGCTTCAGGGGCAATTCTGACCGCAGCGGTAAAGCCGCGGTTAGAAAAGGGAAACCGGCGGTTTCCCGCCGGTTTTCCCCTGCCCCAGGGAATCTTCCACGGCGGCGCTGCAAGCAGCGCCGCCATGGGATTCCGACCCCCTTCCCGCCAGCCTGTTCCTGGTGGTTTACACCGCCAGGAAGAGGCTGGCGGGAACGGGTGTCATGGGGCCCCTGGGGGCCCCTGCAGTGCCCATGCCACTGGCATGTGCACTGCAGGGGCCCCCTAACAGGGCCCCATTAAGATTTTCAGTGTCTGCAAAGCAGACACTGAAAATCGCGACGGGTGCCACTGCATCCTTCGCACACCAGCAACTCCGCCGGCTCCATTCGGAGCCGGCTTCATCGTTGCTGGGGCTTTCCCGCTGGGCGGGCGGGCGGCCTTTTGGCGGTCGCCCGCCCGCCCAGCGGGAAATTCAGAATGACCGCCGCGGTCATTTGACCGCGGTACGGTCTTCTGGCGGGGGAACTTTGGCGGGCGGCCTCCGCCGCCCGCCGAAGTTGGAATGACCCCCTCAGTGTCATCACACACACCCTTTCTGAGCAGCAGGTATCAGGGAGAATGCATTATACCTAAATCAGGATGTAACACCATTGGGGCCCCCAAGGACTTGGCCGTGGTAGCCCTGTGATGTGGCAAGGTAGGGTGGGGTGTTGACTCCCAGCTCCAGTAACTCTTTACACTAAATGTGTATGTGGATGCTCAACCACTGTTTCTTTACAGAGACAATGGAGCCAGCAGGACAGTGACTCCATTTGTGGCTCCTAGGATACTTCTGAGGTGTCAGGTATCTGGCAATATCTTTGATATGGATACTTTTTAGGCATCCCCCGAACGGGTGGACTGGTAGGAGGAGGTGAAAGAGATAACAGTTCTGGTGGGATCTTCCTGCAGTGTTTCGTAGGTATTAAGTTGGTGTAGTGGGTGTAGAAGAAACTGTCCTGGGATGATCCAATGCCAGTTACCTAAGGCTTCACAAAGTGAAATCCTTGGGATGGATGACAGGTTAGACTAATTGTTGGGGTGGTGTACCAGACTCACCATGTTACCCACCCTGGACAGAAGAGACCGTAGCTGAGTGAGGAACTGTCAATTCCAGCCTAGGAGCTTAGCAGCAATACCAAAGCACCTAATGGCTGGAGGTTCTGGAGAGAGGGAAATCTTCAAAGTTAGGTGGGAGAATGTCAGGAGTTCAGACTGTCCTAATGTACAAGAGTATCCTGTCATCAGAGTGGAATGTCCTGCATCAGGGATAGAGAATCCTGCCTCCATTCTTTTGCAGGCCTTGTATCCCTCCCTGGAAGGACATCCCTAAGAGGGATTAGGTGTGCTGAGAGGCTGCTAACCTGGAGCCTTCTCACTCAGGACCACTTTCCAGAGATCACCTGGGATTTCTGTAAGCCCTCAGGTGTGTCCAAAGGTTAAGCCACTTAGGGACTGAGCCGCTCCTTTAGGGTGATGGGTATAAAGACTGGCCTGATTCATAATTTCCTTACTTTCCGGTTGGTTCGCAGGAATTGACTTTAATTATGGGCCACACAACATCAGCTATGAGAGAGAACCTACTGAGCGGTCTTGAAACTATGCTATAAACTCTGAAGGTGGAAACCAAAGCACCAGTAGCAAAGTGGTTCCTACATGTGGCAGCATCACATTTACTCACCTTTACACTGCTCGAATTCTGCCAGATGGTGAAAAGCTGCATCTCCACAGGCACTGCTGGACAGTATGGACGGGTTGAAGTGACCATTCCGTAACAGCTTTAATCACTTTGAGGCTACCAGAGCTGAGCCCAACAAATGGATGCCTGCCTTATGACCCATCTGTCTTTCTGTCAAATGAGGACACAATGGTTAAGGTGTGTAAAGGGTCCCCAACCGCTCGATAATTACTGGTAAAGTGCCTCCATCATGAGTTTTTTGATGCCAGAAAGAAGATGAAGAAAGAAAAATGCTCTCTTTTCACAATAGTTTTGTCCTCTTGCACATCAGAAACTCACTAACAGGTTGCCAGAGAAATTAGGCACCCTAGTTCTTCCCTCTACATAAAATTACTAAACTGTGTCAAACAGCTACTGGCAGTGACCTGATCAATGCAAGCAGGCCTTCTGCATTCCTAACAAATCCCACCCTAGCAAAAATCTTAAAAAGGTTCCTCTGAAACTCGTGTCAGTTCTAAGGCAAGGAACATACTGGACAGCTTCTTGATTAAAGGGTCCTTCTATCTAACCCCCCTTCATAAAACAACTCACTGCAATCAAATATTCCCATTTAATGCAGCCAACGGCAGACTGCTCTCTAATGCCCCTTGGAAGACAGATTGAAATGACAATCTTTGCCCTAACCTACATTTTGGACGAGAACAACCTACTGTGGATGAAAAGTCTCGCTTCACTGAGGAAGAGTGACAGAATCTACCTTGATATCTATTTTGGATGACATGAAATTACATATCCTATTGCAGCCTCTGGTGCCGTCCATCGCCAGAGATTCCTATAGACACTAGAAGAGATCAGCATCCAAGGATATAAAGTAACCCTAATCCTTCTCTCCAAGGCAAAGTCCTGTATTAATGCCGCCATTCTCCACATCCACTCTCAACTCCACACTGTTCTCCTTCTACCTCACTTCATTACCAGACTCGATCAGATCATTCAATGTAACTTGTTTTACAAGTGTGTAGATTGCACACAGATTATCTTAAAAGTCGAAACCCCTAAAGACATAGAAACATCCAGACTTGAAAAGTGTCTACTTGATGTGAATGAATGGCAGAGAATCAACCACCTTGAACTCAATTCATCCAAACCAGAGATCATGACACGGGCAACAGAGTAAGTTCCAACCTGCAACAATCCTGCCCAAGGACCTAGAGGCTCTACCAGACAGATCAAGGCAGGGAATAAACCTTTGAGTGTTTATGGACTACATCCTATAAACCTTGGAGTGGATATGGACTCTATCCTACTGCTGATTTCACATGCGAATTAAGTCACAAGAAATGCATTCTATCCTATAGAGACACTGCGACACATGGGGCCAAAATTACAAGGCCTTTGTGCCTCCTTGCGCCTAACTAGTGTAATTCTTTTTTTACGCTAATATGGCATTAATGAGGCCATTCTCAAGCACCATATTCAGAAAGTGGCGCAATGCAATCACTTTTTTTCTAACCCCCTGTGGCACATTATGCCTGTGCCAGGCATAATGTATGCAAGGGGGCGTTCCCCTGTTAGGAGGCCCAGTAAAATGGCGCAGTGAAATCTACAAGATTTTACTGCGTCATTTTTCCAGTCATTTTTCAACCCTGCACAGGGAAGGTGTTAAAGTGACAAAACCATAGTAACCTTTGGGCCTCCCTAGTGCTTTGCTGCACTAGCACTGCAATTTATGGCACTAATGCTGTAAGGTGCCACAATAGCATCATAAATTATGATGCTGTTGTGGAAACGACCGCCATGGTACACCGTATTGTAAATACGGTACAACCATGCTGTTGTCAGGTGGGGCAAGGGCGATGCAAGAAAAGTTGCGCAACATGACTGATGCGCCACTTTCTTGTAAATCTTGGCCATAGTTTCTATGCTGGGATCGCCACAGATACCTATGCGCTTTGTGCTCCTATTTATGCAAATTGCAAAGGATCCTCAACACTGCAATTACACATCATTTATATACAAGGGAACACATTGTCCCTGGTTTTCATGCGTTTATGTAAGGGTGAGCGCCTAACCCTGCAGTGACCTGTCCCAAGGATATGCTGAAATACCAAGAGCTGAGTTGGGCTGCATGATATCAAACTCGTTGCTCATGGCCTGTGGCTAGTTGGCTCTCCTCAGGTGAGATGAGCTGGGTGTGTTGGTATACTGAATACTAAATAAGCAGGAGTGACTGTGGACACGCTTGTTTAGTAATTACTATCCCAGCAGCTCCTGCTCACCCGAAACAGCCATTAATGCAAGCAGAGTATGCACTCCAAAGACTCCTCACTCTCCAAGCAAAGATGCATCTCTGGTATAGTAAACAGAAAAACACCAGCTCAAATTAAGCACTGTTTACATGCTCAATTAATCTGAAGAGAACTTGTTTTTGATATTTCTGTTGTGTGTGAGAGCTGAATTAATTACTAATGCATTTGTATTGATTAATGGGATAAGAATCTACATGAATTAGGATAACATAGAGAAAATCGTATGTCTTGGAAGATGTACCCACCTGAGTGGCCGCCATCATATGTGTAATAACCAATAATAAATTCACAGTTGTATGTTTCGTGATGTGCATACGTAGAATAAATGTATTAATGGATTCTACTAATATATTAATGTTATGTATTTACCTAAATAATAGTAGTCATTGTTTAATCATGTAGTTTTGGGTCTATTTGACAAGCCTCATGCTAAAATACCTGACATGGAAAATATCTGCAAATGTTCTGAGGAAGCCGAGAATTAACATTATTCATTGTTCACATGGCGCTGGCCAAGCGATTTGTAAATGTCTTAAACTTTCTCATGAGAACTGCCTGCTAGAATCTCTTGCACTAGAAAATGTTTCATTGTAAACTTGATGCGTGAGACATCTATGTTTCCAGGACTGAACAATGGATGCACTGACTGAAGCTAGGATTGCAACAAGAAAAGTTACCTGACGAACCTGAGGATGGGAACAGGAGAACAGGAGCCAATCATTGACATGTGAAAGACTGTTTAGTTATATTTTAGATATATAGTTTATAGCCTATTTGTCCTACTGTAAAAGTACTTCTGTCCATTGATGGCGTGAGAAGATATTTCATGGTAGTTTAACTTAGCTTGCCTGCACTTAGGAAGAGAGCCCCCTTTTTCTGAAACATTTGGAGCGATTCTTTATGTCCCTGTTAGTGTCGTGTTTGTGGAGAATCACAGTCTATGTTTTCTACTAAATTGTGTTAATGCTGATTCTTTAGAGTAATGTCCCGTGGTTCAGTTAACTTAGAGTCCAACCGTGACTGAGCCACCCCCTTTCACTGCCCATTGCTGATGATGACCAGACAGATTGCCACCTGACAAAGAAACTGCCTTTTGCTATCTCATTGAGGAGAGGTATAACAAAATGCCATTCTTTTGTGCTATATTTGTGCTTTTCTTTTAGGTACGAACTGCTATTTTGATAGAGCCATAGTTAGATGTTTTCCAAAACAACTTAAATGACTAAATTGTTTTGCATGACGCCCAAACATGCTATTCTAATTTGAAGGTTAGTTAGGAAGCCCAAGATGTTGACAAATTGTTATTAACAAATAATTTATTCTGTTTACCTGTCCAGTCTAGATGTATACTGTCTCTGTTTTCCAATTAATGCTGTTATTCAATAACAAATTATTTTATTTGGCATAAGCCTTAAAAGTATATAAACAATAAAATATACAAATTCATTAAAAATTTCTATTGCATACTACATTCACAAACAAAGTTCTTGAATCATTCTAATTCTTGTTAACCAGCTCTACTTACATTGTTCATTGCATTATCCCAACCTTACACCAATTTCATTTCCCTACTAATTCTGCCGAACACATCATGTCAGCCAAATTATCCTGTATACAATTCCTAACGAGGTTCAAGTTCTTACAGTTTCATAAAGTGCAACGTGCCAACCAAATCATCCCACCTACAGTTCTGATTAGACTCAGGTCCTTATACTCTCATAAAGTGCAATTTCCAAAATAAAGTGCTCTGCATTTTATTTCATGCCTCGTTATAACGTGGCAAATTTTTCTAAAGTACCATCAACCAATGTCATTTAAGAATAGTCAATTATGGTATTTAAAACTCTTCATTCCTCTTTATTTCCTACCTTATACCGGACCCTGTAAGTCCAGTTAAAACCACTCTTAGGCCATTTACAATAGGCCCAGTGCACAGGTTACATTTGAAAATCTCATGTCAATAAGTAACCTAAGCGCTTGGTCCCAGTTAGTAATATTATATTCCTTAAAAAGTGGTTTAAAAAACTTCTTACGCACTTCTAAAAAACAGTGACAATCCAAAAGTAGGTGTTGCATGGTATATTTCTGCTGCAAGCTGCATGTACATAGGCCCTGGGTGTCCTTAAGAAACTTAGGTGGTCATTCCAACCCTGGCGGTCCATGACCGCCGGGTTGGAGGACCGCGGGAGCACCGCCGAAAGGCCGGCGGTGCTCCAATGGGCATTCCGACCGCGGCGGTAAAGCCGCGGTCGGACCGGCAACACTGGCGGTCTCCCGCCAGTGTACCGCCGCCCATTGGAATCCTCCAAGGCGGCGCAGCAAGCTGCGCCGCCGAGGGGATTCCGACCCCCCCTACCGCCATCCAGTTCCCGGCGGTCCGCCCGCCGGGAACCGGATGGCGGTAGGGGGGGTCGCGGGGCCCCTGGGGGCCCCTGCAGTGCCCATGCCACTGGCATGGGCACTGCAGGGGCCCCCGTAAGAGGGCCCCTAAATGTATTTCACTGTCTGCTGCGCAGACAGTGAAATACGCGACGGGTGCAACTGCACCCGTCGCACAGCTTCCACTCCGCCGGCTCGATTCCGAGCCGGCTTCATCGTGGAAGCCTCTTTCCCGCTGGGCTGGCGGGCGGCCTGAAGGCGGCCGCCCGCCAGCCCAGCGGGAATGTCAGAATTACCGCCGCGGTCTTTCGACCGCGGAACGGTAACCTGACGGCGGGACTTTGGCGGGCGGCCTCCGCCGCCCGCCAAGGTCAGAATGAGGGCCTTAATACTTTAGGATCACTATAGCCTGGGTTCAACCCTATTCATAACTGAGTCTCTTAATCTTGGGTTGGGTAGAGCCTCTATATAGGGAATGTTTTCCGGATTCCTCCATCCTATTACCATAGCCTGAGTTGATATTTTACTCTCTAACTACTTCAGATCTATTTCTCTTGCTCTTTCCTTCACCATTATTCGTAGATTAAGTTTCTGAATTTGTGCAGCACACCACTGATTGCTGGGTAAGCCATAGAGGACACAGATATTTTCTAACCGTCCTTTCGTTTGTGACACCCAATGTAACTCCCTTAATGTTATTTCTTTTTTACACAATCTTGTGATCTTACAAATCCCTTCATCTCTTATACTTAGCCAGAACTTCAGTGAAGCTTGTAGCCCCTGGTAAGTCCACGCCGTCATTTGACATTCTGCTCTTGTAGCATACTTGAGGGGGGCAGTGAGAGCATACACTTTACGCAAATGCTTTTTTCTGTCTCCCAATTTAGTTTCCCAGAAAATGTTAAAACTTCCACCCCATATTGGAACTGGGGACGTACCATGGCATTAAAGGCAGAAATAACTGGCTCGAGGGAAGGACCCCCATATTTACTACTGAATTGTTTCAACCCCCAAACTGATGATAGAGCTTTATTTTTTAGGGCTTCAGTGTGATCTTTCCATCTCAAATGTGAGTCAAACCACATGCCTAGATAATTACATTTTTTTACCTTCTCTATTTTTTCTCCTCCTAGAAGGTAAGTGAATGCACTTTTCTCTTTCCCTATAGACATTATTTTTGTTTTCTCCATAGTTACTACAATTTTTTTCCTTTGACAGTAGGAGTAAAACACCTCCAATTTCCTTTGTAGCCCTAACTCCGTCATTTCCATTATCACTAGATCGTCAGCATATAATAAGCAGGAAACATGCACACCATTCGTTTTTGGGCTTAGGCCCTTAACCTCCCGCAACAACCCTAGCAGGTGTGACAGAAATAATGTGAATATTATTGGGGCCAACACACAACCTTGGCGAAGACCATTCTTTAAGGGGATCCTTTTTGAAAGAGAGCCACTCGTGTCTAAAATTACTTGGTCCCAATTTTGTAGATTCAGGCCCTGAAGGAGAAAAAATAAATCCAAATCAATCCCTGTTTTAGTATATCCCATAGTAATTTCCTATCTACCAAATCAAATGCAGCAAGAAAATCGACGAAACAGCAAAATAGGCTTCCTCGCATTTCAACTGATTTTTTTACTGATGCCCACAAACTAAAGCAATCGTCAATTGTCGAGTGACCTTCTTTAAAACCACCTTGTTCTACTGGCATCAAATCATTATCGTCTGTCTACCCATTCTTTGATTAACCCCAGTACTAGCTTCGTAAATACTTTTTCACCTACGTCTAATAGGCTTATCAGCTGGTAATGTTTTGGTTGGGTTGGGTCCTCCTTTATGTGAATCGGTCTTATCATGGCACCCTTCCAACTCTCTAGAAAACGGTCATAATCAAGGATTTTACAAAACGTAGCATGAAACAAATTAGTCCACCAATCGATATTCTTTTTTATAAATATTCCTGGGAAATTGTCTGGACCTGCCGTTAATTTCAATGCTGCAATAGTTTTTTTTTTTTTTTTGTGGGACAAAAGCTAGTCCCGTATTCTCACCAAGCTTCCTGGTAACACCATAACCTTCCTCATCATCGGTACCCTTATATAGAGAAGACAAATATTTATACTAGCCCTCTTCTCCAACCAAACACTGCATAGTTCCTACCTTTTTCCCCTCCCTTACCAGCTGCCAGAAGCCCCTAATATTCCGTGTTCTTATCACCTCAATCATTGTATCCCAGTTTTTTTTTACATATTCTCGTTTCCTCTGTCTTATCAACGTTTTATAACATTGTTTTGCTTGCCGGAGCTTCTCTTCTGTATCAGCGGAGGGTCTTATCTTATATTCCCTTTCTAATCTTCGCTTCATTTGTTTTTTACACCTACATTCCAAGTTAAACCATATTTTGCTATTATTCATCTTATATTGTTCTCTCTTAATCTTTCCCTTTTGCAGTATTTTTAATTTGGTTTTTAAGCAGTTAACCATTAACGCAATGCCCCTATTACAGCCCTTGAATATGTCTTTTGGATCATCTTCCATACTAAGGTTTGGATAGTTTACTATCGGATTATTAAGTGCTTCTAGACTACTCTCTGTAAGTCGAGTCATTATCCTACGGGGATACTCAACTAGCGCTATCAAAGCCTTTTCTCTTTCTTTTTGGGTTTTATCAGCTGATCGTATTGTTAAACGGAGTGGCCAATGATCACTGCCCTCTATATGCTCAACTTCAAAGTCTAGTACTTCTCCAAAAGACCAGATATTTACAAACGCACAATCAATAGGGCATATCTGATTGCCTATTCGAAAAGTCTGTTTTGCCGGGCGATCCATCTTCATACGCCCAATTAGACAGAACATACCTAGAGATCCTATGGTTCTTACTAAGGACAAATCACGGGCAGAACATTCTACATTGGGAAAGATGCTGTTAGGGATTTGTGCAGCTATCAAAAGCTCCTTATACAAATTATCACTATTGTTAGGGTCAAGTTTATGATTAAAATCTCCCAGCTTTAGAGTCAAATATCCTGCTTTGCCAATACATAGTAGTTCCAGATCTTCCTCAAACAGACCCGCTGGATATTATAGTCATACATGTTCCCCGGTTGTATATAAACATTAATTATAAAAAGCTGTTTAGCACCTCCATATACATGATAGAGATCTACCTGATCTGGCTATAACCGGCGACATTTGTTTTTTATTTCCGTGATCTTGTTCGCTATTCTTGTTGAGGTTAGGGTTACTAGGCCCCCTGATGGGCTTCCTAACCCTTGCCTTGTTGCTCCCCTAAAAAGCTTCATAAAACCATCTACTGGTTCGGGTTCGTCGCACAGCCAAGTTTCCTGGTAGCACATTACATCATACTTTTCAATCTCTCCTTTAAATAGCTCTTGTTTTAAATGTTTATTGAAACCTCCCAAGTTCCAGGATAAAACCGGATGGCTGTGCGCAGGGCTTAATTCCTAGTCCACATCACTCAATTCTCCCCTACTATACTTATCACGGGGGTTTACAATGGGTTCAAAACAATTCCTCCACTGTGGGTCGTTATAACCTGAGACTACGGTCACACTTAGACTACCATCCATCCACACACCTTCTGCGATTTTCATTATATAACCGATTGCACTGCACTTGATTTGGGAACAACCCTGCATGGCACATGAGAGCTCGCCTATCTTGTGTCTCATCCTCTAACACATTCCCCTGCAATAACCTTATATCCTCTTTCATTAGCTCCGCCTCTGCTTGTAGTACCAATCGTCTAATGCAGTTAGAGTAAAAGAGTGCTTAAGTCACCTCTTCCCCCTCCGGGCTTAATATAAATCCTATTTGCTTTATATCAACTGACTCAATCTCACGTAGGCTTGTGCATGAGGCCATAACTTCTAAAAGGTGGGTACGGTTCAAAGGTTTTAACTTCCTTCGCCG
Organism: Pleurodeles waltl; assembly: GCF_031143425.1. Classification (NCBI taxonomy): domain Eukaryota; kingdom Metazoa; phylum Chordata; class Amphibia; order Caudata; family Salamandridae; genus Pleurodeles; species Pleurodeles waltl. Next base: position 808,992,626 of record NC_090448.1, on the reverse strand, counting down.
TTTCCTCCCAATCTCTCTTCCCCAAGGCTCCAAATATATCCACCTACCTTTACTCCCACTAGGACTTTCCTGCTCCTTCTTGTTCTCAGGGCCTTTAGGAGAAAACGAAACCCCGCTCTTCGGTGGGCAAATTGGGTTAACTAATTCTCTGCATCCCCTGCTTCTCCCTGATCTCCTAATATTATTCTCTCCCTCCAAGCCACTACTTTCCTCTCTGTCTTCTGTTTCCTCCAATGTTTCCGTTTCCACTTCCACTTCCACTCCATGCCTGCCCTTCATTCTATTCCCTCGCTGACTAACTTCTCTTTGGAGTATACTAGATACTTTTTGCGACATGGCCCCTTGCTCTACGGCTATTGCTTCCCCCCCCTTGGCCACGGCCTATCCTTAAGGTGTTGTGCTGAGCTGCCTGCGCTATCGTTCCCTTACTCCCTTCAGATGTTTTGCTCCCAGCGTTACCTTGCTTACTTTGCTTCCTACATTTTGGTTTGTAGGGGATACTATGCAGACCATAACCCTTTCTCCCCCGTCTGCGATTCCTCTTTATCACCAACATTGGTTGTTTGGAAACATATACTGATGGTTGAATTGATGCCTGTAATATAGCTATTTCCCCTCCTCCTTTATTTTGTTTGGGGGTGTTGAGGGTATCTGTTTCTTGATCCCTTTTTTCCAATACAGGTCGCACTAGGGCTGGCATACTACTATTGATACATTTCAACTCCTCGGTTATCCCTTGTAATTGGTTTTTATGTACTTTTCCCAAATTGTTGTTTGCCGTCAGCACTTCTAAAATTGCCTGCAGGATCTTTTGCATTAGAAACATCACATCTAGTAGTGACTCAGCGGGTATGGCAGTGGCATCCAATGCAAATACAGGCAGAGGGGAAGACGGCAAAAGTGCGCCCATTTTGCTCTCTTCTCTGACAAGCCCCCCAATCCTCCCTTCCCTCCATTCTCTCTGAGCCAGGGCTGGGCAGGGAACCCTCTTCTGGTCTTATACTACCCCTAGCTTGGGGTGGAAAGCATGGGGATGAGGACTGCCTAGGTTCCAATGTGACCTTACGCCCACCTGCCTCCTTAAACCCCCTCCCCTAGGAATAAGTTCTCTATCAGTAGTGAGTCTGAAACTTGAGAGACGTTCCTCATGGGTCGACCTATTTCACTCTGGTTAAAGTCAAACATGTTGTTACCTTCTGACGCCTGTGACATGTAATGAGTCTTTTTAAAATATTTCCCAACAAACTCTCGGATTGATACCCCCAGGGGAGTTCCTGAGGGCTTTTCACCGCTGTCACCATTATCTCTCCGAGGGTCCTCCTGGTCCAGTATTTTACTGAAATTTGAGTAAAGGAGCATCCTCCACTTCTGCATCTGTAGATGCCAGGAGTATGGGCAAGTGAGGGAGAGGCAGAGCGTAGTCTTCTTGATAGTTGGTGGAAGTTCAGGCGGTGATTAATGGATGCGCATCCTTGGTTGTGTTTAGCCTTGTGTGTGTGTGTCAGTAGCCTGAATTGGCATCTCTTCTGTACGGGGAGCCAGTGGAGTTGCCTGAGGTGGTTTGTGATGTGGGATCACCAGGGAAGGCCAAGAATGAGTCTGGCTGCAGCATTCTTTATGGTCTGAATTCTCTATAGGAGGTGTGTGGCGATTCCTACGTAGTGGGTGTTGGTATAGTCCAGTCGACTGGTGAGGGCTTGTGTCACGGTGCATCTCATTTGTAGGGGTAGCCCCTTCAAGATCTTATGTAGCATTCGCAAAGTGAGGAAGCAGGTGGAGGAGAAGGCACTGATCTGGATTTCATGGTAAACCTGTTGTCAATGATGATTCTGAGGTTTCTGGCGTGGTTGGAGGGAGTGGGTGCGGGTCCTAGGTCTGACGGCCACCAGGAAATGTTCAATTTGTTTCTGCTTTGCCAAAGATGAGTAGTTACATTTCTTCTGTGTTCAGCTGCAGTCAGTTGTTCTTCATCCTGTCAGCGACACTTGTCATGCATCTGTGGAAGTTGGTTCTGGTGGTGGAGGGGTTGTTGGTGAGTGAGAGGTTGAGTTGGGTGTTTTCTGCATAAGAAATTATGTTGAGACCATAAGATCTGATGATGTTGGCAAGAGGGGTCATGTATGCATTGAAGAGCATAGAGCTGAGCCCTGGGGGACACCGCAGGTGATCTCCTTGGGTTTGGAGGTGAAAGGTAGGAGGTGGATCGATCTGAGCTCGTCCCCTTGGATGCTGATGTGGTGGAGTATTTAAATCAGCATATGGTGAGATACGATGCTGAAGGCTGCTAAGAGGTTGAGAAGGATCAAAGCTGCTGTTTCTCCTTGGTCAAGGAGGGTTTGGATGTTGTTGGTGGCTGCAATCAGGATAGTTTCAGTGCTTTAATTTCAGCAGAAGCAAGATTGGGAGGAGTTGAGTAGCCCGTTTTGCTCCAGGTGTGCCATGAGTTGCTTGTTGATGATCTTTTCCAGTACCTTTGCTGGGAACGGGAGCTGGGAGATTGGCTGGTAGTTTTGGGGTTTGCTGGGGTCGGCAGAGGGTTTTTTGAGTAGTGGTCTGACTTCGGCATGTTTCCAGGCATTGGAAAATGTTGCATTGGTGATAGAGGTGTTGAGTAGGGTGGTGAGTTCCGGACCGATCCTTTAGTTTCAAATGCTGAAGATGTGGTGCAGGCATGGGTCTGTGGGAGCTCCGGAGTCGATGGATTTAATGGTGGAGGTGATGTCCTGGGTGGAAAGGATGTTCCAGGTGCTTAATGTGTAGTTTGTGTCGGTTCGGTGGTGGTGTATCTGTCAAGGAAGTCCGTAGGGTTGGGTTTCCAAGTTTTGGTATATGTTTGTAATCTTGTTGTAGAAGAAATAGGTGAGCTTGTTGCACAGCTCCTGTGACGGTGTGATGTTGTTTTCACTGACAGCCGGGCTGGAGAATTCCTAAACGATGTTGAAAATTTCCTTGGTGTTGTTGGAGCTGGTTTTGATGCATGAAGCAAGGGCTGTCTTCTTTGTTGCCCTCAGAAGGCGGTGGTAGAGGTGGACGGAGGTCTTGAAGACTGCTCTGTCAGAGGTTTCCTTTCTGACATGCCATCTTCCCTCCAGCTGTTTGCTGTCTCATTTTGCTGTTCTCATTTTGCTGTTCTGAGTTCTTGGATTCTTAGTTCTTGGTTGTACTAGCTGGCCTTTTTTACAGGATAAGTTACTTAATAAGGAGACCCCAACAGGAACAGCATCCTTTCTGCTCAACCCACTCTCTCTAACTGCCACACTCCTCCTATCAATCACCAACATTCCATAACATCACACACTGGCTGAGCAGAGCAGATAACAATGGAGGTGTGCACAGAATCCATTACAAGCAAAGCAGGTTATTACCCATCTCCTTCCCTTTGGAAATAATAAAATGCAAACAGGAAACGTAAGGTAGAAAATAATAAAATACAAGCAGGAAATGTAAGAAACTCTAGCTTTGATAAGTCTTACAAATTATTCATCTCTATGATATTCACACAGTGGTCGCATCCGACCAAATCGATACAAAAACAAACACACAACCATATACAGGTCCCACTGGACCCATAACATATCTCCTATTATTCAACCAGGCAGAAGCAATCAAATGAAACAAGAAACCACAAAATGGGTATCTTTAAACCCTCACTCAACCCAGACCAGGGCAAACTGTGCATAACACAATGGGTGTCTTTCAATCCTCTCTATAGCAGTAGGCAAAGGTGTCTTTCAACACTCATTCTAGAAATTCGCAATGAGTATATTTCAACCCTCATCCAATCTGTGGCAAAAGAGAACATCATTAATTTAGGAGCAGGTCTCTTTCAACCCACACTCATCCCAAAACAACAGGGCATCTTGTGAATTTAACAATGGGTCTCTTTCAACCCACATTCATCCCAAAACAACAGGGCATCTTGTGAAATTAGCAACGGGCCGCTTTCAACCCATACTCATGCCAAACGACAGGGCATATTGTGAACCTAGCAATGAGTCTCATTCAACCCACACTCAACCCAGAACAGTGGGTATCTTGTGAACATAGCAACAGGTCTCTTTCAACCCACACTCATCCCAAAATACAGGACATCTTGTACTGCACACTCTCGCAGGACCAAAGTCATATTTCATACACTCACACTGACATCATCAGTAAAACTTCAGCATATCATTGCAAAAGAATGTCAAAATACTACGACATAATATGTAACCATTCAGCATTACATTGCATGCAACACATATTTAAAAAATTCTCCTGACAACTTCACTCAAAGTCCACTTTAAACAAAATGGCAAACAATGGAAAAAATACATAAAATATTATCACATCAGTGAAAACCTAAATGAATCACTGGAAAATATTCATTCCTTTTGTCTAGGACACTTTTCACAATTTATTTTTGTCTCACACAATCTTACCCTTCAACACAGATAACGTATCTCAAAAAGAACACAATACAGGATATACTTAAACAGATAGAGACATACATGTATATCAACAAAATACTTAAAACATAAAAAATGCGGTGGATTCACCACCCTTTTTCCTCCTTTATTTATACACAAATTGGCTGTAAAGCAGTCTAATCAAGCACAGTCCACATAATACTGAGGTAGTTAGACCCGCAAATAGAATAATATTCTTCCTCTGAAGTTGTTCAATGTGGTTCAATCCCTTTTAATATGTGTAATTTGTTAATTCCAAAAGACTCCTCGATGTATATGTTGAGGCGTTTCGGGCATTAAAATTATGGGCCTTATCAGGACATAGGAAGACATGCGTGTCTGTCAGCGCACTACTACAGAGCAGTTTCTAAAGCTCTGTATAATTGTCCCGTTTGCTCAGGTGCCTTAATCTTCACCATTAGAGACTCTCAGATTTACACAATGCACCCTGTCGGAGCGAGCGTCTTCCAAACGCGGTGGGAAGACAATGTATCCTAGCAGACCGATCTGCCTGTGGAAGGTATCCAAATCAGTAAGCACGCTCACTGCTTACTGAGGCTTGCTCTGCCAGGGGGAATTGTGGAGATCTGAGAGTCTCTAGTGGCAAAGATTCTGCCACCTGTGCTCTCTTTCTCTTTTTTGTTCATATCATGATGTTGCCCTGCTGCTGCCTGTGCTTTGCTTCTTGTGTGTATGTGTCAGGTTGTTGCACCGCTGAAGTCTGTTGTCTCCTTCTTTGTGGATGTCAGGTTATTGCCCTAGTTCTTCCTGTGCTCTACTTCTTCTGTGTACGTCAAATTGTTGCACTGCTGCTTGCGCTCTACTTCTTTGTATGTGTCAGGATTTTACACTACTTCTGCCCTGTACTCTACATTTTGTGTGTATCTGTCAGGCTGTTGCATTGTTACTGCCCCACCTGTGCTCTACTGCTGACGTGTCATGTTGTTGCACTGCTGGTGCCTGCACTCTGCATCTGTGTGCATGTCAGGAAATTGCACTGTTGCTGCCTGTGCTGTACATGTCAGGATGTTGCACTGCTCCTACTTGTGCTCTACCTCTGTGTACATGTCAGGGTACTGCACTACTGTTGCTTGAGCTATACTGTATTCTGTGTATATGTCACAATGTTGCCCTTCTGCCACCTGTGCTCTGCTTGTTCTGCGTAAGTGTTGGGTTGTTGCACTGCTACTGACTGTGCTCCACTTCTGTGAATATGTCACATTGTTGTACTGCTGCTGCCTGTGCTATACTTCTGTGTAAGTGTTAGGATGTTCCACTGGTGTTGACTGTAGTCTACTTTTCGTTTGTATGTCTTATGTTGTTGCACTGCTGCAGGATGTTGCACTGCTGATGTCTGTGCTCTACTTCTGTGTGTGTCATATTGTTGCACTGCTGCTGCCTGTGCTATACATCTGCATTTGTATCAGGATGTTGCACTGCTTCAGCCTGTACACTACCTTTTTGGGTGTGTGTGTCAGGATGTTGCGTTGCTCCCACGGGTGCTCTACTACTATGTATGAATCATGTTGTTGCACTGCTGCTGCCTGTGCTCTACTTATGTGTACTGTTAGGATGTTCCACTGATGCCAGCAGTAGTCTACTTTTTCTTTGTATGTCTTAAGTTGTTGCAATGCTGCAGGATGTTGCATTGCTACTGCTTGTGCTCTACATCTGTGTACGAGTCAGGATGTCCCACTGCTGTCACCTGTACTCTCCTTCTTCTTTTTACATGTTAGGATGTGGTCCACTGCTGCCCGTGCTCTACTCCTTCTGTGTACATTTCAGGTTGTTGCACTGCAGCTGCCTGTGCTCTACTTTTGTGTTTGTGTCAGGATGCTGAACTGCTGCAGGCTGTATTCTACTTCTGTGTGTGCCTCAGGACGTTACACTGTTACCACCTGCATACATGCCAACCCTCCTGATTCAGGCAGGACACTAATGATTTCAAGGCTAGGCTTCCAACTCCTGATTCCTGCATGTAAACACCAGATTCCTCTGTGGGCTTCAGCTGGCAGGGCACTCGTCTTGTGTAACTCAGAGTATGCATTGCCAGTAACCTGGTTCTGTAGGCCAGTGCACAGCACTTGCCTCGCGCTCTCTCTGCCTGCCATAGTGCTTTCTCCGTGCTCCTGACAGGTAAGAAACAAAACCGTACATTTGCGTATCTAATATCTAACCCTGCATCAGCAAACTTGCAAATCCCATACATACCAGTACCATGATTCAGCCCTAATAGAAGTCATATTTTTTTCTATAAATCTCCCACTTTTCTCGTCTATAACGTTCGTATGTATACGCCTATGCTGTACTTATTCTTTGCACTTGTCAGTTGTTGCACTGCTCCTGCCTGTGCTTGACTTCTGTGTACAAGTCATGGTATTGTACTGCTATTGCATGTACTATACCTTTTTCTGTGTAAGTATCATGATGATGCCCTTCTGCTGCCTATGCTCTGCATTTTCTGTGTAAGTGTTGGGTTGTTGCACTGCTGCTGCCCATACTCTACTTCTGTGTATGTGTCAAGTTGTCGCATTGCTGCTGTTTCCACTCTGTTTCTGTGTGTGTGTCTCAGGACGTTACACTGCCGCCACCTGTGTGGTACATTTTCAGCGTATGTCTCTCCTGCTGCCTACGCTGTGCTTCCTCTGTGCATAGGTCAGGTTCTTGCACTACTGCTGCGTGTGTGCTACTTCTGTGTATGTGTCAGGATATTTCACTACTGCTGCCTGTGCTCTATGTTTCCTGTGTGTGTCAGGATGGTGCACTGCTTCTGCCTGTGCTCTATTTTACCTGTGTACATGTCAGGATGTTGCACTGCTCCTGCCTGTGCTCCATTTCTCTGTGTACATGTCACGATGTTGCACTGCTTCTGCCTGTGCTCTATTTTCCCTGCATATGTGTCAGGATGTTGTAGTGCTGCTGCCTGTGTTCTCTTCCTTATGTGTATGTGTCAGGTTGATGTGCTGATGCTGCATGTGCTCTGCTTCTTCTGGGTATGTGTTAGGATGTTGCACTGCTTCTGCCTGTGTTCTCCTTTTCCTGTGAATGTGTCAAGATGTTGCAGTGATGCTGCCTGTGTTCTCTTTCTTCTGTGTATTTGTCAGGTTGATGCAGTGCTGCTGCCAATGCTCTACTACTTCTGTGTTTAGACGTTTAGAGAACAAATGGAAGAACAGCCAATCCAGAGAAGACCTCACCTCATTCAGAGTTGCAACCGCCGCCCACAGGCGAAAAATCAAGAACGCAAGTAAGGACGCACTCCGGGAGTGCATCAACTCCTCCGCACACAACTCAAAGGAACTCTTCTCAATCATAAACAAGTTCACAGATCCCCCCTCCGAAGCCACCAGCATTCCCCGTCATAGGATCTCTGAGACAAACTTGCCTCCTTTTTCCACCAAAAGATCCAGGACATCTACCACAGCTTCCTCCTGGAAAATCCTGGGACTGGAACCTGCGACCGATACACCCCTCCCTTCCCCAGAACCCACCCAGACCATCCACGACTGGTCAATGCTCACCACAGAGGAAACATTCAACATCATGAACAGCACCCACTCTGACGTCCCTCTAACCCCTACCCGCACTGCATATACATCAGAGCCAGCGCATCCATCGCCCGAGCTACGTAATACAATCAACTGCTCCATCAGCACAGGCACCTACCCTGAGGACTGGAAACACGCTGAAATATGCCCTCTCCTGAAGAAACCTTTGGCCGACCCCTTACAACAAAAAATATTCCGCCCCATCTTGCTGCTGCCCTACCCCGCCAAAGTACTTGAGAAAGCAATCAACGCACATCTACAGAATTTCATTGAGGCCAACAACTTCCTGGACAGCTCAAAGTCCGGCTTCCGCAGCAAACACATCACGGAGACAGCACTTCTGGCAGCCACCTACGACATCCGATTACTCCTAGACCGCGGCCACACCGCAGCACTCATACTCCTTGACCTCGCAGCAGCCTTCAACACAGTCTCCCACAGCACTCTGCACACCAGACTCCGCGGCATAGGAATCCACGGAAGAGCCCTGGAATTGATCCACAACTTCCTCTCCGGGAGGACGCAGAGGGTCAGACTCCCGCCCTACATCTTCAGAGCCACAGGAGTCAACTGTGGAGTCCCCCAGGGATCCTCACTGCGTCCTACACTGTTTAACATGGCCCATCTTGCTGCCATTGTCAGAAGCCACAGTATGAACATTGGGTCATATGCCGACGACACACAACTCATCATTTCATTCACCGAAGAACCGTACAAGGCCAAAAGGAACTTTCAGACAGGAATGGAAGCCATTGGCACCTGGATGAGAGAAAGCTGCTGCTATCTCAACTCCTACAAGACAAAGCTCATCATCTTCGGAAATGCCATCTCAGCTTGGTATGACTCCTGGTGGCCCACATCCCCCAGCACCCCCTCCTGCACCGACCGAGCACACCCGAAACTTAGGAATCATCCTCGACTCCTCCCTATCCATGACCTGCCAGGTAAACTCTGTCACCTCCTCCTGCTGGCACACACTCCGCAAACTTCAGAAGACCTTCAGATGGATCCCAGCAGACTGTTGCAGGACAGTCACCCACCCCTTAGTCATGAGCAAGCTCAACTACAGAAATGCCCTCTTTGCCGGCACCTCAACTAGGAACATCAAAAAACTTCAACTCATCCAGAATGCCGCCGCCAGACTCATTCTGGACCTTCTTCACTGAGAACACATCTCCCAACACCTGAGGACCCCCCACTGGGTACCTGTCGAGAAGCGAATCACCTTCAAGCTTCTCACCCACACGTACAAAGCCATACACAACGCAGGACCAGCCTACCTGAACCACAGCGTCCCCTTCCACGCCCCGCCAGATCCCTCTGCTCTGCCCAGATGGCCCTGGACACAGTCCGTCGCATCTGCAAAACCACCACCGGGAGGATGATTGTTAGAAATGGGGTCCTTGGTTGACAGTCAGGTCACCCCCTGTTCAAGAAAGGACCCTCACTCTAGTCAGGGTAAAAGAAAACCACCCTCAGCTAATCCCTGCTTACCACCTTGGTAGCTTGGCAGAGCAGTAGGCTTAACTTCAGAGTGCTAGGTGAAAAGTATTTGTACCAACACACACACAGTAACTTAATGAAAACACTTTAAAATGACACAACACCAGTTTAGGAAATAGGAAATATTTATCTAAACAAAACAAGACCAAAACAACAAAAATCCGACATACACAAGTCAAGTTATACATTTTTAAAGATTAAACTCAAAAATAGCATTTAGAAACAAAAAATGCTTCGTTGAGGTGTTAACACGGCGTTGTGACGGAGTCGTTCCCAACAAGCCAACACCAGCGGCGCCGGACACGGAGTAGCGTAGACCCCCAAGTACAGTACCTTTGGTGAAGAGTAAAAACAAGTCAATGCGAGAAGTCGGGGATCGCTGCGTCTGTGTGAAACGTTGAATCCGCACACTTCAAGCGGCATTGGTCACGACATGGTGCGGTGACTTCCACAGAGTCGCGGACTTCAGCAGGTCTGCACCCGAATCGAGCCTGTGAAGTTCGTCGCGTTCCAGCAGAGATCACGGAGTCGGTTGCTGGCGGAGTCACCGGATTCAGCAGCGGCATCGGTCCAAACTCGTCCGAAGTCGATTTCCTTGGATTTCCACTGGCTGTCCTTTCAAGGGCCCATGGACTGGATAGGGCACCACTTGTCAGAGCAGGAGTCTCTCCAGAGATTCCAGGTACTGGCAGAGAGAAGTCTTTGCTGTCCGTGAGAATTTAAACAACAGGAGGCAAGTTCTAAATCAAGCCCTTGGAGATTTCTTCACAAGATGGAAGGCACTCAAAGTCCAGTCTTTCCCCCTTACTCTGGCAGAAGGAGGAACTGCAGGATAGCTCTACAAAGCACAGTCACAGGCAGGGCTGCCCCTCTCCTCAGCTCTTCAGCTCTTCTCCAGGCAGAGGTTCCTCTTGTTTCCAGAAGTGTACTAAAGTCTGTGGTTTTGGGTGCCCTTCTTATACCCAATTTCTCCTTTGAAGTAGCCCTATTTCAAAGTAAAGTCTCTTTTGAATGCAAAATCCTGCCTTGCTCAGGCCCCAGACACTCACCAGGAGGTCGGAGACTGCATTGTGTGAGGATAGGCACAGCCCTTTCAGGTGTAAGTGACCACTACCCCCCTCCCTCCTAGCACAGATGGCTCATCAGGAAATGGTGACTACACCCCAGCTCCTTTTGTGTCACTGTCTAGTGTGAGGTGCAACCAGCCCAACTGTCAAACTGACCCAGACAGGGAATCCACAAACAGGCAGAGCCACAGAAATGGTATAAGCAAGAAAATGCTCACTTTCTAAAAGTGGCATTTTCAAACGCACAATCTTAAAATCAACTTTACTAAAAGATGTATTTTTAAATTGTGAGCTCAGAGACCCCAAACTCCACATGTCCATCCACTCCCAAAGGGATTCTACACTTTAATCAGATTTAAAGGTAGCCCCCATGTTAACCTATGAGAGGGACAGTCCTTGCAACAGTGAAAAACAAATTTAGCAATATTTCACTGTCAGGACATATAAAACACATTACTATATGTCCTACCTTAACCATACACTGCACCCTGCCCTTGGGGCTACCTAGGGCCTACGTTAGGGGTGCCTTACATGTAAGAAAAGGGAAAGTTTAGGCCTGGCAAGTGTGTACACTTACCAAGTCGAATTTACAGTTAAAACTGCACACACAGACACTGCAGAGGCTGGTCTGAGACATGATTACAGAGCTACTTATGTGGGTGGCACAACCAGTGCATGCAGGCCCACTAGTAGCATTTGATTTACAGGCCCTGGCACCTCTAGTGCACCTTACTAGGGGCTTACTAGTAAATCAAATATGCCAATCATGAATAAACCAATCAACATTACAATTTACACAGAGAGCATATGCACTTTAGCACTGGTTAGCAGTGGTAAAGTGCTCAGAGTGAAAAGCCAACAGCAACAGGTCAGAACAAATAGGAGGCAGGAGGCAAAAAGATTAGGGATGACCCTGCATAAGCAATAAAGTCCAACACAGCCCCCTACCAGCCTAAAGCCAGGGGAGAACAATCAATACCTTGATGCACTTCCCTGACTGGTGCGATAGAACAAGGACCCAGGCCCACAACAGCAGGTGCATGTTCCAGTTCTACACCTTCCTGACTCCAGCTGGATCCTTCTGTCCATACGCTCAGGGCCCACTAAGCTAACCCATGGGGAACCCTTCTCCACATCTGCAGATACCATCTGTGCAGCACCTAACTTTACTTTGCTCACAGATGTATCCCAATGGGCAGATAGTACCACCAGGGCCAACACAATGGTTTTGCCCCCCCCAGGGCAAATCTGTCCACCAGGACAGCAAGCCACAGTGGTCCCGGACAACTGCCAGGGATGAGAGCCCGGCATCGGGCCTCTCCAACCACTGTGACTGCGGAAAGTGGGGGGCGGTAGCCCCAGGTGCCTGGCACCCTTTGACCACTCTCTATTCCACCAGGTCAGGGAAGACAACCTGACTCTGGTCCTCCCCTCTGGGGCTCTGTACCCTCCCTGCAGGAGCGTCACCCCCATAGTCCAAAATTGTCAGGGTGCTTGTAGAAGAAGTCCTGCACAATTCTTCCACCAGTACAGGGATGTAAACCTGCAACTGGTCCTTCAAGATGGGGTCTGTACCTTCAGGTTGGACTAGGGCCAGGGTGAGGCTTACCTCCCCCTGCCCTCTCTTCTGGGGTCCTGCACCCCCCAACATGGAGTGGCCCCCACAGAAGACAACATGGTAGGGGCAATGTTAGCAGTAGCCCCTTCCTCCAGGTCAGGGGGGACACCCTGAACCTGGCCTTCCAGTCCAGGGTCTGTACCGTTAGATTGCACTGGGGCCAGGGGTGAGTCCCTCTCTCCCCTGTCCCTACTCTCAGGGTTCTGCACCCCCCCCCCCCACTCAGGGAGAGTACCCCTTGAAATCACACCGGGGGGTGATTGGGCAAACCACCCACCCCTTCTGGTCAGGCTTTACCCCCTGCACCTGATCCTCCAGTCGAGGGTATGTACGCACAGATTGGACCACTGCTTGGCAACCCAGGACTTCCTGGGGGGCATACCTACCTCCACCAGGTCAGAGTTTACCCTCTGAACCTGGTCATCCAATCCAGAGTCACCACCCTGCGGTTGAACCACGGACTGGCGCTACAGGACTTCCTTGGGAGCACACTTACCCCTCATCAGGTCAGAGTTTACCCCCTGAACCTGATCATTCAACCCAGAGTCACCACCCTGCTGTTGAACCATTGCCTGGCAAACCAGGACTTCCAGGGGGGCACACTTACCCCCCATCAGGTCAGAGTTTACCCCCTGAACCTGATCATTCAACCCAGAGTCACCACCCTGCGGTTGAACCATTGCCTGGCACACTAGGACTTCCAGGGGGGCACACTTACCCCCCTCAAGGGACACACCGTCCCCAAGGGCCACACAAGAGTCTGGCTGGTGCAGGTCTCCTGACCTCTGCCCATCTGACAGAGTCTGGATTCCACCAAACCCAGAAATGGTCTCACCAAGGTCATTCCTGGGGGGCTCTGCTCTCAGAGCTGACTACTGACCCTCCAGGTTCTCCACTGGGGTCCACAATCCCCTCTCAACCCTCTGTCTGGACTTCTGCACCCCCTCACTAGGAGTGGTACAGCCAGACACAAGAACTGGTTGGACGCTGGCTACAGCCACCCCCCCAAGCTCTCCTGACACTGTGGAGTCTCCCTCGACAGATGGCCCTATGGTACAGGCTAGGCTCCCCTCCTGGTGTTCCCTCATGGAACCCTCCAGGACCTGGGACCGGTTCTCGGACACATTGGGCCTCTGCCCATCCCCATTCCGTCTCCTCTGAGACTGGACATGGGGTCCCTCACCCATCCCGCTACACTGGGACCTACCGGGGACACTACAATCCTTCCCTACCTCACCTGGTTGGGAAATACCTAGACCACTCCTCTCGGGAGCACCCCCAAATGCCTCTTCAGACTCTCTGGTACTCACCTAAAGGTCTGCCTCCAGTGTAAGTTCCCTGGGGTTAGTGAACTCACACTCCACCTGGTGTTGGCGTAGCTCTGGAAAATAAGGACTAGACATATGCTCTCCAGCATTTACATCACTCAGCCCCTCACATGAATTAACCAAAGTACCCTTCCCCCCACCAGCCCTGAAAAAGCATCCCACATCACCCTCCTGAGACTGGTGAGACAATACCTGACTGTCCCTGACACTCAACCCACACTCTTCTGGGATGTCTTCATACTCCATAATCAGGACTTCTACCTGGGGGGAACCCCTCTCCTTGTCACTCTCACCTAGCGTCAGTAGAGTGTCCCTCCCACCAGTAGGAATATGACTCCCCATGCCAGTTCCCCCATCCACCTCAGGGACCATGTGCATCACGGGAGCTACCTCATACCCCTGAACCTCCTGGCGTGTGTTAACTCCCTCCTTCAAGTAAGGCACCACATCTCTGGGCATGTGCACTTCTTCAGCAGCACTGGATATAAACTTGTTGCTGCCACCATTCCAGCTGGACTCAACCCTCCTGACTGCCAGCTCTTCCAGTTTTAGCTCATAAGCCAAAATCATAGTTTCTATCTCAAAGTCCCTGTTCCACTCGTCGAACTCCCTTTGCATCCTCAACTTGTCTGCCTCCAACCGGCGAGCCCTCTCTGCCTGTCTGTCCTGCACATCTTTAGGAGTCAGACCCTTAGATGACCTACTGCTACCACTCCTGGAGACCCTCCCGCCAGGTGTAACAGGTACCTATACTACACAACTGTGTAGACTCTGCACTTTCCCATCCATATCTTCTGTGTGCCCCCCAGCTTCCTTGGCTGTCACCCAGGCCCTCAATGCCTCTTGCAGCTCCCCCTTCCTTGCAGAGCTCTTAACGGGACAGGCAAGATCTTCACAGAACTGTTTCAATTGAGCAACTGAGTACCTTTTCAGTTTCCCTAATTCAAACACAGCTCCAGCTGTTGCATCTCCAGATTGAGACATAATGGCAACAAGTGCAAAGTTCCAATGGCAGAAAACAAGTTCCCAATGAAGTAAAAAGAATCAGTCAAGGGATCAGCAAAACCATGGGAGTAGAACAAAAAGGAGTCCCAAAGAGAAACATGAAAGGTCACCAAACAAGTAGTATGTGGTCACGTAGTGGTCTGAGATCAAAACAGTAGTGTACACTTAATCACTGTAGGTCAAGTACAAATACAAGTCCAAATCCCAACCGCTGATCACCAGTGTTAGAAATAGGGTCTTTGGTTGACAGTTAGGTTACCCCCTGTTCAAGCAAGGACCCTCACTCTAGTCAGGATGAAAGAGAATCACCCTCAGCTAACCCCTGCTTCCCCCCTTGGTAGCTTGGCAGAGCAGTAGGCTTAACTTCAGGGTGCTAGGTGTAAAGTATTTGTACCAACACACACAGTAACTTGATGAAAACACTACAAACTGACAACACCAGTTTAGAATAATAGAAAAATTTTATCTAAACAAAACAAGACCAAAACGACAAAAATACGACATACACAAGTCAAGTTATGAATTTTTAAAGATGAAACTCAAAAATAGCCTTTAGAAACAAAAAATGCTTCGATGAGGTGTTAACACGGCGTCGTGACGGAGTCATTCCCAACAAGCCGACACCAGCGGCGCCGAGACGGAGTCGCGTAGACCCCCAAGTACAGTACCTTTGGTGAAGAGTGAAAACAAGTCGATGCGCAAAGTCGGGGATCGCGGCGTCTGTGCGAAATGTTGAATCCGCGCACATCGAGCGGCGTCGGTCACGACGTGGTGTGGCGTCTTCCACAGAGTCGCAGACTTCAGTGGGTCTGCACCCGCGTCGAGCCTCCAAAGGTCGTCGCGTTCCAGTGGAGATCACGGAGTCGGTTGCAGGCGGCGTCACCGGATTCAGCAGCGGCGTCAGTCTGAACTCGTCCGAAGTTGATTTCCTTGGATTTCCACCAGCTTTCCTTTCAAGGGCCCAGGGACTGGATAGGGCACCACTTGTCAGAGCATGAGTCTCTCCAGAGACTCCAGGTGCAGAGAGAAGTCTTTGCTGTCCCTGAGACTTCAAACAACAGGAGGCAAGTTCTAAATCAAGCCCTTGGAGATTTCTTCACATGATGGAAGGCACACAAAGTCCATTCTTTGCCCTCTTACTCTGGCAGAAGAAGCAACTGCAGGATAGCACCACAAAGCAGAGTCACAGGCAGGGCAGCCCTTCTCCTCAGCTCTTCAGCTCTTCTCCAGGCAGAGGTTCCTCTTGTTTCCAGAAGTGTTCTAAAGTCTGTGGTTTTGGGTGCCCTTCTTATACCCAATTGCTCCTTTGAAGTAGGCCTTCTTCAAAGTAAAGTCTCTTTTGAATGCGAAATCCTGCCTTGCCCAGGCCAGGCCCCAGACACTCACCAGGGGGTCGGAGACTGCATTGTGTGAGGACAGGCACAGCCCTTTCAGGTGTAAGCAACCACTCCTCCCCTCCCTCCTAGCACAGATGGCTCATCAGGAAATGCAGACTACACCCCAGCTCCTTTTGTGTCACTGTCTAGTGTGAGGTGCAACCAGCACAAATGTCAAACTGACCCTGACAGGGAATCCACAAACAGGCAGAGTCACAGAAATGGTATAAGCAAGAAAATGCTCACTTTCTAAAAGTGGCATTTTCAAACACACAATCTTAAAATCAACTTTACCAAAAGATGTATTTTTAAATTGTGAGCTCAGAGACCCCAAACTCCACAAGTCCATCTGCTCCCAAAGGGAATCTACACTTTAATCAGATTTAAAGGTAGTCCCCATGTTAACCTATGAGACAGACAGGCCTTGCAACAGTGAAAAACAAATTTAGCAATATTTCACTGTCAGGACATATAAAACACAATACTATATGTCCTATCTTAACCATACACTGCACCCTGCCCTTGGGACTACCTAGGGCCTACGTTAGGGGTGCCTTACATGTAAGAAAAGGGAAGGTTTAGGCCTGGCAAGTGTGTACACTTGCCAAGTCGTATTTACAGTTAAAACTGCACACACAGACACTGCAGTGGCAGGTCTGAAACATGATTACAGAGCTACTTATGTGGGTGACACAACCAGTGCTGCAGGCCCACTAGTAGCGTTTGATTTACAGGCCCTGGCACCTCTAGTGCACCTTACTAGGGACTTACTAGTAAATCAAATATGCCAATCATGAATAAACCAATCAACATTACAATTTACACAAAGAGCATATGCTCTTTAGCACTGGCTAGCAGTGGTAAATTTCTCAGAGTTCAAAAGCCAACAGCAACAGGTCAGAAAAAATAGGAGGCAGGAGGCAAAAAGATTGGGGATGACCCTGCATAAGCAAAAAAAGTCCAACAATGATCTTTCACCTACACTGCACCAAAGAGCTGGAATAACCTTCCCCTGCACCTCAGACAAAGTCCGTCACTCACCATCTTTAGGAAGAACCTCAAGATGTGGGTCTTCAGATGAGGCTCCTCCACTCCCCCCAGCATCTTGAGACCCTCACGGGTGAGCAGCCACGCTTTACAAATATTGATTCATTGATTGTCTGTGCTTTACTTCTGTGTCATGATGTTGCACTGCTGCCGCCTGTGCTGTTCATGTTCTTTCTGATAGTAAGGCTTGCACTGCTGCCTCAACATGTACCCTATGTCTGGCTGGAGGATGCATCTCTGCTCCAAATGATTGAGTTGTTCACTAGTTAAGCTCAGACTGATAGCGCTGCTACGTGTGCTACACCTGTTTTCCATATAATGCTGGCGGAGGACCCAGAACCTTATTTAGGCAGTGCCTCCCCCCAGATCATCCGTGCCTACTCAGGTGACATTAACGCAGTCACCCTCATTATCTATGCCAGCCTGCTGTGGCCGTGCCAGCGCCCAGATGCTCTTTTATTCACCTTAGTCACCTGCTAAGTGTGTCTCTTTCGTATAGACTTCATGACTATGCCTCCTCGTTGTCTGGCCCATTTGTATTGTGCCAAGAGTGAATAGTACCATATTATTCACTCTTGGTATAATGAAAAGAATGCCATCCAGCAACAGCCTGAAGCAGCTAGCTACAATGTCTGATGTTTGGGGCAGGGCATGAAAGGGCCTGCATCACTGCATCAGCCATCAGAGAGATTCCTCAGGGCACTGGCACTCCTCAGTGCCTCTCCCATCTGTGACGTTCTAAAGCTTCCCAGTTTATGGTAGCCATGAGCGCTGTAGCCCTGCAGTGCCCTTAGCTACACACCAATCAGCCTGTCAAGCCACCATTTCCCAGATGGTCACTGAGCTGGAGAAGAGTGGGGTGAGACTGAAACCATCCTTTACAATCAGAAATGAGCAATAGTCCATTGGGACCTGCGCAGGTAGCAAGGTAAGTAATAAAGCTTTAAATGTTGTGCGTGTATGTGCTCGCTTCGGTGGCACATATACTAAAAAAATAAAATGTGAACAGTACAGAAAAGATTAGCATGGCTACTGCACAAGGATGACAGGTAGATTCATGAAGTGTTCCATATCAGAAAAATAGAGGCTGTGTGTGTATGTGTGAGCATGTCTCTATTTCTATGTGAGTGAAAATGAGAGAGGGTCAGTAAAAGTGTGAGTGTGAATGAGTGATAATGAGTGAGAATGAGTGACAGGGAGAGTACGTACAACTCAGAGTAAAGAAGAGTAATGGAGAAGGACAGTAAGTGTAACTGAGTGTTAGTGGGTGTGAGACTGACTAAGTCAGGGTGAGACTGAGAAAATCACAGTCTGAGTAAGTCTAAGTTTGTCAGAGAATGGGTGAGACATCAAGTCAGAGTGAATATCAGTGAGACTGATTGAGTCAGAGTGAGTGACAATGAGTGAGACTGAGTGGGAATGAGTAAAACTGAGTTACACTAAGGCGGTCATTCTGACCGCGGCGGTCGCGGTCGCCACCCGCCAACTGGTTCCCGCCGAAAGACCGCGGCGGCCATTCCAGCTTTCCCACTGGGCCGGCGGGCGACCGCCAGAAGACCGCCGGCCGGCCCAGCGGGAAAGCCCCTTCAACAATGAAGCCGGCTCGGAATGGAGCCGGCGGAGTTGCAGGGGTGCGACGGGTGCAGTGGCACCCGTCGCGATTTTCACTGTCTGCAAAGCAGACAGTGAAAATCTTTGTGGGGCCCTGTTAGGGGGCCCCTGCACTGCCCATGCCAGTGGCATGGGCAGTGCAGGGGCCCCCAGGGGCCACACGGCACCCGTTCCCGCCATCCTGGTTCTGGCGGTAGACACCGCCAGAAACAGGCTGGCGGGAAGGCGGTCGGAATCCCCATGGCGGTGCTGCAAGCAGCGCCGCCATGGCGGATTCCCTGGGCCAGCGGGAAACCGCCGGCTCCCCTTTTCTGACCGCGGCTTTACCGCCGCAGTCAGAATCGCCCAGGAAGCACCGCCAGCCTGTTGGCGGTGCTTCCGCCGCCCTCCGCCATGGCGGTCATGGACCGCCAGGGTCAGAATGACCCCCTAAGTGAGCCACATTGAGATTGAGTGGGGGAATGAGTGAGATTCAGTGAAACTGAGTGACAATGAGTGAAACTGAGTAAGGCTGACTGAGAATGAGTGAAACGGAATGACAGTGAGAATGAGTGAGTCTGAGTGAGTCAGTGTGAGACTGAGTGAATCAGAATGAATGGGGCTGAGTGAATCAGTGAGACCAACTGAGCCAGAGGGAGACTGAATGAAAATGAGTGAGTTACAGTGAGAGTGAGTGATTCAGGATGAGTGAGACTAGGTGAGACCAAGTGAGAATTAGTAGAACTGAGTAGGTCAGAGTGAGAATGAATGAAACAATGTAAGTCAGTGAGACTGAGTGAATGCAAGTGTGAAGAAGAGTAAATGATTGAGACTGAATGAGAATAAGTGTTAGTGTAAGACTGATTGCAAAATAATGTGAACAAACTCCTAGAAAAGAAGGCAGGCTCACTCACTGGAATTCAAGCCAAGGATTGTGCTCCACCACCTGTTAAGATCATCAGCTGGCAAGGCTGCTAAAGAAAAATGGATACTCATCCACAGTCACCAGGGTCCAGCTCTTTAAGTACCTCAAAGCCACACTTATTTGTGTCTGCCTCCCCAGTCCCTGCATGCTCACTCACCCTTACTTGAGTCCACTCGCCCGTGCCCATGTTGTGTCTTCTGACCATCTTGGTTTGCTTAATCGAGTTTACAGACGTCACATACTTCAGTGCACTATTGAACAGCACTCTTAGCCCACCTATTCAAGCCCTCAGAACACAGATGCACATGCTCCTGGGTCCATCTCCTCGGCTCCTGCACACAAACACGCAGACTCACCTGCGTTTATCTGCTTATGCCCTTTCACTGTCACAGAATGACCTTAATAAACCTGCTTAGCCCCCTCACACTCACCCACAGAAACCTCTCTGCCCACCTGCACAAGTCCCATGCCTACTTTGTAGCCACTGGGGTCCCCTGGCCCATTCTGGGGCACTTACACACTGTCACAAGGCTCCGTCTTTCCACGGTACACATGGTCATGGAGCTCTGCACGCACAGGGCACGCACCCTTTCACATACTCAGCTGGTTCCCCATGCCCTGGCCGATACACTAGCATTCTCCCTGCGCACCTGCCCACACTCACCTAAGGTTGGAAGCTCAGGTCCCAAACACTCATGAGCTCTCTCCTGGGTCCACCCTCACGCACACTGGCATCAGAGACGTAGCTTGGGTGGGGCTGTTTGGGGTGTTACACCTCCTAAAAATGTATTCTGTAGTAAATAGTTGGGTACAAGGAATTTCAATCGAATTTGATGACGGATTTCACCTTCGATTTTTACATGCACACACTGACCAACATAAAAAAGCAGATCATTCTCTTTCTCGCTCGCCTCTGTTTAGAAGGCCTTGAAAAAGCTGATTAGTTTGAAAATGTTTTTTAAATGTCCCTAACCGGCCGTCCTCCCCTCCCTTTCCACTTCCCCTTATACCCCATTATGCCCGGCTTCTCATGTAATGTATTCTAACAAGATATCACAGCGTGACTGTTGGGAAATCTGAAAGTCGCCCCCACTCAAATCCTATTGACCAAGCGACGCCTCTAACTGGCATAGCTGCTCAGGTGCCACATAATCATTCTCATCTGCTTCTGACTGCTTGCACAGCCGCATTCCCGCTATCCTGCAACCCCCTGCACCGGTCCAGTCCTCTCAGCCATCCACACTCACCTGACTGCAATCCGACTGCTCTTGCTTCGGGGTGTTCACACCTCCTAGACACCGGGATGCTTGTATCGCATTCATTCTGTAGCTCTCATTATATAGGTAGGCGAGTTACAGGCTTACCAATGAGAATCATGCCATATTTCGCAATCCGCCAGGTGAAAGAGCGTGAAGTCATTCAGGACCATGAAATATATTTAAAAAAGAGTTTAGAAGAGACAGGGAGAGGGGGTGAGACTGACTGAAGGAATCCTCATCGCCTCTTCCCGGAAAGTTACCGAGCTGTGTCACTCGTTGACACCTCGCTTAGTTAATAAGATGTGTCATTGAGTTAAATGCTTACTGCTGTCATCTCAGTTTCTTCAGGCTGGTTGACGCTTAAGTGACACTAGGCCCTCCCTATCAAACATCAGGTATTGATGCGCAGACTGACTGGATACATTCTCCCATCACCCTTAACTTCTCAACCTCTACTGTCCTGCCTCCGATCATCATTAACTTCTCCCTCAACCTCTACCTTCTGCCTCTGAGTCTTCCTGCTTTGCAAAGCCTGGGGATTCAGACCGAGGTTCTTGCAACTAGGATGCTCTGGAACTCTGCCTAGAATTCACCTGCGCGATTCAGGTGTAGCATCCATTTTAGGACGTTCTAAGTTCTTGTCCCTCCTCCCTCGCTGTCCACTCCTCATTCTTCAGTCTTTATTCATGGTTCGTCATTTTTCTTTTTTCATACCTTAGCCCACTTCCCTCTGAAATCCTTCTCATACCTGGGCACTCATACCTCACTCGGTATTCTTCATTCCTCAGTCCCCATCCCTCACTCACCTCTGAACCCGCCACCTCATCAAAACTCATCCCTCATTCCCCATCCTTCATTGCTCACTCCTTATCTCTCTTTTTCCACTCTTCATCTCTCAGCCCTCACTGTTCATGCCTCACTGGTCAGCGCTCTCCCTCACTGCAAAAATGATGTGCAAACTTGGCAAAGGATAATGTCCTAAGATACTAATTTTAGGGCACCTTCACCCCTTGTTCTTCATCCATCTTCTCGTTCCTCCGTCCATTAGGTCTGATATTAGTGTTATTGGTTGTGTCCAAAATGGGCAAGTATTCAGTGCTGGAGATGATGTACAACAGGGGTGTCCAAACCTTTTCTGTAGTAAGAGCTGCTTATTATCTATGAACATCATCCAGAACTCTTGAGAGTATTAGGTTTATGGCAGTGACCGCATCAGACAAGGTTACACTAGGAACCACCATTTGCAAGATTACTAGCAGCAGGGTTGCAAGCTGTAGTGTAAAGAATGCTGTGTCTATGTGAAATGCCTGCCCCTGGGACAATGGTAATAATATTACTGTTAAGTCTCCCCAATGACGCACGATTTTTCACTGGAATATCAGCTCTAAATATATTTTGAAAATTCAGCCTGATTTTTCTCCAAAAATCAGCCGAGTTGCGAAAATAACTGCAATTTTGGTATTCATATATTAATTAATCAAATAAAAGATTCTAAAGAAAGTAGGATGGGCTGCACAGATGGAAGCTATTTACATGTTGAGGCAGAGCTTCCAGTAGTTCACGAGCTACTGGTTGGAGAAGCCTGATTTACAATTAATGTTTTCATATATTACCCTCGCATTCATTTCCATCTTTTTATCACTGTAAATTGTTTTTGGCATTGCATGAGCTGACATTCAACTGTAAATGCATGTTTACTAAACATTCAATCATACCCCCCATGCAACAAAGCACAAACAAAGGTATGCAAATGTTGCTGTAAAAAGATATGTTCTGCTGTTATTCTTTATCTTTCCAAATATAAGGGGCGAGGCTGTGTCAAATGCAGGTATTTTTTAAACACAATATAAAAAGCGTGTTATTGGACATGAACGCCACTTTGTCTGCAGTGATCTTAAAGATCTGTGATCATGTTATGTATCATAAGTGCTCTGAAACAGACTCCTGCCTGTGTGGGCGCTAGATATATACAACAAACTACATACTATTGTGACTGGAAATGTGAATAAAACATTTAAAAAGTGTTATATACTGTGTAAATCACATGCATTTTCCCACTTGTTAGCAGATTGTTGACCTTGTGAATAAATCAAAATGACAACAATTTATAACAAGCATTGGCAAAGCCAATAGGTCACAACCATTTCAGCACTTCTAGCTTTGGCAAAGTGTTTTTGCCATGTTGAACACCAGTGTGGTTGCTGTTCAGCATGGCTAAAGGTTGGTGGTGTGGAGTGCCATAGGGAAGAGTGTTGAAGAGTTGATTTGTTGGTGTAGAGCCGTGGTATTCAAAGTACGGCCCGGCTACCTTGGCAGCCCGTGGACACGTCGGATAACACCATACGATAATGGCCACCATACATAAACATAGAAGAGGGCCGCGGTAGCATGCCCAATAGCGGCTTCTTTGCGCATGCTTCCGCTGCCCTCTTCTATGTTTACCGGTGACGTCACGAGCCTGGCCAGTGGCGGGAAGCCAAAGCCCCTTAAAAGTCAGCGCTCGCAGCTAACTTTTACGGGGCTTTTTCATCCGCTTCCTGCCACCGTCTCACCGCCTTCCGCCTGCCTGCCGTCGTCTGCCTCCCGCCTGCCGTCGCCTGCCTCCCACCTGCCTGCTGCCAGAAACTGCCACCTGCACCAATCTCTGCCCACAAGATATTTGAGGTGAGTGAAGGGGACACAGGCCAGGAGGAATGTAATTCTAGATGGGCCAAGTGTGCATATAGGATGGCCATTGTGTCCCCACTGCAGCTTGCCTCAGACATGAGCTAAGGTACCCACCGGGCTGCTTTATTTCACGGGCATGCCCAGAGTTTTATCTCAGGCAGTAGAAAAATAGGGAAAATCATTTAAATTGGTATTTTTCTCCATAACAGTACAAAAGTAAGTCAGTTATTATTAAAACAATGCACTATAAAATGTAGAGAGGTATAATTTTGAGGGTTTTGTCCAGATGTCTTTCAATATTGTGCTGGTCAGACCTAAGCAGCAGGTCTATTATTTATTTATTTATTTTTTGTTACAGAGCCAGGGCTGTTGAAAATGTCTTACAATAATACACTTTTTTTATCTGGCCCCTGGGCCGGCGTGGCACTTGAGTATAGCTAAACCTCTTGGAGTGCTTCGCCTTACTGGTTTTCTGTTGTTTCCTCACTCCTAGCTGTTTCTAGTTAAAAGCTACCTTTTAAAAAAAATACCTATAACCAGCTGTGGTGGCTCGCGGAAGGGAGAAGGGGCAGGGCGGCAAGTGTGGGGGGGCAGAATATAATATATTTTTTTTAAACTTACGTTTGCCAAATGCAGGGCACAGAAGGAGGCACAAACAGATAATGGACTCTTTACCTCCACCACAACGCACTGCTTAATTTGAAAATGAAACCGTGCCGGTGCTCAAAGCCATCCTCTTAAACAAGCAGCGGCTGCAATTAAATGTGGGAACATGGAATATGGAGGCAGCTAATCCTGAGGCTTTTATAGCAGTGCAGCATAATTGAATCGTTTGCATGACCCACCTACCTATGGTTCTCTTTCCCCTTGATTCATGAGGTTTGTGCAATAACACGTGTTGCCTGTTTACGAACTCATCTTCACAGAAATACATTATTGCTCTCCTAACACCTGAGGCATGCAATGCCCTTTCGGATGGAGTTGATGGATGTTGTAAAAAAGGATGGAAGGTGAATAATGTGATTGAAAAGATAGATGCATACCACCTTTGCAATTAATTTTGGGTTTGTCTTTGTGTATTTATAGGTAAGGATTTTTAAACTGGAAATGCCTACATCATGATTACTGACAGTTGTTAATTCAATACTTTGGCCCTTCCATGCCTGGAACGGCTGACAAATGATTCTTACTCATAGCATAAATGAGACTGAGGTATAGTAGATACTGAAGCATGACTCCTCTATCTGTTTGTACTGCCTTGTATCTGTTAATACACAACAAGGTGACAACACATTTTGACTTTGCAGTGTAACACTGCCTGTCGCTGGCTCTCTTGCTTCTTTAAAAAAAATCCTTATATGTGTGTGGTAGGTAATGGTTCCAACTGCTAAAACTTCAAGAGCAAAGATACTCCACTGAGGCTATTATAGAGACTGGTGGTCTAAATCTTCTTTCACTTGTCATGCTATCTTCTGTGCATTGCCTCACTTTGTGACTGACTCTCCCTAAATGTTCCCGGTCCATGACACCTCTGGTTCATTAGCAGGTTCTGTTTTGGGCACATGTGTAATGAAGCATACAGTATCAAGCTGTTACATGATACCATCATTCCCATCAACTTCATAACTGTTCTCAATGACACCGACTGTGATGTGTGGTAAGCCTGTTACTGAAATGCCTGGAATCTCTCTTTGATGTTGCAACCTTCACTGCGGTCATATGTATGCAGGCAAAGATTTCTTGTGACTGACACTGAAACCCAAAGAATGCACTAATGTAGTCACCTGGTTTACACTGTCCTGGCAGTGTTCCATTGATAAGGTATGGGTACATATGTTTGGGCCGTCACCCAGGAAGTACCACCACTACAGCAGGAAACTTGTCTGTTGCGTGTTTCGTGTCTTGAATCCTAATCTATCATCCCTAAAATATGCTGCAGTCCTGTATTAGTTTGGATTTCTGGCATTTCGTGCACAGTTGATTTCTATTGCTGTGTGACCCAGTGTGCTGAAAAAAAAAACAATCTCTAAAAAGGGGCCCATATACCATTCATTGGCCTCATTATCACTCTTTGATGCCTAGCAAGTTGCAAGCATAATTGCAAAAAATACTTTTTATAACATGGTTCTCTGGGAATCGGCTAAAGGCCAGCATGTGTAATTGTTTGATCACGGTGTGCATTGTTACCTTTTACACATCACTTTATATTACTATGGTGTTGCGCACAGAGGTCTGTAGCAAGATGCAGTGTTGGTCCATTGGTCGTGAGGCGGTGTCGGTCCATCGGTCGGTCGTGAAGTGTTGTCGGTCCATCAGTCGGTTGTGAAGTGGTGTCGGTCCATTGGCTGTGAGGGGAAAATCTGATTCCTGACCCTTGATACTCATTGCACAACTCCACCTGAGACCTTTGCAATGGCCTACAGTCCAGTTAACAAGCCTTGCAAATGACCCAGATCCATCCAGAGTGAACACAGATCATTCCAGGCAGCATGGGAAGAAGAGTACTTGTTTGTTGAATGGCCAAAGGAGAAAGCCACCTGTTTGCTTTGCAAAGAGAAAGTAAATGTTCTTAAGAGATATAACCTGGAACGGCACTACAAAACTCGACACGCAAGTTATACTGAGAACTTCCCATTGCACTCAAAACTGCGTTCAGCAAAAGTGGCATTGTTAAAACAAACACTTCTTTCCCAGCAGAAGCTCTTCCTTGGCCAATTGAAGGAATCTGAGGCTGTTACAGAAGCATCATTCAGAATATGCTACCTGCTTGCCAAACATAAGAAGTCATTCACGGTGGCAGAGCTGGTGAAGAAATGTTTCCTTTCAGCAGCTGAAATTTTGTTTGAAAACTATAGCAAAAAATCCAGCATTTTAAAAGAAATCGGTGCATTACAGCTATCGGATTCCACTTGTGCACGCAGAATAGAGGCAATGGGTGAAAATGTCCAGGAGCAGGTGATCAAAGCTGTTAGAGAGTCACCGTTCTTCAGCATTGCCATGGATGAATCCACAGATATAGGCGATGTGGCCCAGTTATTAGTTTGGGTGAGGTATTTGGACCAATCGCTTCATCCCAAAGAAGAGCTCCTGTGCCTTCTACCACTGCAAGGGCACACAAGAGGAGAAGATATTCTGGACAGTATCTACAACTACTTAGAAACACATCACATACCACTGGACACTCTTGTTAGCATCACAACAAATGGCGCTCCTGCTATGGTAGGCCATGACAGAGGCTTTGTATCCTTGCTTAAAAAGAAGCTCACTGGACAGACTGTAATAGACTACCACTGCATTATTCATCAGGAAGTTTTGTGTGAAAAATTAAAGCATGGAGAACTGAATAACGTCCTAAGACTTGCAGTGAAAATTGTTAATTGTATTTGTGCCAAAGCCCTTAACCATAGAGGGCTATGCTGCAGGATATGCTGCAGGATTCTGAAGCTGAATATACAGACCTCTTGCTGCACACTGAAGTGTGATGGCTAAGCAAAGGGAAAGTTCTGGAGCGGTTCATTGCTTTGCTTCCTGAAATTGAACACTTTGTAAACAGCAGAGGTCAAACATTCCCAGAACTAAAGGATGTGAAATGGCTTTTAATGCTCCATTTTCTTTCAGATCTATTTGCACACTTCAATGCTCTTAATTTGATGCTGCAAGGCAAACAACAGCTTGTGTGGTCCATGATGAATGGTATTTACTCATTTGAAAGTAAGCTTGTGTTATTCAAAGAACAACTGGATGTTGCTGACTTCACCCACTTTCCAAAACTGTTGGCTGTGACTCAGAGGAATCCAAATTCACAAGAAATGCTGCCAACGCTAAATCTTGGTGCATGTCTTGAGGACATTTCTGGGGACATCAAAAGGCGATTTTCTCAATTCAGAACCCTCACCCCTCTGTTTAGGCTGGTTGAAAACCCCTGGATGGTGAGTGCACGAAATCTTGATGCTGTTGAACTTATTGGCGTGAAAAGACTGCAAGCACAAATGGAGCTGATAGACATGCAGCACAACTCAGCTCTCGAAGCATATTTTTTGGGACAGGCACCAGAAGAATTCTGGAACACTGTGCCTTCTGACAAATTTCCTGTTCTTTTTACAGTGGCCCAGAAAATAATTTGTATGTTTGGGTCAACATTTGTTTGTGAAAGTTCGTTTTCCACAATGGGACTTTTGAAGAGTAAACTCAGAAATAAGCTAACAGACTTACATCTGGATCAGCTCTTAAGGCTTGCCGTTTCATACATAATACCAGACTACAGAACACTAATAAGAGACATGAAGTGGATGTCTTCCTTTGATGTACCTATTTTCCGGACTCAGATAAACCTATGCTGCATTGGGCCTGTGCTGAATATCCTGTTCACAAGGATTACAATGCCATGCCTCTTAAGATTAATATTGTCTCATAATAAAAATGTTTTTCCAAATGCCCTCTTTGTAGGTTTGTAGTTATACCTGGTTTCAAAATGCAGCATTGTCTAGCAATGTTTTTAAAAAGGGGGTGGGATGGTTGTGCCCCCCTAGAAGCCCCGCCCACGACCCCGCCCCCCCCACCCGCTGGCCCTTCAGTGCAGACCTCGGCCACAAACCATACTGCAATTTTGGCCCCCGAGAGAAAGTTTGTGCGTACCCATGGTGTAGAGAGTTGGTTTTGCCCCTTATGAAGAGTGTCTGTCTGGTTGAGCAAAGGTCAGCCTGACAGACACTCTTCATTTTCAGCACAGACAGCCAGGAGTGATCCATGAGCAATTTGCGCAGATTCCTGGCTGCCTGAGCTGAACTTTGCTGGGCTGAGGAGGTCACAGCTCCTATGGGCGTGACCTCCTCGGTTCAGCATAGGTGCCTCGAGGCCCTCCCGTGGGTGACAATGAAAGCGTCACCCGTTGACACTCGCCCTGGGCGCTTCAGGTTTAAGCCCTGAAGGGCCCAGGGCGAGTGTCAAGGGCGAGTGTCAATCAGTGACACTTCGTCACAGAGTGGGGTGGGGTCAGTCTCACTGACGCCATCCCACTCTGTGACGAGGCTGGGACTGCTGCCTTCCCTCATTGGCTGACCTCAGGTCAGCCAATGAGGGAAGGCATCAGTCCCAACCCTCCCGGGCCCTGGAGGCTGAAGATAAGTGTGTGTGTGTGGGTGTGCATGTGTGTGATGTTTTAAATTGAATGTTTGGTGTGCGTGTGCATGTTTGAGTGTTATGAGTGTTGTTAATGGATGTGCGTGTGTGTGAAAGAATCAGTGTGTGCGATTTTTTTTAATGAATGTTTGGTGCATGCGTGCATGTTTGAATGGTATGAATGTTGTTAATGGATGTGCCTGTGGGGCGTGTGTGAAAGAATGAGTGTGTGTGATGTTTTAAAATGAATGTTTCGTGCGTGCGTGCATGTTTGAATGGTATGAGTGTTGTTAATGGATGTGCATGCGTGTCTGTGTGTGAAAGAATGAGTGTGTGAGTGTGTGTGTGCCCCGCCCGCCCCCCTCCTACCTAAAGCTGCTGGCCGCCACTGAGGGGGAGTAGAGTGTCATTGAGCAGAGGGGAGTAGAGTTCAGTGGTCCAGTAGCAGAGAGTGGTGTAGACTGCAGTGTCATAGAGTAGAGTGAAGTATAGTGGAGCGGTTTAAAATAGGGTGGAGTGGGTCGGAGTGGATTGAGGTAGTTGGGTGGATAAGAATAGAGTGGCGTGGGCTGGATTGAAGTAGAGTGTGGTGGATTGAGTGGGGTGGATCAGAGTAGGGGGACTGGATGGCGTAGCTTTGATTCCTATGAGTTGACTGAAGTGGGGTGAGGGATGGGATTTGGTGGACTGGAGTGTGGTGGATTAGATTGGATTGGGTGAATTAGATTGGAGTGATAGACTGGGGTTGATTAGATTTGCGTGGGTGGTTGGAGTGGGGTGGAGTGGAGTGGTTTGGACCGGTCTGAAGTGGGGTGGATTTGACTGGAGGCAGGAGGATGGGATTGGAGTGGGGTGGATTCGACTGGAATAGGGTGGACTGGACTGGGGTGGGGTGGATTGAGTTAGAATGTGATGGGTTGGACGAGTGTGATGGATTGGACTAGAGAGCAGTTGATTGGACTAGATAGGGGTGGATTGGACTAGAGTGGGGTAGATTGGAGTGGAGAGGAGTTGATTGGAGCAGACAGGGGTGGACTGGATTAGAGTAGGGTGGAGTGGGGTGGACTGGATTGGGGTGGGAGATTGGAGTGGGGTAGGCTGGATGGATTGGACTGAGTGGGATGGACTGAACTGGGTTGGGGGGTATTGGAGTGGGGTGGACTAAATGGGGTGCACTGGATGGTGTGGACTGGATTGGAGTGGGGTGGGGTGGGTTGGAGTGGGTTGGGGTGGCTTGAAATGGGGTGGGGGTTGGATTGGGGTGGGGTGGGGTGGACTGTAGTGGGGTGGATTGAATTGAAGTGGGTTGGGTTGGATTGAAGTGGTATGGATTGAAGTGGGGTGGGGTGTATTGGAGTGGGGTGAAATGGATCGAATGGTGTGGATTGGATTGAAGTGGGGTAGAAGGATTGATGTGGGATGAGGTGGATTGGAGAGGATTGGATTGCAGTGTGGTGAATTGGATTGGAGTGAGGTGGATTGGATTCAGTGGGGTGGATTGGAGTCAATTGGATTGGGGTGGATTGGAAAGGGGCGGGGTGAACTGGATTGGGGTGGTGTGGATTGGACTGAGGTGGATTGATTGGGGTTGGAGATTGGAGTGGGGTGGATTGGAGCGGGTAGAATTTTTGGAGTTGGGTGTATTTGATTGGGGCAGATTTGATTGGAGTGGAGTGGACTGGATTTGAGTGAGGTGGTGTTAGGAAATGCTTCCTTGGCATGGTTACCCCCTGACTTTTTGCCTTTGCTGATGCTAAGTTTTTATTTGAAAGTGTGCTGAGGCCTGCTAACCAGGCCCCAGCACCAGTGTTCTTTCCCTAACCTGTACTTTTGTTTCCACAATTGGCACACCCTGGCATCCAGGTAAGTCCCTTGTAACTGGTACCCATGGTACCAAGGGCCCATATGCCAGGGAAGGTCTCTAAGGGATGCAGCATGTCTTATGCCACCCTGGGGACCCCTCACTTAGCACAGACACACTGCTTGCCAGCTTGTGTGTGCTAGTGAGGACAAAACGAGTAAGTCGACATGGCACTCCCCTCAGGGTGCCAAGCCAACCTCACACTGCCTATGAAGTATAGATAAGTCACCCCTCTAGCAGGCCTTACAGCCCTAAGGCAGGGTGCACTATACCATAGGTGAGGGCACAAGTGCATGAGCACTGTGCCCCTACAGTGTCTAAACAAAACCTTAGACATTGTAAGTGCAGGGTAGCCATAAGAGTATATGGTCTGGGAGTCTGTCATGCACGAACTCCACAGCACCATAATGGCTACACTGAAAACTGTGAAGTTTGGTATCAAACTTCTCAGCACAATAAATGCACACTGATGCCAGTGTACATTTTATTGTAACATACACCCCAGAGGGCACCTTAGAGGTGCCCCCTGAAACCTTAACCGACTATCTGTGTAGGCTGACTAGTTCTAGCAGCCTGCCACACACCAGACATGTTGCTGGCCACATGGGGAGAGTGCCTTTGTCACTCTGTGGCTAGTAACAAAGCCTGTACTGGGTGGAGGTGCTTCACACCTCCCCCTGCAGGAACTGTAACACCTGAAGGTGAGCCTCAAAGGCTCACCGCCTTTGTTACATCACCACAGGGCACTCCAGCTAGTGGAGTTGCCCGCCCCCTTCGGCCACAGCCCCAGTTTTGGCGGCAAGGCCGGGGGAGATAATGAGAAAAACATGGAGGAGTCACTGGCCAGTCAGGACAGCCCCTAAGGTGTCCTGAGCTGAGGTGACTCTAACTTTTAGAAATCCTCCATCTTGCAGATGGAGGAGGCACAAAGAGGGTGTACCCACCCTCAAGGCTAGTAGCCATTGGCTACTAACCCCCCAGACCTAAACACGCCCTTAAATTTAGTATTTAAGGGCTCCCCAGAACCTAGGAACTCAGATTCCTGCAACCTAAGAAGAAGAGGACTGCTAAGCTGAAAAACCCTGCAGAGAAGACGGAGACACCAACTGCTTTGGCCCCAGCTCTACCGGCCTGTCTCCCCACTTCTAAAGACACTGCTCCAGCGACGCTCTCCCCAGGGCCCAGCGACCTCTGAATCCCCAGAGGACTGCCCTGCATCTACAAGGACCAAGAACTCCCGAGGACAGCGGCTCTGTTCACCCAAGACTGCGACTTTGTAACCAAGGAGCAACTTTAAAACAACCTGCGTTTCCCACCGGAAGTGTGAGACTTGCTACTCTGTACCCGACGCCCCCGGCTCGACTTGTGGAGAACAAACACTTCAGGGAGGACTCCCCGGCGACTGCGAGACCGTGAGTAGCCAGAGTTGACCCCCCACAGCGACGCCTGCAGAGGGAATCCCGAGGCTCACCTGACCGCGACTGCCTGCTCTCAGATCCCGACGCCTGGTAAAGACTCTGCACCCGCAGCCCCCAGGACCTGAAGGATCCGAACTCCAGTGCAGGAGTGACCCCCAGGAGGCCCTCTCCCTTGCCCAGGTGGTGGCTACCCCGAGGAGCCCCCCCCCCCCTTGCCTGCCTGCATCGCTGAAGAGACCCCTTGGTTTCCCTTTGAAACCTATTGAAAACCCGATGCGTGTTTGCACACTGCACCCGGCCGCCCCGTGCTGCTGAGGGTGTACTTTCTGTGTGGACTTGTGTCCCCCCCGGTGTCCTATAAAACCCCCCTGGTCTGCCCTCCGAAGACGCGGGTACTTACCTGCTGGTAGACTGGAACCGGGGCACCCCCTTCTCCATTGAAGCCTATGCGTTTTGGGCACCACTTTGACCTCTGCACCTGACTGGCCCTGAGCTGCTGGTGTGGTAACTTTGGGGTTGCTCTGAACCCCCAACGGTGGGCTACTTTAGACCCAAACTTGAACCCAGTAGGTGGTTTACTTACCTGCAAAAACTAACAAACTCTTACTCCCCCCAGGAACTGTTGAAAATTGCAGTGTCTAGTTTTAAAATAGCTATATGTGATTTATGTGAAAACTGTATATGCTATTTTGCCAATTCAAAGTTCCTAAAGTACCTACCTGCAATACCTTTCATTTGAAGTATTACATGTAAATCTTGAACCTGTGGTTCTTAAAATAAACTAAGAAAAAATATTTTTCTATACAAAAACCTATTGGCCTGGAATTGTCTCTGAGTGTGTGTTCCTCATTTATTGCTTGTGTATGTACAACAAATGCTTAACACTACTCCTTTGATAAGCCTACTGCTCGACCACACTACCACAAAATAGAGCATTAGTATTATCTCTTTTTGCCACTATCTTACCTCTTAGGGGAACCCT
This sequence comes from Pleurodeles waltl, assembly GCF_031143425.1. Lineage (NCBI taxonomy): Eukaryota > Metazoa > Chordata > Amphibia > Caudata > Salamandridae > Pleurodeles > Pleurodeles waltl. The sequence goes on along the minus strand of NC_090448.1, from coordinate 808,959,866 downwards.
TGGACTCTGTGCATACTATTCCTTACTTTGAAATAGTGCATACAGAGCCAACTTCCTACAGGTGAGTTATACTGGATTGGACTGGAGTGTGGTGGATTAAGGTGGTTTGGAGTGGGGTGGATTAGGGTGGACTGGACTGGAATGGATTAAGGTAGATTGGATTGGATGGATTGGAGTGGGGTGGGTTGGATTGAATTTGAGTGTGGTGGATTGGGTTGCACTGTTTTGGATTTGAGTGGGTTGGAATGGACTTGAGTGGGTGGATTGGGTTGGATTGACTGGTAGGTTGGATTTGAGAGGGACATATTGGAGGGAGTGGACTATTTTGGATTTCAGTAGGGCAGATCGGAGTGGGGTGGAATATTTTGAATTGGAGTGTGGCAGAGTGGAGTGGGACAGATTGGATTGGATTGGTGTGAAGCAGATTAGAGAGGGGTGGCTTATTTGGGATTGTAGTGGGGCAGATTGGAGGGGGTGGATTGTTTTGGACTGGAGGGGGCAGATTGGAGTGGGGTGGATTACTCTGGATTTGAGTGGGGCAGATTGTTTCAGATTGGAGCAAGCAGATTGTTTTGGATTAGAGTAGGGCAGACTGGAGTGGGGCAAATTGTTTTGGATTGGAGTGGGGCAGATTGGAGTGGAGCAGGTTGTTTTGGATTGGAGTGAGGCTGATTGGACTGGAGCAGATTTTTTTGGTTCAGAGTGGGGCAGATTGGAGTGGAGAAGATTGAAATGGGGGGATTGTTTTGGATTCGAGTGGTGCAGATTGATTTGGATTGGAGTGGGGAAGACTGTTTTGGACTGGAGTGCGGCAGATTATGTTGGGTTTGATTAGAGCATATTGGAGAGTGGCAGATTGTTATGGATTGCAGTGGGGCAGATTGGAGTGGGGCAAATTGAGGTGGGGAAGACTGGAACTGGCTGATTGCTTTCGACAAGAGTGGGAAAGATTGTTTTGGATTGGAGTGGGCAGACTGGGGTGGGGCAGGTTGTTTTGGATTGGAGTAGGACAGATTGGAGTGGGGTAGATACATTTGAATTGGAGTGGGGCACATTATTTTAGATTGGAGTGGGGTGGATAGCTTTAGATTTAAGTGGGGAAGATTGTTTTGGATTGGAGTGGGCTGGAGTGGGTGTAGTGATTTGGATTGGAGTAAGGCAGATGGTCTAGGACTGGAGCTGGGAAGATTGTTTTGGATTGGAGTGGGGCAGATTGGAGAGGGGTAGATTCTCATGGATTGGGGTGGGTCAGGTTGGGGTAGGGTAGATTGGAGTGGGAATGACTGAAGATTTTTTTGGAGTGGGGCAGATTGTTTTTAGAGTAGGGCAGGCTGTTTTGGATTGGAACAGTTTGTTTTAGAGTGGGGTCGACTGGAGTGGGGCCAGTTGTTTTGAACTGGAGTGGGGCAGATTGTTTTGGTTTGGAGTCAAGCAGATTGTATTGGAGCTGAGGGTGTGGGGCAGATTGTTCTGGGTTGATGTGGTGCAGATTGTTTTGGATTGAAATGGGGACGATTGCTTTGGATTGGAGTGGGGCAGACTGGATTGGGGCAGATTGTTTTGTATTTGAGTGGGGCAGATAGTTTTGGTTTGGATTGGGGCAGATTGGAGTGGGCCTGATTATTTTGGATTGGAGTTTGGCAGATTGTTTTGGATTGAAGTGGGGCAGATTGTTTTGGATTGGAGGTAGGCAGATTGTTTTGAGTGGTGGAGATTGTGTTGGATGGTAGTGAAGTGGGGCAGATTGGAGTGGGACAGATATTTTTGAATTGGAGTGGGGCAGATTGTTTTAGATTGGAGTGGGACAGATTGGAGTGGGGCGGGTTGGAAGGATTGGAATGAATTGGCTTGGGGTGAGTGGTTTGGTTAAGAGTAGGTTAGTGTGGAGTAGGGTGGACTGGATTGGGCTGGGTGGATTGGATTTGTCTGGATTGGATTGAAGAGAGATGAGATGGAGTGGATTGTTGTAGACTGGAGTGTGCTGGATAGGGGTGTACTGAATGATTATGTGTTAAAGAATAGTTTCAGAAATTAAACACCAAAGAAAAATACCAAAAATATCTACCACAAGATAATCATCATCATTTGAGTACAGTGCCCACCATCAAAAACAAAACAAATGTGAGTGCAAGGTGAGGAAAGAAGACTTGACAAAATAAAAGAAAGTTAGCTATAGAAGATAAAACTTTGCAATTTTGTTTGTCTTGCTTGGCACGTTTTAGCCAGTCACATGCCTTCTATATGCATGGCACTAAAATTTAAAAAGAACAAAGTAGTACCTCAGTCACGTCGGGTTCAGCAAATGGGCACTGATTAAGCTGAATCAATCAGTGCTTGGTCCCTGCGCCATAGAGAGGAATGGGAATGATGCCAGGCCTGCAGTGGTGAATTCCGAGGCTGTAAAGAAGAGTTCCAGGCAAGCCAATAAATGGTAAACAACAGGAAGGCTCCAAGTCTTTTTTCGTAAACATAAGTGTCTCGCAAGCAAGATCTCCACCCAGCACATGCTCTTGCAGGCTCGACCATAACAAAGGAGGCATGGGTAAGCATTTGTGAAACATTTATAAATGGCTGTTTTTGAGGAGTAAAACAAATGTTCTGCATCTAATGTTGTATGTTTTAGTGATAACGCTCTGATACTAGGAAGATAACTTTATATTTCAGGATTGTGTTTCTCCTACTCCCTGTAAACCCCACATGTATATGTGGGACTCTCGATTTAACATCTTGCCTCTCAAAAAAGGGCACATGAGACTACATTCATTCTCAGGGAGGTCTTTACAGGATACATAATGTGAACAGCCCAGTCTGAGTTATTGGCTCCTAACATAAATTACTGAAGGAGCCCAGGTCCACAAGCCCTTGTAAGATGACCCTATGCCGTTTTTATATCGAGCCTAGGCAGCGCGCATGTGCTGTCTCTCGACATGCTGTAATCTACTTCTATGGGCTTTCACCATGCCCATCAAACACAAATCACTTTCATTTGTTCCTTAGACTGCTTTTCAAAATTCCTTTGGTTTGTTAGGTAAATGTTTTAGGTTTGTCCCGCCATGAGACTGTTTTGTTTCCGCCTTGGAGGCTGACCCTGTTATATGGATTATTGTATGATCTACCATATACCTTAGTGTTGGCTCACTACAGGCCGCATTTAAGAAAAGTGACGCTGCATCCAATCGAGCGCCACTTTTCTTGCACCCCTTAGCTCCCCGCTAATACCGCCATGTGGGCGTCGTATTTAACGTTCGGCATACCATGGCAATAGTTAGGGAACTAGCGTCAACATTTTTTATGCTGGTTTGGTGCTTTGCAGGATTAGCGCCAAAAATGTTGGCGCTGATCCTGCAAAGCACAACGAGGTCCATTGAAAACATTAGTGTGCCTCCTTTTAATGCCTGCTCTGTGCAGGCGTTAAAAATGCCACTAAAAATGGCACTTTGTAAATATGGTGCAGCATTTTTATAATAATATGACCACATTAGCGTAAAAAAAAAATGATGTTAATGTGGCGATATATAGCACTATGCCTTTCTTAAATTCGGGCCAACGTTTTTCTTTTCCCTCTCCGCTTCACGCTTGTGGTGGAATGTTGTTTCTTCTTCTGGCATCTCGCAATTTCTTTGGGTGTCTGCACCCAACAAAGGCTGCAAGCTGGAGAGGGATTCTTTCTTATTTATTTATGTAGTGCAAACTTGACCTGAAGATTATATGGTTACATGACCATTTTTCTTTCAAATGCTATTTTATTGTGGTGCCCTCTAGGTGATGTTCTGACCATTATAGTCTAATGCTAAGGGTATAAACACAGTTTATTTCTGAGAATGTTTTAATGTGATGCATGGTTAAATACTTATAAGTCCCAAAGGCAAGACCTTTTGTCTATGCCAATGCTTGTTATCAGTACCTGTTGGCACCTGCCCAGCTGCAGCACAGAAGCTGCTCTACACTGCATTTCCCCTTCCCACTGGCTGCCTCCCATCTGCAATGCAGTATTTGTCACCCTTCTAAATTGTCCCATGTAAGGTATTAGCAGCTCACCTACAGCAGTTGTTCTTGCATTCTGATTCTTGGAGTCTTGCAAACAAAATATACAAGTATTAGAATGCACAGGGAAATCCAAGACTAGATGATGCAGTCAGGTGTATAATGTAATGATTTATCTCCACAGTGAGCAATTCATTCATGCTACCCTATTACTCTCTCTCACATTCCCTCCTTAACCATAGAACCAATGGCCCCTGACCTGCTCAGTATTTGGTGCACCACTATCTCTGTCCAGTGGTTGAGTGGTCACCTTACTAGAATTTTCACTTAAGACAGTTCTCATACAGTTAATTGGCTCCTGTGATTTACGTCTTCATCGGGTGAGATGGCAGGTAAAAAAAGTTACACGCATGGCTTCAGTCAGTAGCTCCATTGTCTTTACCAGTTCAGGCGACCTTGTACCTGTTGCGAATTACACTGTTGCATTCAACAAGAATGTCTCCTTGAGCAAGTCGGGTCTCATGAGAAAGAATTTACTATGGTTACACACACATATCCAGCTTCTGGAAAAGTACAGCTACTCGTACTTAGGAAGATAGCACAGTGCACGTTAGAAAAACACATTTAATATGAGACCAGGCAGCTAGGCCCAGACTCTTGTTAACTAAGGCCTAGTGATTTATTCAACAAAACCGTAACATATGACTCTTAATGCTAAAACAGAGTCATACTGTGGCAGGCTGTGTTACGAGCGGATCAAGTAGAGTCAAAAGAATGGGGTGTCTTTATGTTTGAAATTGTATTCTCTGTTTATTCACAGGTTATTCTCTTAATCATTGTTCGAAAGCTTTTGGTAAGTCTTGGGGTTTCTGCTTTCCTCAATTCCTTTCTTTTCCCTCCTAGGTTTCCTCTTCCTCTGGTCTGTGAAGGATGTGGGCGTCTCCCTCGAACCCCAGCAGAAATGAAATAAAAAGAAAAGGAACAGGTAAGTATTTCTGAGGTACTGGGTGGGGTATTGTGCTCGTGAGGGAAAAGGCAGCAAGCGGGCAAGTTTGTGAGGGGTTGATCAGTGGTGGGGTTTAGGGTTCCTGGGGTCCATAACATGCCTGGTTCCCTTCGTGCCCCTTCCCTTGTCTCTCATTCACCCTCCCCGTCCTTCCTCCCACTTCCCTAGTGCCTTTCCCCGTGCCCGAGAGTCCCCCTGACCCTTCCTGTCCCTAGGAGGGACCGTACCTTGTCAAGCCACGACCCTCCTGGGTCGTGGCGGCTTTCTCGTCTCTCCGGCGTCTCTCGCTTCTCCGGTACCTGCGTTTCGGCACTTCCTCTGTGGACCTCCTCCTGGTTTCTCGCCGGTGCTGCCAAAGACTCTGTCCTCTTCTGTCCTTCCTGGTTTCTCGTCGTGCTCCTCTCTTCTCCTCTCTGGTTTTCCGTCGCGCCCCTCTCTTCCGGATCAGCGTCCTTCTTCAATCCCCTTGACCGGAAGTCGTCGATGCTGTAACGATGTGGCGTCTCCCCGTTGCCAGGGGAACGCCGCGCCGTTTCCGTGGAGCCAGCCGAAAGATGGCGGACTCGAGGTGAGTCAGACGCGGCCTCCGGGACCCGTCTACAATCCCCTACCCTTGATCGGGGCTGTTCGAGGTCCGATGAAGGAGGAAACCGGGAGAGGTAGTCGGCTGGACCTTGCAGGGAACCAGGGATATGGCGAACCTGGAACGTAAAGGGTTGCAGTTCTAGGAACCATCTCAAGATTCTGGAGTTGGAGTCTTTGTGAGAGGCAAGCCAGGTGAGAGGGGCATAGTCAGTGAACAGAACAAAGGACCTGCCCAAAAGATAATACTGCAAGGATTCCACAGCCCATTTAATGGCGAGACATTCTTTTTCGATCGTTGGGTAATGGGTCTCTCGTGGAAACAGTTTCCTACTTAGAAAAACCACTGGGTGGTCAAAACCCTCGTCATCGGGCTGTGTGAGCACGGCTCCGAGACCTACGTCCGATGCATCAGTATACAAGTGAAAAGTGTTTAAGAAATCGGGGCATTTTAGTATTCGGTCTGTGATAAGGGACTGTTTCAATCGTTCAAAGCTACTCTGTTGGGAGTTGGTAAATGGAGCCAATTTTGTGGGGTTTTGTTTGGTCAGGAGGTCAGTTAGAGGGGCAGCAATGGTGGAATAATTGGGGATAAATCGGCGGTAGTATCTTACTAAGCCCAGGAACGACCGTAGGTCTTTCTTTGTTTTGGGTTTAGCTGTTTGTAATATGGCCTCAACTTTGTTTTGTTGTGGTTGTAGAGTGCCACTTCCTATGATATAACCCAGATAGGAGATTTCAGTGTTTCCTAGCAAACACTTCTTAGGGTTGGCAGTTAAACCGGCTTCCGTTAAGGCGGAGAAGACCGTATCCAGATGTACTAAGTGATCTTGCCAGGTTTCGCTAAAAATGACTATGTCGTCCAGGTAGGCGGCGGTAAAAGTCTGGAAGGGTTTTAAGATTCGATCCATCAGACGCTGGAAAGTCGCGGGAGCGCCGTGAAGACCAAAAGGTAAAACCGTAAATTGATAAAGGCCGGAAGAGGTTGAAAAGGCTGTCTTTTCCTTGGCATCGGGGTGAAGGGGTATCTGCCAATATCCCTTGGTTAAGTCCAGGGTGGATAAATAACGAGCCTTTCCTAATTTCTCCAAGATGTCATCCACTCTGGGGATAGGGTATGTGTCAAAAAGGGAAATCTCATTAAGTTTGCGAAAATCAATGTAAAATCTTATCGATCCGTCTGGTTTAGGAACCAACACTACGGGGGAATTCCAGGAACTATTAGAGGGTTCAATAACCCCTAAGGCTAACATTGCCTCGACTTCGGCTTCAATGATAGGTCTTCGTGCTTCAGGGATGCGATAAGGACGAAGACGTACTACGTGTCCTATAGGTGTGTTAATGTGATGATATGTTAATGAAGTTTTTCCTGGTGTTTTGGAGAAGAAATTGCTCGATTAGGGTGTCTAATTGAGTTTTTTTAGTATCAGTTAGCTTTTGATTAATACTGGGTTTTTCTTCTGGATGGGTTATTCTTATAGGACATATCTCTAGTTCTCGTTCTTTGGTATAAGAGACCAAACACCCGATGTCCGTCTGGTCTTTAGTCTCTTCTGCAGATTTCCATTGTTTTAACAAATTTATGTGGTAAATTGGGGTTTTCCTTGGGTTGGTACTTATCTCTAATAGATAGGTAACAGGGGAGACTGATTTAATAACCCTATAGGGTCCTTGCCATTTAGCAATCAGCTTATGGTCAGATGTAGGTCGCATAATGAGGACCTGTTCATTAGGGAGAAAGGGACGTATTTTGCTTCCCTTGTCATAGTATGATTTTTGTTGATTCTGAGCCGTGACTAAATGACTATGAACATCTTCCCAGAGGGTTTGTAACTGGCTTCTGAGTTGATGGATATAGTCCATCAGGGGTTTCCCTTCTTCCTGTTCTTCCTCCCATGTCTCGGCAGCCATATCCAGAAGACTGCGAGGCTGCCTCCCGAAAACCAATTCAAAGGGACTATGTCCCGTAGAGGACTGTTCGTGGGTTCTTATGGCATATAGGACCAAGGGAAGCTTCTGATCCCAGTTGCGACCGGATTCATCCACGGTTTTCCTTAACAGTGTCTTTATTGTACGGTTATATCGTTCTACCAGCCCATCTGTCTGGGGGTGATAGACCGAGGTGCGTAGCTGGGTGATCCCTAATAACTGACATACCTGTTTCATGAGTTTTGACATAAAGGGTGTACCTTGATCCGTCAATATTTCCTGGGGAAAACCTATTCGGGAAAACACTGTTATCATGGCTTGGGCTATTGTTTTGGTGGTCATGCTGGAGAGGGGTATGGCTTCTGGGTATCTAGTCGCATAGTCAACTATGACTAAAATGTAGGTATGTCCTTTAGAAGAGGGAAGGAGGGGTCCTACCAGGTCCATGCCCACCCGTTTAAAAGGGATATCAATAATGGGTAAAGGGTATAATGGTGCTTTCCTGGGCATTCCTGGCTCAGTTAATTGGCATCTAGGACATTGGGAACAGTACCTGCGTATCTGAGCATATACTCCTGGCCAGTAGAATTTTCGCATCAGATATTCTTCCGTTTTTTCCCGACCGTAATGGCCTCCCCCGGGTTGATTATGGGCTAAAAACAGTACATGAGCTCGAAATGGTTCTGGAACTACTAATTGTTGCTTGGTTTCCCCTTTTACAGTTCTAGTTATTCGGTATAGGAGGTGTTTCTTGATAAGAAAATAAGGACCCACCTCATTAGTGATCTCTGTTTTGGCCGAGCTCCAGGCATGGGAAAGGGTAGGATCTTCTCTCTGGCTGCTTGGGAAGGAGATGGGCCTGCTACTAATCTCTGCTACTAGTTTAGGAATATCCTTTGTCTCTCGGGTTTCCTGATATTGTCTTTTCTCCCGTCTTTTCTCGTTTCGTGTAAGTTTCTTTCGGTGCGGTGGTACTTCTATGGGGACATTGAAAAAAGGGGCTTCGGTCCACCACTCGGGAGTCTCAGCGGGTCCACGGACTTGATCTAATAGGTCATAGAATCGATTATAATCAGTCCCGATAATACAGTCCTCGATTAGTCGATCCATAACCCCTATCGAAACCATATCCTGAAAGGGACCCCATTCTATCTTAACCGTGGTGAGGGGATAAGTTCCTTTGTCTCCATGTATACAACATATGGATACCCAGCGGTTAGTGACCGAAGTATCCACAGGGATTAGATCCTTCCGGATTACAGATTGGCTGCATCCTGAATCAATTAGTGCCGAAATGACCAGTCCGTTTATGGTGACCAGGTATCTAAATTTCTCATTCCCTTTCCCTGTACATAGAACTCTACGTCGTGTGACCCCAATTTCCATGGGTTCCGGTCCTTCGGATTTCCTGGGACATATTCTGGCAATATGTCCCCATTCTCCACAGTGGAAACATTGTGGGGACTGCATAGGGTGATGTTCTACGGGTTTAGGGAACCGCGTTTCTTCGGGGAAATACCTGGGAACTGGTTTTGGTGGAGGGATGGTTTTTTTTTGGAAAGACCTCGGGGCCACGGGTTTAAGTTCTGTGGAGCGATGGAAAGCACAAGCCAAATCAATAGCAACCTCAGTGTCCACCTTTGGATGTTGTAGGATCTAATTCTTAGTACTCAGGGGCAGGGAATCCAAATACTGTTCTAAAGTAATTGTCTTAATGACATCCTCCCGGGTTGTCCCTATGGGTCCCAACCATTTTAGAGCCAAGTCTTTCACCCTAAAGTAGAAGGAGCGAGGGTCCTCATTCGTACTCCATTTTATTTTTCTAAATCGTAAACGATAATATTCCGTATCATGCCCAACTCACCCCAGGATACTTTTTTAAATCTCTTTATAGGGGGTAGAACCATCAGGGTTTGCGGATTGGTAGTCAGTCTGCAGGAATCCCGTAAGCAAGGGGGCCACATACTGACCCCAGCGGTCCTCTGGCCATTGAGCAGATGAGGCTACCCTCTCAAAATTCATAAAAAATGAGTCTGGGTCTTCCCCTTCTTGGTACTTTTGGAGGACCGAACTGGGAACGTTTGGATGTACCTTACTGGTCGCGATCGTATTGGTTAACTTTTGTAATGCAGTCTCATGTACTAGTTGATTATTGGCTAGGATTGTAGCCTGACTTTTTAAAGCCGATTGTAAGGCCTCCCGGTCTTCCTTGGCCTCTCTTTGGTGTGCTTCCCACACCAACTGCAGATGTCTCTGTCCTTCTGCGAGTTGTTTAATCATATCCTCAAGGGATGGAACTTCACTCATGATGAAACGCTCGTAAGCCCACCTGAGAACTGGATCCCACTTCTGACACCACTGTGGCAGGCTGTGTTACGAGCGGATCAAGTAGAGTCAAAAGAATGGGGTGTCTTTATGTTTGAAATTTTATTCTCTGTTTATTCACAGGTTATTCTCTTAATCATTGTTCGAAGGCTTTTGGTAAGTCTTGGGGTTTCTGCTTTCCTCAATTCCTTTCTTTTCCCTCCTAGGTTTCCTCTTCCTCCGGTCTGTGAAGGATGTGGGCGTCTCCCTCGAACCCCGGCAGAAATGAAATAAAAAGAAAAGGAACAGGTAAGTATTTCTGAGGTGCTGGGTGGGGTATTGTGCTCGTGAGGGAAAAGGCAGCAAGCGGGCAAGTTCGTGAGGGGTTGATCAGTGGTGGGGTTTAGGGTTCCTGAGGTCCATAACGTGCCTGGTTCCCTTCGTGCCCCTTCCCTTGTCTCTCATTCACCCTCCCCGTCCTTCCTCCCACTTCCCTAGTGCCTTTCTCCGTGCCCGAGATTCCCCCTGACCCTTCCTGTCCCTAGGAGGGACCGTACCTTGTCAAGCCACGACCCTCCTGGGTCGTGGCGGCTTTCTCGTCTCTCCGGCGTCTCTCGCTTCTCCGGTTCCCGCGTTTCGGCACTTCCTCTGTGGACCTCCTCCTGGTTTCTCGCCGGGGCTGTCAAAGACTCTGTCCTCTTATCTCCGTCCTGGTTTCTCGTCGTGCTCCTCTCTTCTCCTCTCTGGTTTTCCGTCGCGCCCCTCTCTTCCGGATCAGCGTCCTTCTTCAATCCCCTTGACCGGAAGTCGTCGATGCTGTAACGATGTGGCGTCTCCCCGTTGCCAGGGGAACGCCGCGCCGTTTCCGTGGAGCCAGCCGAAAGATGGCGGACTCGAGGTGAGTCAGACGCGGCCTCCGGGACCCGTCTACACATACATTAGCACACTAATAATCCATTATTAGTCAATTTCACTAATCATCGTATACATTGGTGGCCACATCCCGTGGGCACATTTCAAACGTGTACATTAGAAACATTTTAATGCGTTTTCTATGCAGCTTCATTACACATTATTTTGCAAGCAGTTCATGTTAAATTTTGATTATAAAAGCTACACTCCAACACACCACATTTGTGTCATTTTGTTACACCAATGTGGAGTTGAGGTGACATATCCCACGTACTATATTTACAAAGTGGTGCAATGCAAGCATTGCACCGCTTTGTAAACCCTTGTGCCACATTATGCCTGTACCAGGCATAGTATATGCAAGAGGGGCATTCCTGCGTAGGAAGGCACAGAAAAATGTCGCATTGAAATTTACTAGATTTCACTGCACTATTTTTAATGTCATTATTAATGCCTACCTGAGGCAGGCATTAAGATGACGCTCCCATTTAAAACAATGGGCCTCCCTGTGCTTTGCTAGATTAGTTCCATATTTTATGGTGCTAATACAGCAAAGCGCCACATTAGCACCATAGATTATGATGCTAATGGGGACACGACTGACATGGTGTGCCATATTGTAATTATGGCGCACACATGGTGGCATTAGGGGGACTCAATGGGGCATTAGAAAAGCGGTGCATCATAAATGATGCGCCACTTTTCCATAAATATGCCCCATAGATTTTATGCATTCTGTTACCTACACTTCTGCATTTTTAAGAGATAAAACAAAACTACAGCTACCAAAATGCAAAATGGAATCTAGAAGTCAACAAGCTTGTACACAAAGCTAGTAAAGCGCTCCAACAAAATATTTTTCTTTATCATGAACTGGTCTGCAGGTACTCTAACATCTCTATTCCTTAAGAAAGATCTGTGCTCTCTCTAGCCTACAGAGTGCATTTTTAAAACATTCTTGAGACATCCAAAGATCCCTCATGGTGCACCATTAACCTGATATAACAGCACTGACACATTTGCAAAGCCCCTTCAATGATCCTCAATTGTAACTTATACCAGGCAGAGCTGTATCTAAGTTTTGGCATATCTCCAGAGCACTCATAGATCAAATGTGAAATAACTTGCAGTGGGAGCAGGAATCTCCACACTGAAAATCTCTTAAAATGCATTTGGCGCAAAGCCTTCCAAAAGGACATAAAGCAAATCATTCTAGCTAGTAAGACAGATTATACATTATACACTTAACTGAATAGATTTGCTGAACCTACAGAATCAGAGTTTCACATTGCAGAGGGGTTACCTCAGTTTTTCATTATTTTAAACCTGACGATATAAGGCCCATGCAGTCTAGTAATAATAAAAGCTGTAATTCACAGCTTCCAGACAGTTTCCTCATAAAGTGCTTAATCGACTCCATCATTTCATCTCCATATCCCACTCGCTTATATGAACCTTTGTTTAGAAACATGTAAAACGAGTCAAGCATTGGCTCTATTTAGTCCATACATAAACTGAGATTTACTAAGTTTGCGTTACTTTTTTACTCAACCCAATGCAAAGCCTTCTGCTGGGATTTACAAACCAAGGCAATCCAAGATTTGCGTTGGTTTGCAACCCAAAAGTAAATTAGCCCATAGCAATGTTCTGCCTTTTGTTACTTTGCATTAAAAGGGTGTTCCATGAGTAGTGCCTGGGCGTTTCTGTGCAACCACCCATGGGCTTTAATGCTAATCCTTATGCACAAAGAATTGTAGACAAGGCTGGAGAGGCCGGACCGGGCATTGGGTGTTTCCCCGGAAGGCTGGAAGGGTGGGGGCCAGATTTGAAGCAGTGCAGCAGTTTTAAAAGCACTCCAGAGTTCATTGAATATCCAACAGTTTTCAGGCAACAATAAAAGTGCCAAGATAACTGTGGTGATTAATGTATATAGAAATCTGGGCTTTATCTAGTGGCGGTTTTGACTCATCTAAAGTAGGGCAGAGGGTTAATATGCCTTCTAAAATTAACGTGTACTATGCAGATCATAGAACAGTATTTTATGTGCACAGCTCAGTGTGATACTGCTTTTGTCACAGAGCTCTTTTTGTTACTGTGCAGTTCGTAAGTTACAATAATAATGTAGCACAGCTAGCTATGAACTGCCATCAAAGAGCTGCATACAAACTGCATCGCACTGGTTAGAAAGTTTTGTTTTTCCCAGTCTTTGATTAGCCTAATTCTGCTGAAAATCATTTGTTGGGGTAGAGCTGCGGGCCTCATTTACAAGCCCTTTGCGCCACCCCTTGTCACTTTTTGTGATGCAGCAGTGGTGCTAGCAATGCACTACACTGCTCCATATTTACAAACTGACACATTGGGCCCAACGCGTCAGTTTGTAAAGCCCTGTGTCTCATTAATCCAGTGCCGGGTATAATGTATTCAGGGTAGGCATTCCTACGAGATAAGCCACACAGACCTCACACAGTAAAATTGACAATATTTCTCTGCGTCATTCTGCGACTTCACTGCATCAAACTGTTACTGCTTGCTCAGAGCAGAAGTAAAATTGACACAGGGCTATTTTTCTATTGGAAACTCCTCGCATTGCTGGATTTGTGTCAGTGTAACAATGCTACTCCAGCAATGTGTGAATTTAAGTCCAACAGATGTGTCAGAATTTCTGACCATCTATGAAAACGAGTGCCATGAAGCTCTATATTGTAAATACAGTGCATCCTTGGCGTTGATAGAGGATGTGCGGGAAGCGCAAAAAATCTTTCCCGTCTATGGCGATGCATCAGATTCTTGTAAATGAGGCCCTACATTTTTTATAGTAAAGTCAACCCTAACCACTGTATTACATTCGGAATCCTGAGTTTATTCTTCTCTAGACCAAGCACTCTTAAAAATGCCTACCAGTATGGATGACATGTGAATCCTACACCTTGTGGTCCCTTTTGACAACATTTTTTGCACTGATTTACACATGTATGATTCATTGTGTGTGTGTGTGATGTTAAGTGCTCTAACATTATATGTTGAAAAGAAATGCACTATAAAACAAATAAAATACATGTGAGAGTGGGGCTATGGAGAGATGAGAGGAACTGTTTGAGGGTGATGGTGTGCGAATCATTGAAGAACCCCAATAACGATGGCTGTATCCTGGTGCATTGTAAAGTCATCATTTACTATGCTTTAAAAACTAATACAATTGAATATGTAATGAAAAATGTGTTGTAGAATGAACAGTTTCTGCAATTTTTCCCAAATATTCAGTGGAGGGGAGAACCCTCCCATGCCCCATTGTGGTGGTCATGCTCACTCGCTATGCACCCTGTGGGGGCTGGTCTGACAAAATTTGCCAGGGCTGCTATGCGTTCCCAGTCCAACCCTGATTATAAATAGGGATTTGCTCCAAAACCCTGCCTCTGTCTAAAGCAGGTATAAAAAGGAGAAATTATTTAGTTTTTTCTCTTTGCAACTACACTGCATTATGTTGCACACATATAAAGAAGAAAATGCCTTATGGATATTTTTATGCAGAAAGGCACTCCTTCCTGCACACAAACATATGCCAACTACAGCGGTCTATGGTTCAAGGGTGCCAGGGTTGGCGTATGGAAGCCGCAAGTGCACCAGCTTAGTGAGAGAGCAGAACTGCTCCACTTCTAAGTAGATATGTCACAGTTCTGCCTTTTCCCATTCATGCAATGCAGCAGTGCAACTTTACCTTAGGTTTCTAAGTTGAGCTGCTAACATATCATTGAGTTTAGCAAAAAACTGTATTAACTAGAGGCAGGGTCACTCGAAAGGCTGATTTCTGAGACTGCAGCTTTTTCGATATAAATGTACATTATACACACTTTCCTCACAGTCCACCATCTGCTGCATAAACTGCACATTTTAAGTAAGAATGTTGTTTTCAGCTCAGTGTGACAAAATATATTAAAATGGGTGCAGTGTAGTGGAACTTTGTGCCTGTTACTTTGCTAAACTTAACTGGCAATTTTCAGCTGCAAGTTGCTGTTTTGAGACATTGTAATTGAAAGAAGGTGGAAATGAAAAAGCAATTTCTAAGAATTAATATTGCATTTCACTATAAATTCATGTGCACATCATACACATATACCTTTAACCTGCAATTATTTAAAAAAAACACTCAGACTTTAGAAGTTAGAAGTGTTTCAATGCCTGATGAGAAGACTCTTACCCTTGCTCATAGTGATACAGAACCATAATAAATAAAAAAATGTGCTGTTCTATTCTTCTGGTATTTTTCTTAAAGTAGGGTTGATGCATCTGCAGGTATGAAAACTGCTTCTTGTTCTCCCACTCTACTCTCTAGTAATAGAAAATATACATTCAAAAGCTTGACAAGATTCATTTTAAAAGAAGAGGAAATCAACAACATCCACACATATTTTCTAATTACTTTAACAATAATTACAATTGTGTCCTTCAACAGGCGCCAGTGAGCATAAACGGATATGTGGTGGGTTTTGGCTACCTGACATACTTCTCCAAAGAGTACCATGGATATACTAGGGATTGCTTCATATTTTTGGTGGCTTTCTTCACATGTTATAGGGTCACAAGACTGTGTCTGTGTGTCACCCTGTACCTCACAATATCATTCTGGTTTTTTTTATGTACAAAAGATGCATATTAAGAATACCCTAGGGGTGCTCTGCATGGTTAATTGTTACTCCTAAAGAAGTTCAAGACTCAGTTTGGCCTTGAGAGAGCATGTGTCATTATACACTCCAGAAGGAGAACTGAAATTCACTCAGCACCATATAGATTGTGTGTTTAAATGTATATTGTAAATGAAGAGACTGGAGTCAGGAACTGAAATGCATTTATAAGTAGAAATCTGATTATGCAAATCACATGTATCTCAGTATTATTTTACAAATGAATATTATAATAGTCTAATCGACATTTTCGTAGTTATTCTTCAAATATTTTACCCAAATGAAATACACATATAACCATGTATTTCAATGTGTATTAAGGTTTACGCTAAGTAAGTTGGAGATAAGACTTGAAAATGCACTCTTTGTGTTTAACCTTCAGTTAGTTACAGATAAGGCAGTATGAGGAGATGGGTTGCCAAGGACGGGAGTGTTAATGAGGAGTTGTGAAGAAGAAATCCCCTCCAGATTCCTGAAGAAGGGAAAGATCCAAGGTTGTCCTGTTGGCTGAACCAAGAGATGAAAGCCTAATTAAAGGATACCATTCACGTCTGTGCACGGACTATGGCAAGTTACTGGGAGTGAGGTCAACTATCCGAAGTTTGAAGGGAAATGGTGTTTTAGCTGATTAGAGATTCAGACCCTTTCTGCCCTTTGACTAGTGCGGACACTTAGGGACTTAGATAGGTACAGACTCTGCTTTTTTTTGTTTGGCTATTGAGGTTTCTGCAGTGCTGACACTTTTTGCTGACACATTTGTAATATTTCAAAGTAGTTAGGTAAATATAGGTCTAATGGTTAGGCAGGAGAATCAAAGCTTGAACTCAGAGCATCAAGTGTTATTCCTTACTTTCTGTATTGTTGCTACTGATGTCTTGGTCTATTCAATGTTGGTGAGTTTCAATTTTGTCTGACCCTTGAACTCACTTTAATCTTGCACGCATATAACATGTTTTTGAGACTCATTTACATAAGCCTGGCTTTGAATTTGTAATAAATCTTTGGAACTTTCATTTTTCCTCTGACATTCAATGTGTAACTGTTGGAAAGCAGGTTATTAGTAGGAGCAGTTTGGTACCTACACTTAGTAATTGGTACAATCTCACATTAGATCCAGTCAGGTCTCAATAAATTGATCCTTGTTCAACCCTTGGTAGTGTGGCCCAAGAGCAGTTAGGCTTAACTTAGGAGAAAATTGTGTTAAGCATTTAATATCAACAAGACAATAAATAAGTAAAGCACAACACAGAGTGAAAATCCAACACCAATTTATAAAACTGGTAAATGTGTTTATCTTTAAAATGACACAAAAACAACAACAATCCAATGTAGGGAACCGGAGATATTATTTTTTAAGGATTAAATCTAAAAATGTGCCTCCTAGTGCCTAAAAGCAAAACATATGAACCGCAGTTATCAGGTCGCACAGGGAAAAGTCCAAATTTGAGGCCAACCGCGATGGAGCCCAGGTCAGATACACCGAGTGGGAGGCCTCAGTCAAAAATGTACCTTCGGATATATGAGCATATTAACAAGAAAGTGGCGCATCATATATGATGTGCCAATTTTCTTGCACCCCCGTGCTGGCTCCTAATTACGACATGGTTGTGCCATGGAGGTCGTTAGCACAATAGTGTCAACATTTTTGCCGCTATTGTGGCGCTTTGCTACAAGAGCGTCAAAAAATTTGACACTGGTGCAGCAAAGCACAGGGAGGTCCATTGAACATAATGGGTGCATCATTTTAATGCCTGCTCTGAGCAAGCATTAAAAATGATGCAAAAAAATGGCACAGTGAAATCTTGTAAATTTGCACAATTGTTTGGGCCTCCCAGCACCAGAATGCCCCCCTTGCATACATTATGCCTGGCGCAGGTAAAATGTGGCGCAAGGGGTTACCAAGGAAGGGCAATGCATGAATTGCTCCACTTTGTAAGTATGGCACATCAGAAATGCCTACCTAATGCCACATTAGCGTAAAACAAATACGCTAATGTGGCGCAAGGAGGTGCAAGGGGCTTGTAAATATGCCCCTTAGTCTTTTATCTGGAGCTTTTTCTCTCATCCTCGATCGAGGCTCCTCTTCAGGCTGGCTTGCGATGTGACATTTTCGGCTTGGCTCAGCGTGAGGTACCGGTCAAACCCCGGAAGTCTTGTTGATGGGGAAATTTAGGCCAGGTCGTGGTTCAACGCCATCTTGACTCTCATCGGCGAGTCTGTCACCTTATGAAGCTTTTTTCCAAAGTTGCTCCCAACTTCTCCAAACTTCTGTATCTTTTCACAGATGTCCTTTTTGGGGTCTTGCAGTGTCCACAAACTTGGTCCAAGGTTCCAGAACCTCTGAGTTCCTCCTTGGAATTGGGGACTACAATTCTGAGAGTGCACCTGGTCAGAATCCTCAAAAGGCAACTGGACTTTGGTCAGTTGGGCTCTTCTTGCAGGACTTGATGCAGGGAACTCTTGGTAGTTGTACCTGTTACATACAGGTAGTCCACTCCTGGCTCTTCAGAAGTAAGGCAAAGTCCTTTTAATGGTGAAGGCCAGTGTGCGCAGCTGGTGCAGTCCGTGTGGGTGCAGTCCTTCAGGTGCAAACCAGAGGTTCAGCAGGGCAGTCCTTCTTCTTCAGTCTTTCTTTCAGCAGGGACCTGAGTTGCTGGGCAGCTCTTCCATATTTATCCTTGCTCCTGAGTATGCAAGCAGGGTGCCACCCTATGGGGTGACTACTTCCTGCAAAGTGCGGCAAAAATCAATGCCAGTGAGCAACATTTTTCAAAAATCCAAAATGGAGAAAATCTCTCCTTGGAGGTTAGATCTGGATGATCCCACCCACTGGTGTGGCTAAGTTTTCCTAACACACCCACCTCTTTCAGCCTCTTTACTAATCTAATTCCTGGGATCCTATTTGACTGGGAAAACAGGAAATAAGGGAAGTCTGGTTCCTGTCCCAAGTGTCTTTCTCTCCTTTGTAAACCAATTTGGCCACCCTACCCAATTCCTACTCTGCCATCCTCTACAGCAGTTCTCCTACCATCAGATGCTTCCTTTGTTTCAGCCTAGGCCACTTCACACTTCATTAAGGTAGCTTGGCTCAGTCTGCCAGAGTCTTACCAAAAGCAGCCCTGTAGATCCTTTTCCCAATTAGTAACAGAAAGTTGTTGGATTTATTCTAACTAGTAATTTGATATCAAACATGACATATTAAACTCTTTCCCAGCAAAAAATGAGACTCTATTATTTTTATTATATTTTTTTAACAACGCCTCCCAATGTTAGCCTACAGAGCTAATGTACTATAATGGGGAAAATGAACTTGGTAATTTTTCCCTCACCAGAGCTTATTAAACATATTTTATAAAATCTCTGGTTATATTTATACTGCACCCAACCCTTGGGAGCACCTCTGGTAGACCTTAGGGGTGAATTATAGTTTAAGACTTTAGAAGTATTTTTAATTCCACTGTCGAATTTGGGGTTCATTTATTTTAAAGGCAGTCAGCAAGGCTGGTCTGCTTTTAAAATGGCACCAGACACCACAGCATTTCACCCAGGGATGCCATAACTTCACTGGGGTCCCTAAACCTACATGCCCTACCATATACTAGGGACTTACAGGTAGGTTGTGAGAGCCTAATTTGCATTTACCTTTGTAGTCAGAGCATAGGCCCTGGGCATGGTTAGCAGGGTCCAGGTCCCAATCAGAATAGGAAAACACCAGTATCAGTTAAAAATGGGGACAAAAGGTGAGGGGGCTTCTGCAACAAGCCCAGTTTTCTCACAGTGACCCAATGGGTTACAATGTAATTTTAAGTTCAATGGTTTAATGTATTTCTCTTCACCCCTTGGAACTTAGAAAAAGATTCATCGGATCCAAGAAATCATTAATAGTGACAGATGCTGAAGCAGCCTTAGAGGGCACCCAAAGGTGTAATCCATTTATCACGGGTGACTATGATCCCCTTTTCCATGACAGGTCATGAGACATTAAACAGTGGTGACAAGCGACTGATATTCATGCTCTTCTGGCCATCTATACTGCACCTCAGTAGAGAGACTGTCTATTAACTCTCCTTTCGTAAAATACTGTAGCTTCCAGTGCATGTAGTGCATGTGAAGTACAGCTTGGACATGAGTGACAGGGTACCCAAGGTGGAGGTCTCTCTGAATGCAGTCCACATACAAGCAGTGTATCTTTTGTTGTGTATCTTGATAGCCTGGGCTCTAGAGGGCTATACGGGCTCTCTCTTTTGTCCCTTTTTTGTATTTCTGACAAGAGCATTTCTTTAGAAAAGTTCTTAACACTGTCCTACAAGCAGTTAGTATCTCTAGTGTATCTTTCCAGTACCTTAGCACAACACATCCCCACCCGCAGCCTAAGATATGCCAATCAGCATCTGCTTGCACCAACCAGACTCCACGCAGGGAGGCATCCAGACTCTGAGTCTTCAGCCACCTTGGACCGCTACCTTTGAACTCACTTCAAATTGTCATCAGTTCTAGACCCTCTTTGCTAATCACATCCATTCCCACCATTTAATATTTGAATGGCTGCTTTTTCTTCTTCAGCCTCTCATAATTTGCTTTTATCCTATTCTACACTGAGGGGCATATTTATACTCTGTTTGTGCTGAATTAGCGTCATTTTTTTATGCCAATTCAGCGCAAACTGAAAGCCATATTTATATTTTGACTCTAGATCCGTCTAGCGTCAAAATATTGGAGTTAGCATCATGTCTTGGATGCGTGAAACCTCCTTGCGTCAATGAGATGCAAGGTAGGCGTTCCCATAAAAAAAATGACTCTAAGCCCCTAGCGCCATATTTATCCACCCCGGCAAAAATGAAGCACGAGTGGGAGGCGAACCCACAAAATGACATTAACTCCAATTTGCATCAAGATTTTAACGCCTGAGTCAGACTAGGCGTTAAAATCAGGCAGACGCATCACTACTTAAGGAAAACACAGAGAAGCAACATTACCAACCAGCAGGAGAAGATGGAGGTGCCACTGATCCAGCTTGCGAGACGACGCAGTGGACAGCAGCAACTACAGCAATCACCACCACCACAACGCGGCCCCCAAAGGCAACGCAGAAGGCAGGAGAGGGTCTTCAGAACCAGGACATCATAAGGACCTTCAGACTCAACCGGCAATCCATACTACACCTGCTGCACCACACTGAGCCACTAATCACAGCCAGCCTGCAGACCCCACACTACATACAACCTATGACAAAGCTAGCTGTCATGCACATGCTGGCAAGTGGCTCATTCCAAACAACGGGTGCCCTGGTTGTTGGTGTCTCATAGCCATCATTCTCTGTGTTCCTGCCAAAGGTGTTAGATGCTATAATCTCCCCGACACAACACCACATCAGCTTCCCCGACACCCAGCAAAAGGAGCAGGAGAAAAAACAGGGGTTCTATCAAATCCATGGCTTCCAGCATGTGCTCGGTGCAATTGACTGCCCATGTACGGCTCATTCCACCTGCAGCAACAGAGCACTTATACCAGAATCACAAGCACACAGATTCCATTAATGTGCAGGGCATAGTGGACCACCAAGGACTATTCATAAACATTTTGGCCAAATGTCCTGGGAGTATCCATGACGTCTCCACATTCCAGCACAGCAGGATCAATGAACACTTCCAGGATGGACAATATGGAAATGGCCTCCTAGTGGATAAGTCAACAAACCTAGCAATATACACACAACACACCAACCTTTTAGGACACCCAAGACATACACCACTACATAAACACATGACCAGGGTAACACATATGTGCAGGTAACAACACATAGGCACCATGCTGCAGTACAGCACAATCAGTGCAGACCACAAACACATACACCCACATGTACGTAACACACACACAACTTGACAGGCACACCATGTTAAGGACATGTGCAGATATGTACCCTTTGCTAAAAGAAGAACTACACAGACCACTACAAGTGCCCACAGGTTGCCTACTACGACCTCTTCACACACAGTACACCAAACAAAAAAATAGCACAGCAATGTCAATGGCACACACCATGCTCATGTTACGTAAGTCTCATTTAGGCACAGATCCCTCAAATCATGCTGTGCAAGTCACTGCCAGAACAGACATCAAATGCCAGACAACTGCTGCCAATACCAACTACATCTCATCAACACATACCTGACTTACCTGTAGTGTGCATAGACATCTGCCTTACGCATTGGTTCACACACATAGGAATACAAAATCAATGCCCATCACATACCATGTGCCAGTTTGTGATAAGTGACACCACACCGACTGTAATGCCACCTCGCATGCACCAGTTACTGACCCACAACACCGTCATGTCAGTACCATAAAAAATAAATGGCCCACAATGGGGCAGAGTGAAGGTTAGACAGTGCAGACCATGGATGCCAAAGTTGGACCCTGTAGGAGAATAAAGGACATCACTGACCTCACATGCACTGTGCCAAGGGACATATTTGCTAAGTAGCTGAGCTCCATCCCATAGCCTGCACTGAGCATGTGTTGACAGTATAAATTCTGAATCATGTGTTGGAAGATAGGAGAGACACTGGTAGTAATGTTGATAATCCTGAAACAATGGGATACACACCCTTGGACACCTGATGGCTGCCACAAACATTAGCTGTCACTCAGGGTCACCAAGGGACCCATGTAAAAACCCCCAGTGCCATTGTCATGGCCTGCACTGTATGTACAACTTGGCAGATGACCATTCTTTTCTGACTTGAAGCTACATTGAAAATCGGCCACCCTCCCATGCAGTATGTAGCGTGGAAAGGGCGTGCAATGTGTGTTGCTGCAGGTCAGTCACCACAAGATACATAGCATGATGATGCTGACTCAGATGTAGGTGTCTCCTAAAACCTGAGGCAGTGCCAACATCAAACACCACCCCAGGGGTGCCATTTGCAGGTTGCAATGAGGAAGTAGCCTGTGCTTTGAACTCATATGAATGTGCGACCATTGGATGCTGCATACTGCTGCACACACAGAAAGAGCCAATTGTCCATCAAAACAGCATATATATAGGGTGGTGTCTCTTCCTGCCCAACATACATCCTCCTCCACAGGGCAGCTGGCCAAGCACTCTGGTGCAAGGTTGGTAGTGTAGGTGCACGGCTCCATAGTAGCCACTGGCGCAGGGGACAATAAAGGGTTGCCAAGCAACATGTCGCACATGGGGCATTCTTGCATAGTCAAAATGTTGCAGGACAGTGCTGCTAATGTTGGAGACGTGTTGTGGATTGTCACTTACTCATTTCAATGGGCCTAAGTGTCACACATCATCTGTAATGACAAATGTCAAAATGTTACCACATGTGACCCCATTGTGTTGTGAGGATGTGTCATGTCCCCTCTAGTGATAGCACACTGATACATAGGTGCACTACACAACGCATGGTACATACATACTGACCATCAGTTAGGATTCCAAATCATATGTCTAAGGTCCTGAGCCAAACTCAAGATTGTCATGTCCAACAACACAGTGCTGAGAAAACCTTGCTCAAGGCCAGGCACTCACACCATACCACAAACACATATGAATCACAACCAGCTCAAAATGTCAACTGCTACATGACAAACCTGTTGCAAGGCTTAACAACAACTTACTCCTTTTATCTTTTTCAGTGGATCATGGTTATGGAATACAGCCATGGATAATGACCCCATTTGTCAACCCAAGCGCAGCAGCAGAGGGTGCATGTAATGAGGAACATCGGAAGACACAAAATATCGTGGAGAGGACACTTGGCATCCTGATGTCAAGATTCAGGTGCCTGGACCTCACAGGAGGCAGCTTCCTATATGCCCCACACATTGTCTGCAAGATCATAATGATATGTGCTATCCTGCACAACATACATGTGCGGATGAACGTCCCCTTGTATGAGCAGGTTGATGACCTGCCTGAGGAGGAGGATGGTGGTGAAGAAATGGAGGGGGAACAGCACACCACAGCTCCTGGGATACACCGCAGACAGCACATAGTTGATAACTTCTTCACTTAAAAATCACTCAACTCACCTTGTACATTTTGTAAATAAAAACCTCCCTTATTCAAACAATCCTGCTTTGGTCTCTTCAATCTTCACAACATATACCTTAGGATTGTGAGTCAAACCTAAGGAAGCATGTTACAAATACTAATCTGAAAAGTACTGTTGCAATATCACATGTGATGCGTAAGATTGTACTGCCACCATTACACACATCACTAATAGCCTCATCACTGGTATGTGACAACTGAAGGACACAATCTATGGACCACAACATATATATTAAATCCATGTTGCCAACTTGTCCATCAATAGCTCATCACATACAACTACTACGTGTCCAAATAGGAGGTAAGCAAGGGGTCCACACATGTGGTTGTGGATGTCCAAAATTAGAAAGACAGTAATGTTGGAACAGAACACTGTCACAACTCAGTGTAGAGTTGCAATGGCTGCAGGGAACATGTGTGACAAGGGGGGGACATCAATGGTAAAATGGTCATCACGATTAGCCCAGGTATGACAAGCAATGGATGAAGTTGGGCCTGTGCAGTACATCCATGGTAATCAGTCCTGCCACTGCCATGGGGCCCAATCCTGACACAGGGTACACATGACTTCGCACTTTGCACGCAAACGTCTATGAAATGCACATCAGTATGGATGAGAACATATGCAGCTAGGGCTGCAGGTCAACCACACAATAACAACAATCATTGCTAAATGTAATGAGTTTTATCAAACATTTGTGGTCGAAACATAATCTGGGCGGAATGTAGGCAGTGTGTCATACACAGTATGTACCAAAGTTGTACACGTCAGACATATGTGTACACCACACACGTCACCATAAACTCCAAATCTACATACGGAGACAGTTTTCGGGTAACATTTCCTAGGTAACATTGTTCAGCCATCATCAACAATGCCTGAGCTGTGTATGTCGTCTTATATATTATGCTCTGTAAGACAACTTCGCCCATCACATACGAAAAAAACCATTCATAATCACAAACCAGAACTATTGCATTGTACTGACTGCCATACATATGTGGATATACTGTTGTCACACATGCATACATATGCAATACATGCAACTATTTGCATGCTGTTGACTCTGTAACACACACACATCGATGTAGCAGACCAATCACACCCTGATCACATTGTTGCATGGACTACCACATGTGCCCATACACAATATGCCACACTGCAGCACAGCCCATGTCATTTCTAAGTTGATGCAGGGTACATCTATACACAATGTAACACAAACAGGAATTGAGTCAAAATCTTTTACACAAATACGTCTATAACATCCGCAAACACAAAGTATGTGACACATGGGCCCTTAGCATGAATTCCACCTTCGCACTCTTCTCAATGCTGATTTTCAGTGAATTCGACGCACAAAGATTAATGCATCAATTAAAATGACACAGATACGTCATGCGTATAAAGCTGTGATTGACTTTGGTACTCTCACCCCTAGTTCTGTCCCCTCCCACCTCATTTGAGTTAATGTTTTATAGTAGGTTTTAGGGGGCTAGTGTTAGATTAGAGTAGGTATGTAGTTTAGTTAGGATAAGTGGGTTTGGGGGTGGGTTTTCTACCTTTTACATGTTTCTTTGTGGGTGGGTGTTGGGGAATGTTGGGGTATATATGTGTTTAATAAAATAAAGAAATAAAATAAATACCAAAAAATTATATATTTGTTTAGATATAGTTACTATATGTGTAGTTTAGTATATGTTGTCCTGCATATGCCTCGTAACATACGGGGGGTGCGGGGGCAATGTTTATAGTGTTTTGCTAAATGTGTTAGGTAAGTTTAGCATAAGGTAGTTAGGGTTAGTTGTTGGTTACGTATAGTAAGAATAGGTTAGGATAGGTTTTGTAGAATTTTTTAGTTTAGTTTCATTGTTATCAAAAGTTTTTAGGGTACTCCCTTACTTCATGTGTCATATGCTTGTGTCTCAGGGTCTTCCCATGAGTGCACAGTGAAAATTGTGTGTTGGCCTAGGGATTCTGTCCTGACACCAAATTCCTCTCTTGACATGTTCATCACCTGTTTACAACTGTGCTGTCACATTGGCAGCTCCAACACATCTACCTGTCTATGCATCTGCCATCCAGTGTACCCACTACTCAAGGTGACTATGTTTACATTGTATTGGACAGGTTGGTGTGGTAATTTAGCTGCCAGTTTTAGGGTCCTGTGTGGGAATGTTGGGCACTGTGGCACATCTGACAACAGTCTACATTTAATATCTATCCTGCAAAACTGACCAGTGGCAAGTACAGATGTGGTTAAGTACCTCTGTTTCACACCAATGTGTTCTACTGGTACTCCCAGCTGACGATAATGCGTGAGAACTGTTTCACAGCCATTCCTGCCATATGTAGGGGGTAAAGCATACATATGTTCTACATTTTTGACATACTTAGTGAATTGCTTGTAGGGGATGAGACCAGCATTGTCGTTCATCATGTAGGAACCTTGTGCGTAGATATGTGCCCCCATATTTCTGCACTCTTGTACTGACACTCTGTGACTAAAGACGTGGTTACACACATCACAATTCCTAAGCGTAGTAGGTGTATCACAATACACAAAGACATGCTGGTTGTGTACGAGGTGTTTATTTACAAGTGTTGCACTGCAATATTTACAATGTCCAGGTCTGTGACCCCATTAGTGAAATCCACACAACTGTGTCCCAACACAAGTCGAGGGTTGAGGGACATGTCATGGGACATGCTTGGGTGATGTGTCATTAAGTGTGGCGGAACATGATTTGCCAATTTGTAGGTGAGAGACAATGACAGTGCGTAGCAGACAAGTCAACAGTGTGTCTTTGGAGAGTGTACATATCCAACTGTGCTGACCCTGGCATGATCTCAAGTACAGGACAAATGAAAACACTGACCATGTGGCATGGGCTGGTGCTACTGGGAACTCTTACTGGTGAAGATTATCTGTTCCACATCTTTATCCTCCGATGTGTGTGGTGTGTCCTCTGCCCTTGATGGTGGTGGTTGGGAGGTAGAGGTGGCCACACACACTTCAGTGGTTGGAGATGTGGACTCCCAGTTCCTGGGCGCAGCCATCTGTGGAACAACATATGGCATCACTGCAGCAAGGAGGAACTGCTGATTTTTGAGAATTGCAGCAACATCCCTGTGGTAGTCAGCCATGTCTTCCCTGAGGGAGGCCAGTTCCTGGTGCATGGAGTCCATCTTGTTCTCAAGCATACTGCTGCCAGTTTGGGAGGGAAGTTGTTTTAGCCTCTCCCTCATGGCAGCAGCTATGTCCCTCAGAGACTGCTGGACTCCATGCATTGGGGATAGTGTGCCTCATTTGGTGGCAGTCTGTTCAGTGGCCGTAATGCGGCATGTGCGCATACCCTCTAGGCTGGCTGCCATAGTCTGCATCCCCACCCGCACCTCCTTGGCCAGCTCTGCTGGACTCCTACCACTGTCCTCTCAAGGCTGGTCCCTGGGTCCTCGGAGTCCTCAGCTGTGTTGGTGCTGGCAGGTCATACTATTGGAGTGTTGGGTGGGGCATCTGGGATGGCTGCTAAATTATTACTCCTCCTTGCGACTGGAGGTGGTGTCTGGAGGGATACAAGGACTTCTTGGAGGGTCTCTTGGCTGATGGTTGTCAGCTGGTCATCCAGGTCATCGGGGCACTCCAGGACAGGCAGATCAGCAGGTGAGCCATCATCCTCTGCAATGAGATTGTTCAAAATAAATATTTCTGTGTTGTGGCAGTTGATATGTCACATCACTGGCTTGCTATTGGTGGCTCGTTGTTGTCTTAGTTCCCAAACATTGTACTTGTACTTCATGGTTGCAGTCTATCAGCCCCTTGCCCCACCTGAGTGTCACATGGGGGGAAGCTCAGGTGGGGCAATTTTCTGCGTCATATCTACTAGGTGTGATCTATATCCTTTTTGTGGCTTGACACCATCTTATCATTGTCAGCCCTCCCGATGCATCCATTTGCATGGTGAGGCCTTGCAATGGGTGTTCCCGTGCCCAAGCCACAGCACCACACATTTCAATATGCCGCTGTCCCAGTCTTACATGTTTAATTTTCACCCATGCGGTACTGTAACCTTGCTCCACCCCAAGGTTGGAATTGCCAGGACACTATGCTTTTGCTACCATTGATATCTCCACATGTTGATGGCTGTGTGCAACATTACAGAGCACACATGGACCTATCTGAGTTCAATTTCATCTTCTGTCTGTGCAGGTAGGTGCGCCTTCCTCCACACCTATTATCTCCCCCTCAAAGCAGCCAACCTTGCACCATGATCCATGAGATGCAGCATGGTGGCAGTGCAGCTAATATGGCAAATGCACATGGGTATAATAGTTTAGCTGTGTACATCATTATGTATGTGACAGTGCCTGATGGTAAATGAGTTTACGTCATGGCCAGTTAACTGGAGTTGAACATAGGTCAGGGCCTCAAGCTAGTTTGATGGTGATTCTGCAGGTAGCCATACTGGTCCCTCATTTCAAGTGCGGCAGTCCTATGACCACCTGACTGCCATTGTCTATATGACCACCCCCAACAGCGCAGGTGGTAGTGGCAATCGTTACCAATGGGCAATGCCCCATGGGCCAATGGCCTATCACTGGCAGGTTTCCAGCATCTCACAGACTGGCAATGGCTCCTGTCTTGTGACACCAGACCAGTATTACATTCAACACTACACTCCACATCTGTTCCCGCATTTCCACCAGTCTTTGCATGGTGGTGAACCCCCCATGTGAAGGTTGGTGGTGATGTGTTGTGGTGTGCCTCTGGGTGCCTCTGCACAGCCCATGCACCTGGCATGGGCAGTGCAGGGGGCCCATGCCCTGCCCCTCCACTGCCTGATTTGCAGAGCTAAGTGCAGCATGTCCTGTCACACCCAATGCACCCCAAGACTGGCACTGACTCAATTTGATCCATCAACAATGGTGTGCTAAGTGCCCCACAGAGCTACCATGGGCACACAGATTTCCACCCACCATTCCAATGTGTGACCAATCATGCCAACTGCAAAGGATACACTGCACTGGCAGTCTTACCAACACCAGACTTAGCCATCTGTCAATGTGGAATTATACACCATTATATTCACAGTCATACCCCATGTGTTGTATGCGCGTGTTCATTTCCCCATTCCTATGTGTCTCACATGGTTGTGTCAGAGAAGTTGTGGGCTCAGCCTGTAACTGTTGTGACCTACAGTTTGCTATCTGTGGTACATATTTTCTGTAGTGGCACATTTCTGTTGAGCATCAAGATGTGTGGTTCTACACTACACCAGTTTAGTTGGTCTGGCTGGTGGCATGTTTCTAGTGATACAGGACCACCCTGCTACTCCCCCCGCTCCTGCTTTGAATATTGTTCCCTGTACCCAGGGGGCACCCTCAATGCATGATGGAGTGGTGGCTGCCTTATGTGGATGTGTTGTCAATGTGTTGGATGGTGGTGCTACCGGCACAAGTCTGGGTCAGTTGCAATGAATTGTGTGCTGTAAGATGCAGTACACATGTGTTTGGGCAAGAAGGCAAAGCAGTTGCAAGATGTTACTGCAAGGGACACCACCATCACGTGACCCCAGGTATGGCATAGACTGACTAACTAGTCTCTGAAGTCTTGATCATGTTGGTAGGGTTAATATGACTGTATGCAAGGGATGTTGTGATAACACAACCAGAGGCACAGTCATTATACATGCCATCCATCCCATGTGCTTCATATGTACATGTAGGTATTTAGGCCTGGTGATTGACATAGGTCCAGGTTGTGTATGTGTTATGGTGCATGGCACTACCAAGGCATATGTACATGTGTAGCTTATGTCAGCATGGTGCAACTTGCTAAATGTGCAATGTGTCCCTCTGCACTGCTTTGACATGCATTGCGCCTCCAGTTTGCAGTGCTGCCTTCCTGTTCCTTGCCATTTTTTCCTTTGTCCTTCGCTTACAATCGTGCCAGTGTCACATGGTCAGTCAGGTCACTTAGCTTTATTGTTTTCTTCAAATTTTGATACAAATTATTTCCTTTTCTGACACAACCATGATAAAGCATACATTTTTCAAGATAAAAGCCAACAACCTTAGTGCCATTACAGAAGTTTATTCTAATAGGTTTGGGAAAACGCTCATGTTGATAATGATAATTTTAAATCCTGTTTTTTTGCTTTAGGCTCGCTTGCTCCTGTACAAAAAGTTAGCTTGCATTGGAAGATGTCATCTGCATCTTGGTACACTCGAGCTTCTGTCTGCAGTTGAACGGGCTTGCAATCTGATTAAGAAATCATGGTGGGAAGATTATCATCCTGAGGCTAAAATTAAGTATAAAGCCGCACCCATGAGCCATACAACTCTTAATAGCTGCGCTAGTTCAGAATGTTCTGCCTCTTCCCATCCCTGTAACAGAGTGCCTTGCAAGAAATGTTTAAAAATATTGATTTTGCGTCCAACATAGTGTTTCACCGTCACTTTTCCTTTGAAAACCCCTCTATATGGTTTGGGAACTGAGGGCCTCATTTACAAGAAACTGGTCACAATAAGCCAGTCTGGTTGCACCACCCTGCGCCTCCCTAACGACACCATGGTAGCGCTGTATGTACAATACAGGGTGCCATGATGCTCATCAGCATGGCTGAGTCGAATTTCAGATGCAGTTGTGGCATTTGCTGGAGTAGCATCAAACATTTTGACAATAGTCCAGCCAAGCACAGGCACAGCTTCAATCTAATGCCTGCCCTGAATAGGTGTTAAAAAATGATGCTAGAATGATGCCGTGAAATCTATTCACAGCAATGATCCCATTGCACCAGTTTGTAAATACAGCTTGGGGTAGGGGACTGTTCTGCGCTGCTGTAGCAGCAGAAGAAATGATGCTATTGCAGCGAAGGGGCTTGTGAATGAGCCCCAAAATTCAGACCACTCATCAGTCGTTCTCAGCACACTTACAGCCCATACGCTGGAGCCGTCTCTCAAGATCATGAATTCTATCAAAACTGGCTCACATGATGATCTTTGTCCAGCCCAATTTGTCATCTAGAAGCGTCCACAATTGCTCCTTTGGTGTAAATTAGTAAATGGACTACTTCTGCCTTTCCTGCGTCTCTTCTCACAGACCTTAAAAGCGCTTGTATCATCCCTTTACGTCTAAATCTTCCCTCGCTTCTTCTTTACTAAGCAACTACGGCCCTATCTATCTGTTAACTGTTTGCTACCTTCAGCTGGCTGTAATGGTAGTTAACACACACATTACAGAGTTAGTTACAGCTAGGTCCTTCTTTGATACAGCACACCAGGGTTCTGTTTCCATCCTGGAACCGATGTGGTGCTAGTTGCATCAAGAATTAATTTGATACTGGATCAGGGTAGGGTAGGGTTACAGCCCTTAGACCTCTGGACCTCCCTGCGACCTTTGATACCGTGTGCCATGCCACACCAGTGTTCAGACTCAGAGTTGACAGAGTTTAACTTTAAACTGCATTCGATTTTTTTATAGTGAGGCTCAGACTGACGATATTCTTTCTCTCCTTTGGGCTACTGTCAATCCCTTATTCTTTCAAGGTTTTACACCGAGCCCCACGCCCCACATAATTCAGCCTCTAAATGGCTTCCCTCTCTGGGCTTATCAAAGAGAATCACTTTTGTGGCCTGTGCCACGCAAATGAGAAACAATCCTCAGGTTGTATGGTGATCGTGATGAGTTCCACCTCAGCTTCCACTCTAGCTTCAAATGAGTAGCAAACTGGGGGCCTCGTTTACTCGGCCCATGGTACAGGGTGGTTCAGCAGGTTCCTTGCTGCGCCACCCTGCGCAACCGGGAAAGGGCAGGAATGCACGGTATCTACAAGATACAATATATTGCTGTCCTTTCCTCTTGCACTGGCGCACAAATTGCTGCCATGCTCCAACGCAGGCACCCTTGCACCATGCTGCAAGGGTGCCTGCCTTGTGGGGATGGTTGAAAAAACAATCACAAGAGGTATTCCTCTTTCTATGTGTGCTGCAGAATTCCGTACATTGAGGGTCTCATTTTCAAGGCCGTAGGGCCACTGAAGCATCACATTTAGCGACGCTCCGGTGGGGCTGTGCCATTTCCCATATTTACAAGATGGTATTAAGCCTCTTTGCATGGCTTAACGCCACCTTGTAAATATGGGCCCCAACGCAGTTTTCTGTGGCAGAGGGGCGTGCAATGGGTGTTGCTGTGGGTGTTCCACTGCAACACACCATTACATTTTAACGCTGCACCAGAGCGCTAAAAATGTGCTATGAGGACTCGTTTTTGCTCTTCCTATGTGTGCTGCACGCTGTAGGAAACATAGGGAGAGCAAAATGCGATAAATGATTGTTTATGTGCAGGAAGGTGTCCCTTCCTGCACGTGAACAATCATGAAATTGTGATGATTTGCTACTTCTATGTGCGCTGCATTCTGTAGTAACAAATCGCCATTATCGATTGTTTATGTGCAGGAAGGACACCTTTCTGCACATAAACAATCATTCCCTGCAACACTGGCACCCCTGCACTATGGTGCAAGGGAGCCTGAGTTGGCACCAGGCAGCTAATTTTAATGCCAGAGCTAGGGGAAACACAGGGGTGTGCTATGTTTTTGTAAATACGGCACATGTCTGCGTTTCTGAAAAGAGGCAGCACAGCACTGCCAAATTAGGCCCACTTTCTTGTAAATGAAGCCCATAGAAAGAGATAAAAACAGAGAGAAACAAAGATATTTTTCCTCGTTAGGTCACTCTTACGCCACCCCTGAGGTGGAGTAGGAATCCAACGCATTCTGAGACTTGTAAATCTGGGAATGCGTCAGAGTCCTTTGGTTCCATGGGTACTTCATGAGAACACCTCAAGCAACACCCATGGAACGCCCCTTTCACGGGGTGTTCTGCTTGAAAGGGGTCCAAATTTACAAGGCCATGAAAAGCCATGCAAGGTGGCTTTGCGTGGCCTTGTAAATATGGGCTGACACACTGCACCACCGAAGCATAAAGAAATGACGTTCCAGTGGCGCAGTGTGCCGCTAGTGCCTCATAAATGAGGCCCTGGATTTCCAGCAATCTTTCATCTGGTCTTCTGGATAGTGAGCAGACACTTTAGGCCAATCTGACTGGTACTGTGAAAATGTTGGGCATTTTGTCTGGAGACAAAGGGTCTTATTTAGATCTCGGCAGAGGGGTTACTCCGACGCAACAGTGATGGATATCCCATCCGCCGAAATCTAAATACCATAGAGAACAATGGAATTTAGATTTCGGCTGATGGGATATCCATCACTGTTGTGACAGAGTAACCCCTATGGCCTGATTTAGATCTCGGCGGAGGGGAATACTCCTTCACAAAGGTGAGGGATATCCCATCTGCATTATTGCAATCCCATTATATCCTATGAAGATCGTAATATGGCAGACGGGATATCCGTCACGTTTGAGATGGAGATTCCATCTATCAAGATCTAAATCAGCCTTATTTATGGCTCAGATTGAGAATTAGGTCATGCTTTTTCTTTCATTTTAAAGTTCTAAGATAAATACTTCCATTTCTACAAGAGAAAACACACCATACCATCTATTCAAGTGATGGTAGGTTCCTAGCTCCCCTACTCTCATGCATTATACCTAGGGCTCCATATTTACACTGTTCAACAACTACAGTTGATGCAGAACCTGGCAGCTCTTCTTTTACTCATCCTGCTGCATCATGGAGCTATCTCCAGGCACCTGTGGAACTTGCACTTGATTCCAGCACACAAGCGTATTCTTTTGTAACACTTACACATGTGCTTTAATGCCCTAATGGCAGTCCCCAAATAAACCTTGTGTTTCTCCTTGTCTTTCCTTTCACAAGTACCAAAGAGAAGGATGATCCGCAGAGGGAGAGATCATTTGGCTTACAAGTAGTGAAAGCCTGGAATTCCCTCCTCTTGGAAATTAGAGGGCTCACTAATTGTTTGGTTTTGAGGAAACAACCAAAGAAGGTCTGGCTTTTCAAGCATTGATAAGTCAACCAATATGTTGTGCTCATTTTATCTGTATTCAGCGCCAGGACACCTGATCGATAAATATTGGGCATAAAAAAGACAGTAAATAAATACCTTTAAAAACTATGTAGTGTTCCTTGAAACCACCAACGGCTGGCATAAACACTTGGGCCTCATTACAACCCTGGCAGTCATTAGGCCGCCAAGACCGCGGGTGGTGGTCTGACCGCTGCCAATGTGGCGGTCCGACAGCCATATTTGGACCGTGATGAAAGTGCCACAGTCCAACCGCCATCACATCAGCAGCTCTGCCCTCTGGATTACGAGTCCCCTCTCCGCCAGCGGTTGCATGGCGATTCCACTGCCATGGAATGGCTGGCAGAGACGGGGCACCGGGGGCCCCATGGGGGTCCCTGCACTTACCATGCGCTTGGCATGGGCAGTGCAGGGGCCCCCAAGGGCAGCCCCATTGTGCTTTTCACTGCCTGCATCACAGGCAGTGAAAAGCGTGACAATTGCTGCTGCACACAACGCACTGCAAATTGCGCCGCCTCGATTACGAGCCGGCGTCAATGTTGTGGATGGGTTTCCCACTGGGCTGGTGGGGGGAAACACACTTTCTGCCCACCAGCCCAGTGGGAAACTCGTAATAGGGCCAGCGGGCGGAAAACTGGAGTGACGATTTTCCTACCCAATGAGTTTAGTGGGCGGCCTCTGCCGCCCTCCAAACTCGGAATGACGCCCTCAGTGTCGAACTCTGTAATGTAAATCTGTAACTATAACACCAGTGCTACACTTCGCCAAGTTTTGTGCACTGTTAAATAATATGCCATTGTCTGTCTATGCTGTTAATGATGAAAAAGAGTGAGTTTATTAATTATCCCTTCATGGTATATGTAAACCACAAAATTACTTTTATGCCCTGTGCATCATACGAAAAGCTTCCTGTACACTATTTATGATCAAGAGATTATCTACTGCTTCAAACAGATAAACAAATGCATAGATAACACCAAAGGTAGTATGTAGTATCGTTTGGAAGGGTTAGTGCTAGTCAAAAACCTGCTGTCATCCATTCCACTGCAACCTCTACCAACTCCTCTCTGCTGCATTCAATGTAAGGCCACGTGTGTATGTGATTAGTTTGGAGTGACACATCTTTCAATGGAGGAACAAGCTTTGCATGTGCACTTTCCTACAATCAAACCAGATGCTCTAGGTCAGCTTGTGGCCCGAGAGACCAGACACCAGAACAAATGATTGTGGCCGAGGATGTGGCCACTGCGAAACATCTACGCAATGGAGATGGGTTGCCTGCCAGTCCCTCACACCTTGCACAGTGATCATCCAAGAAAGAAGAACTAGGCAACAGCCCCTGAATAGATAGCAGGTTCCCTGACTTTGATATAAAAAGGAAGTGGACAATATGCGATGTTGGCCATCGCCAGGGAAATCAAGGTGTCAATGTACCTTTCGTAAATGGTTGCCAAAGAACTGTAGGACATCCTGCAAGACAAAATTACTTTGAAACAATTTTTTCCTTCCATAGGTTTGGAGATCATTTTAGATCTTAATGACCCTTTGGCTAGGACAAACTGCCACTGTTTCTTGATGTAAGTACTCCTTGTAGGTCAGTTTAGATTTCCCATTTTGACTTGAAGAATGCAGGCTACCTTTTGCCTAGAAAATATACTCCAAGACTGTGGAAAAGATATGGTGCTACCATTACTTGAAAGGAGAAGGAAATATACTTCCTGTCATAAGGAGTACCGGTCATGATTAATTCTGAAGCCACAGGTCCAGTTGTATCACTTGCTGTCATGAGAAATGTTGAGTTACTAAATACTGCTAAGATCAGAGTTGTGTGGCCCTGCCCAGCCGGGTGCAAGATCACAACAGCCTGATCCTTGGTGAGCATAGAGAAAGTCAAGAACCCATTAGCAGGCCACAGAGTACGACATGGATTGCCGAAAGACTGTCTCCCCTCTAGGAATAATCCAACAGCCTGTGTGCATCACACAGAGTGTTGACCATTGGTGACGAATTTCCTCCTAAGGTCAGTAGCTTTCCCAACCCGACTGCTACCCACTTTGACTCACTGCGGCCACACTTCACTTGGTGCTGACACAGCTAGCAAGAGCCCATGAACATTATGGCTTAGAGGCTTTCTCCTCTTTGTGAATTGGCCATCCAGCGTTGAAAGTGTTTTCAAATCACCTGGCTATGTATTCCTCAGCACAGTTTCTCCTTTTGTAGACAAGTAAGTGATGACCTCTTGGAACCCTTTGATGCTGCATTGGCTCCTACCAACAACTAGGAGAAAGATTGCTGCTTACTGCAAAAAACAGTGCTGGAACCCCACCAGCCTCTGACCTTGTAGCCCTACTCACTGTGTGTGCTCCCACCAGACTGAATAAAACTAAAAGCTGCCAACGCTAGTATTTCCATCAAGAGCCAAACACTGGCTTTGGTTGGGTTTACCTAGTATAGACCACTTAAACCACTGAATCTTTCCCAGAAAATGTGTGTGGACCTATCTGAAAACAAGAGAAGTTGTACATCACAAACAACCTACCATAGTAAGCATTGACTGATATACCTAACCAACCCTGGCAGTTAAAACCTGCCATAAAATACTTGACTATTAATAAGCTCACAGTAGTATTTGTCTCCTGTGATTCCGGGGACTACAGGAATACCTGTCACAAAGCTCCCCGAGTTGCATGGGTCAGATTCAGGGGACAGGCCTGACACACACCATCTCTCCACTCCGCCAAAAAACCAGAAAACCTGTGGAAAGATGAGCTACATACTCTATCTATCTATCTATCTATCTATCTATCTATCTATCTATCTATCTATCTATCTATCAAAACAGCAGGAGACCCTCTCTCGAGACAATTTAACATCATTATCAGACGATAAAGATTAAAGCTACTTTATATGGTTTAGTTTTGTCCTAAAGGGATTGCTCTGAAAAATGTGCAACAATGTACTATGTTACTAATTAGAAATGAATCGTATGTTGGATTTATTCTTTGCCTACCGAGACTCTGTAATGTCATATACACTACAGCTATTTCCTTAAACGGTGACTTTGATAAGAATTATACATTTTATGTGAAAAATGCATTTTTAAAAATCAAGTTGAGCTACATTAAATGCAAACATAGTTTTAATGTTAAAAAATACGACTTTTTAAAACAAGTTTGCTAAATTTGAGATAAAGCCTAGCAACAAGCTTAGGTTCTGGGGGTTGTAAAATGCCACATCAAAGTTGATGATTTTGACCTACGGTAATATGCCACCCAGGACATCATCTACCACTTCATAATAAGGTGAGTATATCTCTATTATTCTCACCACTACTTTTACCTATCCTGAGACATAAGGGCATATTGCTATTCGTAGCTCCACTTATACTTAACTTGTGAAATAGTGGATAGGCCGGATAGGCCGATGCAGTGAATTATCAATAATTGTCTTGCCGTATAATGCCTTTGACATCACTGGGGTTACAATGTTCCTGGGTTAAGGGGTTAAGGTTAGAATTAGTCTGAGGTTAGAGCTAAGGTTTGGTTTGAAGTTATTAATTTTAGGGTCAGGATACATGGCTAGAAATCTTTTTGGAGTTGGCTTATGGTCAGGTTAAGTTTTGGGTTCAGGCTCAAGGCTAAGGTTAGTGTTAACGTTGGCATCAGTCTAAAATTCAGTATTTAGGGTAAGGGTTAAGGTCATTGTAACGTTGCTCAATAAATTCGCTTTTGCTTTTTGCATTAATCATTCTAATATTATGGTCATAACCAGTGTAATCATCTTTAAAGTTTGTTTATTTTTTTCCATATAATTTTATTTAGACATTGCAGTTTAGGTATTATGGCCTAAAATCTTTTCAGCATATGCATGGTTTCTCTGCCACAATTTATTATTCGGACTGCGGACATCAGCAACATGTTAATTCATATACCGCTCTTTTTCAAGTGCCTTGACAACGCGGCTGTCTGCAGGACCTAGTCCTATCAATTATTTTATAACATACGGCCAGACAAGCATTTTTCTTTCACCGTGTATCATGTATCGTCAGGTATCTTTCTGCTTCCTGTCGAGTGCCTGCTTTGCGATATATGAGGATCTGCTTTGCATCTCAAAAGTGCTTTACATCACTATGCATTAAATTATGTATTCCATGTAAGCATTGTATACAGAAAACAATTGTTTTTAAAAATTTTGATTGTTAACTGCAGCAGACTAACGGCCTGATTTATGAAAAGTTAATACCGCCTTTACGTCATTTTTTTGAAGCACAAGCGGCGCAAACTTACAAAATGTTATTAAAAGTGAGCGCCGCCATTTTATGTCATTTTTTGACGCAAAAGCGGCGCAAACTTACAAAATATAATTATATTTTGTACGTTTGCGCCGCTTTTGCTTAAAAAAATGACTTAAAGGCGGCACAAACTTTTCATAAATCAGGCTCTAAGGCCCTGTTTTATACTTTTTGACACTAAAGTACACTAACGTAGTTTAGCGTAAAAAAGTATACTGCCGGCTAGCGTCATCCCAAGACGTTGGATGGGCGCCATATTTATGGTATAATTAGCTGGCGATAAGGCCCGGTTAGTGTCAAAATATTTGACGCTAACCGGGTGGGGGGAGGCCTAGGGAAAACTGGATGTTGTGCGTCAAAGAATGGCGCTAGTCAGGTTAGAGTCAAGAAAATGACTCTAACCTGATTAGAGTCATGTTTCGGCACACAACCCCCATGGACATGACTCCTGTCTAAGTACTGGAGTCATGCCCCCCAGCCCAAATGGCCATGCCCAGGGGACAAATGTCCCCTGGGCATGGCCATTGGGCCCAGTGCCATGTAGGGGGGCCCAAGTTAGGCCTCCCTATGGCACTACAGAAAAATAAATATTTTACTTACCTCTACTTACCTCTACTTACCTGGGATGGGGTCCCCCATCCTCCGCTGTCCCTCTGGTGTGGGTGTCCCTGGGGCTAGGGAAGGGCACCTGTGGGCTCTTTCCATGGTCTCTGACAATGGAAAAAGGCCCACAGGTCCCCTAACACCTCCCCTGACCCAGGAGTTAAATAATGGCACTAAGCAAGCTTAGCGCCATTATTTAGACTCACCTCCCTCCCATGCACCATTTTTGCACGGGAGCATAGATAAGGCGCCTGGGCCTTAGAGTCATTTTTTGCCCGGGAACGCCTACCTTGCATCTCATTGACGCAAGGTAGTTTTCCACAGGCATAAAATGTCTTTAACTCCAATATTTTGACGCTAGAAGGGTCTAGCGTCAAAATATAAATATGGAGTGAAGTTTGCACTGAAGTAGTGTAAAACAAATTACGCTATTTCAGTGCAAACAGAGTATAAATATGTCACTAAATGTTTTACTCAGGACTCAACAGACAAGCCAGACCTATTGACTTTGCTGTTGTTATTTCCAGGATCCCTTTTTAATGAAGAGACCAGAGGTTGACAGGGTAGAGGTTCATGAGGTCACCTATCTGAAGAGCTGGGAGCAAACTGGGCAGATGAAATCTCCTGAAATCATCTCTTTGTTAAGTCAGGGGGAGTCGGTGATTTCAGTTTTCAGAGTACACTGCCTTCCCTTAACGCCGATGCTTCTGCAGCCCCTTCAATAATATGAAACGCGCCAGTGCACATTTTGCACCAGTGCAATTAAGGGCGGGCCGCGTCTCTCATTTGCACTTGTAAAGCACAAAAGGGACTGGACTGCAAGTTAATAAAGAACATTAATGCTCCTTTTGTTAAATTTAAAGTTATCATACAAATAATACAAACAACTCAAAAGATAATTTCTCTTAACGTTTATGCAAGCATTCTCATTTCATCAGCTTAGGGAGCACACATAAACAACGTTTAAAGTCAGTGAACACAGTTCAATATGCTTCATTCAAAAAGAAGAATGTAGATAAAGTCCTTCATCTGTGATTATAAAGTGAGTAAAGAATTGCTGGTGAATAATAATAACGCAAATATTAAGATAGGTTTCAACCACGCAAGGAGTTTTATCTATGATATGTCATTAACATTATTTCCGATTTATACGGAATAGTAACCGCACAAGTTCAAATTTTGAGAAGGTAAAAGTGGGAATGTGCTGTAGATATTTTATTCAGAAAGCCTCAATTTCACACTAAAAATGTACAGTGTCAAGGGGACCGAACACTAAAATTAATTGGGCCAGTATCCTTAGTATTTGGTTGGGATGAGAGGTCAACATCATCAGCCCTATTGGTCATTTTGGCGCCTGTTATTCTTGCCAGAAATGTAGACGCACTTCGACCCTGGTCGATTACAAGATCTGTCAAAGACCGGGACTTGGAAAAATGATTGTGTATGTAGGACACTTTTTATGTCGATATTGTTAATAGTAGTTTACACTGGTGTATTGGAAAGCCAAGAGTCATTTCCAAAGAAAGGCAAGGCTGTATGGGAGCTGTTGAAAGTCTACGTCTTTGATTACCATGAAAAGAAAGAGACACTTCGGGCCTCATACTTGCGGTAGCGGTTTGGACTGCCACATTACAACTCTGGCGGTCGGACCGCCAGAGAACTGCCAGCTCTGCCAGGATTATGACCACGTTCTTTGCCAGCTGTAGCCCCGCCATGAAAAGGCTGGCAGAGAATAGGTGCAGGGGTCCCCCCTGGCTAGAACAATTGCAGTGACAGCATTGCCGTTGGCTCGATTACGAGCCGGAGACAATGCTGTAGCCTGTTCCCTGCTAGGCCAGCGGACCTAGCAGAAAATCTATAAAAGCTCTGGTGGGGAGGTCGCCGCGTAGTTGGCGGCCATCCTGTCGGGAGTTTTGCAGATGGATTTTTCCATCCGCCAAACTCAGTATGGGGACCTTTGTCTCTGTTCCAGGGCATAATACAGACCCAGGTGCTGAGGCAAAAAGCTGTCAGGAAGCAAACTGCCAGTACTCCTCTAGTCTCTGATCTCTCACCCATCTCTACTCTCAGCCCATTAGTGCTTCATCCCATTAGCGCTTCAAAGTGGAGTTAGAATGGTATAAGTAGTTCGTGATCAAACAATGGCATCATATCAGATAATAGGTCTAATACATTGACATAGGGAATCCACTCTGGCACAATGAAACAAAGAACAGAGGCACCAATGACAGAGGGGCATTGACAAAGGGGCACCATCACTGTCAGGGGCACAGTGCATCAACATTGATAGGGGAACAGTGACGTGAGTAAAGTGTCAATGGAAAACTCTCACTAGGACACTAAAAAGGAGAAACGGACACAGGGGCACTGGTAAATAGGCACTGTCACTAGGACCCTGACACAGACAAATCAACACTGACATTAGGACACTGGCACAGGGGAAACCAAAACGGAGCACTAATACTGACATAAGAGCAGTGACAGTGGAATGTTGACATGGTGTGCAACTACTAGTGTTGGGGCACAGGCAGTTTCACTGTGGACACTAGTACACAAGGACATTGATATTAAGATTACAACACTAGGGCACAACACCAGAACAGGATCACAGTGACAGTGACTGGGGGCATGTGGCACTAGTGTGCTGACATGTGGTTACTGACAGAGTGATGCTAACACATGGACACTGGTATGGAGACACTGCCACTGCCAATGGAACACAGACACTAAAACATTGACATTGGGGCACAAGCATGAACCTGGTCATGTTGACATTGTAGATTACATGCTACAGACATTGAAGGTCCAGCTCTCAAATGGATATGCTCCTTTCTTACAAGGAGAGCTTCCCCCTATACATGAGAACCCAAGGACCTGATATGCAGAGTCTCACAAGAATCATCCCTCGGCCCCAACCTGTCCAACATTTCCATAACACCACTCGCTTATGCCATCAGAACTCATGGCATCTCCATCACCTCCTACACCAAAGACACTCAGGTTATCTCATCAATGTCAGACAAGTCCCCCATGATGAGATCCAACTTCACCAAATGCATGATCCGTGTAGCAGAATAGATGAGAGCCAACTGCCTGATCTCCAATACGGACAAGACAGAAATGCTGTTCTTTGGGATCAATAACTCCTCTGGGATTTTACCTGGTGGCCATCAGAGCTCGGTCCAGCACCATCACACTCTAACCACGCACGTAACCTGGGTATTATCTTAGATGCCAAACTCAACATGGCCACACAGGTGAATGCACTCAGCTCATCATACATCAACATGCTACACATCCTAAAAAAAATCTTCTGATGGATTCCCAAGAGCACCAGACATACTGTCACTCAAACGCTGGTCACCAGGAGACTTCACTACAGCAACACCCTCTATGACAAAATCCCCAACCACCTCTTCTTCCTTCTTCAAACCATCCACAGCGACCCTGCTAGACTCGTTCTGGATCTCCCATGGCACTCCCAGATCATGTCTCACCTCAGAGATCTCCACTGGCTGCAATACACAAACACTGCCAATTCAAACTCCTCACACACATACAAGGCACTGTACAACATTGAACCAGCCAACCCCACCTGCCGTCTCCACTTCCACCAGCCCACCACACAGCTGTGCTCTGCCTCACTATCTCATGTACACACCCCTTGCATCCTCAAAAAGAACAGGAGGCCTAGCTTTTCCTACCTCACACCCATAACTTGAAACAACTTCCCTCTACACATAAGGACCTCCTCTCTGCTTCTCGAATTCTGCAAGAAGCAGAATACCTGGCTGTTAGAAATGGGGTCTTTGGTTGGCAGTCAGGTTACCCCCTGTCCAAGCAAGGACCCTCACTCTAGTCAGGGTAAGTCACACACAATCCAAATTATCCTGTGCCCACCCTCTGGTAGCTTGGCACTGAACAGTCAGGCTTAACTTAGAAGGCAATGTGTAAAGTATTAGTGCAATAAATCATACAATAACACTATATAGCACCACAAAAATACACCACACAGTGTTTAGAAAAATATATAATATTTATCTGGATATTTGCAGGTCAAAACGATAAAAGATGCAATAAGAGATTGCAAAGATATCACTGGAAAGTGATATAAGTGTCTTAAGTCTTAAAAAAGCAAACAAAGTCTCTTTCAAGCGCAAAGTACCTGGTTTGGAGTGAAAAATCTCCGCAAAGGGCCACAGAGGAGGAGATACGTGGAAAATGGTGTGTGCGTCGGTTTGGCCCCTTCACAAACAGACTTGCGTCGTTATTTTTCACTCTGAGAAGATGTTGCATCAATTTCCGGCGCACGGACAGGTCTCTTCTGTGGGTCGCGGGGTTTTCAGACACCCCGGGGTCTGTGCGTGGAATCCTGGGCTTGTTGTCCGTCTGCGTGTCGTTCCGGTGGGCTTTGCGTGGAATTTTCTCCCTCACAGCAGGCGCTGAGTCGATTTCCCCTCTGGAAGTCGGGCGGCGTTGTCCAGGCGGGCCGTGCGTCGAAGTTCCGGTCGCACCGCAGGCACTGCGTCGATCTTTTCCTTGTGAAGTCGAGCAGCGTCTTTCCGGTCCGGTGTGCAGTGAATTTTTCACTGCGGAGCAAGCTGTGCGTCGAATTTTTCGCTGCACAAGGAGTCCAGTTGCAAGAGAGAAGTCTTTTTGGTCCTGAGACTTCAGGGAACAGGAGGCAAGCTCTATCCAAGCCCTTGGAGAGCACTTCTGCAGCAAAGCAAGGGAGCAGCAAGACAGCAGGGCAACAGCAAGGCAGCAGTCCTTTGTAGAAAGCAGTCATGTGAGTCCTTTAGGCAGCCATGCAGTTCTTCTTGTCAGGGTGCAGGTTCTGGTTCAGGTTTCTTCTCCAGCAAGTGTCTGAGGTGGTAGGGCAGAGGCCCTGTTTTATACCCAAATGTGCCTTTGAAGTGGGGGAGACTTCAAAGAGTGGCTTAGAAGTGCACCAGGTCCCCTTTCAGTTCAATCCTGTCTGCCAGGGTCCCAGTAGGGGGTGTGGCAGTCCCTTGTGTGAGGGCAGGCCCTCCACCCTCC
Source organism: Pleurodeles waltl (assembly GCF_031143425.1). NCBI lineage: Eukaryota > Metazoa > Chordata > Amphibia > Caudata > Salamandridae > Pleurodeles > Pleurodeles waltl. Next base: position 808,916,454 of record NC_090448.1, on the reverse strand, counting down.
CAGCCCAGGAAGACCCATTCAAAATGCAGATATATGCAAGTGAGGCTGAGTACCCTGTGTTTGGGGTGTGTCTGAAGGAATGCACAAGGAGCTGTCAACTAAACCCAGCCAGACGTGGATTGTAAGGCACAGAAATCTTTAACAGCAGAGAAATGCTCACTTTCTAAAAGTGGCATTTCTAAAATAGTAATATTAAATCCAACTTCACCAGTCAGCAGGATTTTGGATTACCATTCTAGCCATACTAAATATGACCTTCCTACTCCTTTCAGATCAGCAGCTACCACTTCAACAATGTATGAGGGCAGCCCCAATGTTAGCCTATGAAGGGAGCAGGCCTCACAGTAGTGTAAAAACGAATTTGGGAGTTTTACACTACCAGGACATGTAAACTACACATGTCCTGCCTTTTACCCATACAGCACCCTGCTCTAGGGGTTACCTAGGGCACACATTAGAGGTGACTTATATGTAGAAAAAGGGGAGTTTTAGGCTTGACAAGTACTTTTAAATGCCAAGTCGAAGTGACAGTGAAACTGCACACCCAGGCCTTGCAATGGCAGGCCTGAGACAAAGTAAAGGGGCTACTAAAGTGGGAGGCACAACCAATGCTGCAGTCCCACTAGTAGCATTTAATCTACAGGCCCTGGGCACATATAGTGCACTCTACTAGGGACTTACAAGTAAATCAAATAGTCCAATTTGGTGTGATCCAAGGTTACCATGTTTAAAGGGAGAGAGCATATGCACTTTAGCACTGGTTAGCAGTGGTAAAGTGCGCAGAGTCTAAAAACCAGCAAAAATGAGGTCAGAAAAAGAGAAGGAGGAAGGCAACAAGTCTGGGGATAATTCCTGCAGAAGGGCCATTTCCAACACCGGCTCTTTAAATAACACCCAGCTGACGAGCTTCACACCTGCTCCAGTGCCTGGCTACCCCTCGGGTGATAAGTCGAACTTTACAAATCCTCATAACATACTGTAACATAATACAACATTACATAATGTTAATATTGGATTCATTGATGTTGATGCGCACAGCGACACACTAATAAACATGAATGAAGTTGCATCACCATTATTAGATTTCCTTGTCGTGAACTCTCCTTCAACCCTGGCACATAGGTACATAGTCAGGCAGGCTCTGAAAGCTCTGCCTGAGGTTACTGACTGACAGGTCACAGGTAGGGTAACACTTGGCTGGCAGACAAACGCACAAACAGGAAAAGTTAGATCAGATTCCACAGATAGGCAGCATCATCACATTGGTCCCAGGTGATTGGCCCCAGTTAAGCGCACATGGCCAGAGGGGTACATGCATTCCCAAAAACACCACACACTTAGATGCCACATGTGTTAAGGACACATAGCCAATCAGAATACAGCACACACAGCACACGCAGCACACGTGTGCCCCACAGGGCATACAACTGGACACATACTCACTGTCCTCCATTGTGTCCACGCAAGGTCGAGGCCCACCTGCATTCATTATCTCAAATGGTATTTATGACTCCATGACGACTGTTTGCATTTTTAACCAAGAATTATTTTTTTTTTGCTTTATTGTACTCAGTGAAATCTATAAAAACCCAATGCAACCTAATGTACATTGAGAGACACTTCTCAGTCCCTTGTTCAGTAACTACTCTCCCGTCCGTAATGTTTATTTCAACAAACTGTTCTGGCTTTGTCAGATGTCTATTGTCTTTGTTTTTTAAGGTAAAATTTCATTCGAGCAACAATATCATAACATAAATTAACAAAATATAGCATAATACAACATTAACATACTACAGCATAACAGAACAGGAGATTTTAAGGTTGGATCCATTTGAGACTTTACCTTGGTTATGCCATCTGAAGAACTGGTTCACAAATCTTGGTCTTGAAACGGTGTGGTCGGACTCATCCTCTATAACTGTGATTTGCAAAATTAAACGTAAAGAGCAGTTCTGGAATTTCATAGTGGAACTTAGCTAAATAAACAGACTTCACAACAGTCTATCAGCTCAATCGCTGGAAGCAAAATCATTGCCAGTATTTGAGCTATATTAAAAATCTTATTGATCTAGGCTGAAACCTTTTTATTGAGTTTTGGTTTATTATTTTAGGTATAATGAGTTTCACAATCAGATGGGACAAATCAACTACCACTAGCAATGTTTGTGCTATATGCAACTAGGAGGTCGCAGAAAATACTGATCATGTTTTATTTTTTGCTCCGCCTATCTCCTAGCTCGAAATAGATGGGTACTCCCATCATGCTGCTCCTTGAGTTTTGAAAAATGTATGTCTGCTTGAAGATTATTACAAACTGACACCTCACCTTTTATAGTGTGTTGCTTAAGTAAATGCTTAGACTGTGTTTGGATTAGGATGAAAAGTGTAGGCCTTGATATTTAAAGTTATTCATTATAAATATGATCAATTGATTTACTCTGCATTTATAGACCACATTGTTTATATTAATATTCTGTTATTTTTTAGTTTTAAATGTCAATGTATTTTGTTTTAAGGTGTATTTTAAGGTGTGTTTTATGGGGTATATCACTGAATAAACATGATGATGTTGACTGCAGGGCGGCAGGGGCAGCAGAAACGTGTGGAAAATTTAAGAGGGAGAAAAAGAGAAAGAGACAGAAAAGAAACAGAAACAGAAGTGAAAAATAGAAGTAAAGGCAGAAGTAAAAGGCAGGAGTGAAGAGAGATGGAAGATACTTACTTGCAGATGGCCACTAGGGCACCATGGATGAGGCGCAGGCAGAATCCTGCGTGTGGATGTGGGCCTCGAACTGAGAGTCAGGCAGGCTCTCAGTTCGTCACAAGCAGAGGCAGCAGCAGCCGGAGGAGCTGCACTGGGGAGGACAACAGACCCTGACCAGGAGGCCAGAGGAGTCTGCGTCCGTCTGCTCCTGGACCTTACCCAGCACCAAAGACCCTGGTTCTCACCCCTTTTGCCGGTTCAACGCCAGCACTCTATGTGCCCTCAACATGGGAAGATCATCAGCCTGCCACCAAGCCGACCCCAGGAACACCCATGGACCTTTTTCTTGCCGCACCTGCTCCAGCACCTTCCAAGTGGCACCCCATGATCCTGCACCAAGCTTGGACAGCCACCTCAAGTGCATTCTCCACAACACACGCTCCCTCGTCAAGCACGTGGTAGAAGTCTGGGACCTCCTTGACTCAACAGCCCTGGACCTCGCCTTCTTCACGGAGACTTGGATCACCCCCACTGCTGCCCCAGACATCACCACGGCCATCCTGGACAACTACAAAATCATCCACAAGGACAGAGCAAACGGGCCTAGAGGAGGCATTGCCTTAATCTACAAGAACAACCTCTGCCTGACCACCACCATTGAGTCATAGTCTCAGTCATCTACCAAGCACCTAAATTTCCATATCGATACTAACCCAACTATCTCCTTAAATGGCAAACTCATCTACAGGCCACCTGAACCCCGACCCCAGTTCTGCGAAGACATCACCAACCTCATCACCCCCAAGCACTCACCTCCTCTGACTACATCCTACTCGGCGACCTCAATTTCCATCTTGATACCCACGATGACCCCAACACTTCAAACCTCCTGGACAACCTCACAACTCTTGGCCTCAAGCAACTCATCAACGTCCCCACCCACTGAGCCGGACGCATTCTCGAACCCGTTTTCTCAGCAGGGGACAAAATCACCATCTCCCACACTTCTGAACACCACTGGGCCAACCACAAGTGCATCCACTTTACCTACACAAGGAACACTGCACTACACCCCCAGCCCCCAGCAGACGCTGGGGCAAAGTCATGAAAGCGCAGCTCACCAAAGCTCTCAAACACTCCCTCCCACCGGATGCAGCAGATGCAAAGGAAGCCGCAAGCATCCTACACCGCTGGCTCTCAAACTGAGCCGACAACATAGCCCCCCCAAAGAAAACAGCAGGGAATCGACAGGGCAAAACACCAAAGTGGTTTACGCCAGACCTACAGGAATCCAAGCGCTCCTGCAGACAACTAGAACATAAATGGAGGATCAGCAAATCTACTGAAGACCGCACAGCCTTAAAAAATGCAGTCACCACGCACCATCAGAACATCAGAGCCACCAACAAGCTGTCTTACAAGCGCACCTCAACACCAGCACTCACAACAGCAAAGAGCTCTTCGCCATTGTCAAAGAGTTCACGAAGCCTGGAACAGACACTTTATCCATCCCTCCCTCCTTAGACCTCTGCAACAACCTTGTTACCTTCTTTCCCCGTAAGATCAAGGACATCTACGAAGGCTTCAGGAATTAAAGCCTGCCAGCACAGCTCACCGCCACTGACCTAGCACCTCACCAGATATTGAACTCCTGGACACCCATCACCATAGAGGACACCCAAAGACTGATGAACTCCATCCACTCGGGAGCACCCTTGGATCCATGCCCTCATCACATTCTCAAACTGGCCAGTGCCACCATAGCACCAGACCTCTGTCGAACCATCAACCTATCCTTCGAGACCACCACATTCCCCTGGAAACATGCCAAAATCAGCCCGCTACTCAAGAAACCCACTGCCAACCCTAGGGATCTGAAGAAACTACAGACCCATCTCTCTGCTCCCTTTCCCAGGCAAGGTTACGGAGAAAGCCATCAACCAGCAACTCACTGAATTCCTCGAGGCACACCATATCCTAGACCCATCCCTGCCCGGATTCAGGAGCAACCACAGCACTGAAACCGCACTCTTAGCAGCCACCAATGACATACGCATCATACTGGACCACTGAGGCACAGCCGCACTCATCCTTCTCGACCTCTCTGCCACATTTGACACTATGTCCCACTCCACCCTCTGTGACAGACTGCATGACATGCGCATCCAAGACAAAGCCCTGAACTGGATCACAGGAAGAACACAGAGGGTCAGACTACTGCCGTTCACGTCAGAACCTAAAGACACTTGCTGTGGAGTGCCCCAAAGATCCTCATCTACATGGCCCCTCTTGCCAAGATCACCAAACAACATGAGCTAAACATAGTCTCCTATGGTGACGACTCCCAACTGATCCTTTCCTGTCCAAGGACTCTGCTCAAGCCAAGAGGAATTTCCACAACGGTATGAGAGAAGTCGCTCCCTGGATGGAGGTCAGCTGCCCCAAGCTCAACTCAGACAAGACAGAGATACTCATGATTGGCTCTCCCCCTTCTGCCTTGAACGCCTCCTGGTGGCCCACCGCTCTGGGCAATGCCCCTTCCCCGACTGACCATGCGCACGTCCTGGACATCATCCTGGACTCCTCTCTCTCGATGACACGCCAAATTAACGCCGTCTCTTCATCATGCTTCCATGCCCTCTGACTCCTGCAGAAGATTTTAAAATGGATTCCCCCAGACACGAGGAAGACAGTCACCCACACAATCATCACCAGCAAACTGGATTACAGCAATGAACTCTCTGCCGGAATCAGCAAGAAACTCCAATCAAGACTACATAGAGTCCAGAATGCAACAGCCAGACTCATTCAGGACATCCCCTAACACAGCCGCATCTCCTCCCACCTCAGAGACCTACACTGGCTCTCAGTCAACAAGCACATCATATACAAACTCCTGATCCACACATTAAAGGCACTGCAAAACATAGGACTGGCATACCTCAACCACCACGTCACCTTCTACATACCCAACAGACATCTCCGTTCCTCCCAGCTCGCACTTGAAGCCATCCCCAAGATCCAGAAAAGTACAGTAGGAGGAAGATCCTTCTCCTACCTAGCAGCCCGGACATGGAACACACTTCCTCTCAAGCTCAGGCAGACTGCATCACTGAAACAGTTCAGGAAGGACCTCAAGACCTGGTTCTTCAACTGAGCAGCCCACCCACATTAAGGCCCTCATTACAACCCTGGCGGTCAGTGTTAAAGCGGCGATAAGACCGCCAACAGGCCGGCGGTAATTTTTTTAAAATTATGACCGCAGTAGAAATCGCCAATATAGACAGCCACTTTAACACTCCGACCACCAGGGCGGTACAAACAATCAGCATGGCGGTCACCGCCAAAAGACAGGCGGAAGACAATGTACAGCCCACACCATTGTCCTGCCATTTGATTAATTTTGTTTGACCAATGACTTTGTGTTTCACCACTGCGCATATTAGTTGCTCAATGTACACCAGTAGCACATTGTATGTTTTGTTCAGTTTAGCCGCCTATGGGCTTTGACATGGCATTAGCCACTATTTTCTGTATTCAGTTTAGCCGCCTATGGGCTTTGACATTGCATTAGTCATTACATTCTGTATTCTGCCTATTGGCTTTGACATGCTATTAGATATTCTGCCTACTGGCTTTGACATGATATTATACATTGCATTTTGTATTCAGCTCAGCTGCCTATTGGCTTTGACATGACATTAGATATTGCATTTGATATTTAGGTTAGCTGCCTATTGCCTTTAACGTGAAGTTAGACATTGCAGTTGAGAATCCAAGCTGTATTTTTCCAAGCTGTGTTTTTGCACAAGATGAACCAAGATGTTTTTCTCACAGTAGACTAGACCTGATAAGAGAGGGTGCATTGGTTGTTTTTCTCCGCTTGAGCTTGGGAAGAGGAGTAGTCTCGGAGACCTGGCCAGTCTCCAAAGGCTTGCTCAGTTTTCCCGAGTCTGAGAGGAGGGGGCACACCTATGTAACGAATGTCACAGGCTGCATAGATTCAGATTCGAATCTGCCTGACTTCGTGCTGGAGCTTGGCGCCAGTTGCCAGCATCCCGTGTGGGTAGATGAATCTCTTTCTCGCAGCTGACAGGGAGTCATCAGCTTGCAGACCCTAGAAAGATGAAGCTGTAAATAGTTTCCCACACGGTGAAGTATTTGTTTTGCTTTGCATTCAATATCTTATAAATATAACCTGCTGTGTATATTGCAAACTGTGCATTGACGTGTGCTTGAAAGCTAATAATTCGTCATTCATAAGAATTGTGGTTGGAGAAGAATTAACAACAATAAAAGTCTTCTTTGAACTCAGAAGTGCATTTCTGGTGTGTTATTTAAGTGCTTAAAAACTAGATAAAAGCAAAAGCACTACAACCATTATGAGAGGCCAATCCGCCACTTTTTCCGGGACAGATTCAACGCGAACAAAAACACGGCGGATACAGGACTTGGAAGGGAGAACTCTCACCTCTACACACCCCACGAGGAACCAGGAAACCATGGACCCAGAACTACAAATTCACCCTGCGATAGTCTTCCTGCTCCTCTATCAGGAGCACGACCGACGGCAGCGACGACCACGGTGAGTACTGCACCTACAACACAGGGGAGGGGGGAGGGAAAAGAGAGTGACACACACACGCAACACCCCCACCCTCACATACAACAACACACACACCAATACATGCTGAAACGTTACATTCCCCCCCATCTCCCTCTGGAATAACGCAAGGACAAAAGGAAATGAGTTGAACGATTGTAATCATGAAAAATCCATTACTCAAAAATATATATACACTATTAACAAACATGTACACCAAGAATTCAAGTCCATGTACTGCACCTACATAGTCCGTGGACCACTGGGCCCAAAATGCATGGGCGAGGCCCACACAAGATACCCGATCAAAATGGAGAGAACACTGCAGGGGCATCAGGTCGAAATAAAACAGGTACCTCAGGGGGAACGGAAGTGGGGGCTCCATGCCCATTGAAGTATCCTGGGGAGTGCAAAGCCACAGTCTCACAAGTCTCTCCAGTGGGTGGTTTGCCCACTGCCTTATCCTGGGGAGCGCAAAGCCACAGTCACTCAAGTCTCTCCAGTGGGTGGTTTGCCCACTGCTTTATCCTGGGGAGTGCAAAGCCACAGTCTCACAAGTCTCTCTAGTGGGTGGTTTGCACACTGCTTTATCCTGGGGAGTGCAAAGCCACAGTCTCACAAGTCTCTCCAGTGGGTGGTGTGCCCACTGCTCAATCCTGGGGAGTGCAAAGCCACAGTCTCTCAAGTGGATAACAGTCTCCACTGGTTCTGGAGGGTGCTTTGTGCCCAGAGTGCTTAATCCTGCCAAGGACTGAGGTAGTGGATGCCTTTCTCCACTGGTTCTGGAGGGGGCTTTCTGCCCAGAGTGCTTCATCCTGCCAAGGACTGAGGTAGTGGATGTGATTCTCCACTGGTTCTGGAGGGGGCTTTGTGCCCAGAGTGCTTCATCCTGCCAAGGACTGAGGTAGTGGATGTGATTCTCCACTGGTTCTGGAGGGGGCTTTGTGCCCAGAGTGCTTCATCCTGCCAAGGACTGAGGTAGTGGATGCCTTTCTCCACTGGTTCTGGAGGGGGCTTTGTGCCCAGAGTGCTTCATCCTGCCAAGGACTGAGGTAGTGGATGTGATTCTCCACTGGTTCTGGAGGGGGCTTTGTGCCCAGAGTGCTTCATCCTGCCAAGGACTGAGGTAGTGGATCTGACACTCCACTGACGGTGGGGCAACATGGAAGCTGTCCAGGCCCCTGGAACTGACCACCAGCTTCGTACAAATGACCACTGGGGATGGCAGCCATGTTTGCGGTGGTGCCACTGGCACAGGATGCGGCGTGGCCGCTGGCAGTGGGCTCAGTAGCGGCAGTGCTTGCAGCGCTCATTGGGCAGCGGTGCTGGTGGGGGGCTCACTGTCCTTGCTGCTGGCAGCGGTGTCCTGAGCAGCGGTGCTGGTGGGGGGCTCACTGTTCTTGCTGCTGGCGTCGGTGTCCTGAGCGACGGGGCTGGTGGGGGGCTCACTGTCCTTGCTGCTGGCGGCGGTGTCCTGAGCGGAGGTGCTGGTGGCGGCCTCACTGTCCTTGCTGCTGGCGGCAGTGTCCTGAGCGGCGGTGCTGGTGACGGCCTCACTGAGCTTGCTGCTTCTGAAGGGCACAGTGTCTGCGGTGCAGGTGAAGGGCACAGTATCCTGGGTGCTGGCGGCGGTGCCCGTGGCGGCGGTGCATGTGGCGGTGGCAGTCTTGTCTGCCGTGCAGGTTGGCGGCGACTTCCCTTTCTTTCTCTGGCCCTTCCCCACCTTCGATGGTGGCGCAGCTGTCTTGCCACTCCCAACTGTTGTCCTGGCTGAGCCCTTGGTGGCAGGTGTTTTGGCCTTCTCCCTCCGGGCTGTGGGCAACTTCTTTTGTTTTGGAGGTGGGGGAATGTCCTTGGCCTCGCTCCTTGGGACACTGGCTGCCCTGCTGCTTGGCGCACTCCAGAAGCAGGTTACTGCTGGCACCACTGTTCCCGGTGATGTGGTGGCTGAGGTTCTGGGTTGGGACCTGGACAGGCGGGCCCTAGGGGACGGAAGGGGTGGGGGAGGTGAAGGGAAGAGGTCAACATTTAAGAGGAAAAGTTTTTTAGACACACTGGGACGGGTAGATGGAGGGGGTTTGGGAGTGGAGGAAGAGGTAGTGGTTGTAGGAGGTGTTCGTTTGCTGACTTTGGGTGAAGGTACATGGCTGGAGGCTGTCGTGAGGTGGATGGCTGTTGAGTGGGTGTGTGACTGCGTTTGTGTACTTTGGGAGGAGGGCTCACAGACACACTGGGAGAGGACACAGGGGATGTGTGAATGGTAGTGGGGGTGGTGAGTGCGCGTGAGCGGTGTGTGGTGATGGTGGTAGTGGCCGCATCCTGCATGCAGGTGTGAGTGGAGACGTGACAGGGAGGGAGGAGGGAGACGTGGAGGAGGGGGACACAGTGGAGGAAGTGGATGTTGGTATGTGTGCATAGGTATGGTGCATGTGTGAGTGCCTGTGGGATGTGTGGTGCTTATGTTTGCCAGAGGCACCCTTGTGTGTTGAGGTGTGTGCATGCTGGTCTGATGGTGTGCTTGGGATAGGCTGAGGTACTGGGGATTGGGTCTGGGTGGAGGAAGTTGGAGGGGGGACGTTGGACAATGGGACAATGGCTGCCATCAGTGCTGAGACCAGAGTCTGAAATGCTCGTTGTTGGGCTGCCTGGCCAGAATGAATGCCCTCCAGGTATGCATTTGTCTGTTGCAACTGCCTCTCTACACCCTGGATGGCATTCAGAATGGTAGACTGCCCAACAGTGAGGGATCTGAGGAGGTCAATGGCCTCCTCACTGAGGGCAGCAGGGCTGACTGGGGCAGGGGCTGCGGTGCCTGGGGCAAAGGAGATGCCCACCCTCCTGGGTGAGCGGCCACAGGGTACACGCTGAGGGGCTGGTGGGAGGGCGGTGCTGGTAAGGGGGGTGGTGGCTGTACCTGTAGATGCGGGGGGCATAGAGGGGCCCGCCACCACAAGGGAGCTCCCATCAGGGGAGGAGTCAGTGTCGCTGGTCTCAGCTCCTGTCCCCGCCGTGGAGCTCCCCTCGCCCTCCATCCCACTGGTGAAATCTGAGTCAGTAGTCTCGCCCTCCAGGGCCATGTGGGATGCAGCTCCCTCCTGCTCCGGTGGCACAGCTCCTCCGCCAGATGATGCTAATGCACACAGGAACAGGGAGACTACAAAGAGACGGGGGAAGAAAGTAGAGAGACATGTTCAGTGCATGCAGTACCGCTACAGTTGGCGGACACTACAGACACAGCAGCCCTCTGCACTACGCCATGCACTTTGAGTTCCCTAATTGATCACAGGGACATGGGGTACAAGGCCTATGCCCGATTGCTGCACACATGCAAGTCACAGAAGCCTGACTAGGTGTAGATGGCTCTTACCACTGGTGGGGATGGGGTGCCACTGAGCCTGCCTTACAAAGGGTCCTTGCCTACAAAGCTCGCCCTAGCCTAGGGGAACCCACAGCCCACCTCCCCCACCCAGACACCTCCAATGCACGCTGAATCAGATGGATGTGAGTGTACTCACCCCCTTGTGGCTGCTGTGATGCCCTCAAGCGCCCATCCAACTCTGGATACGCCACCGCCAGAATCCGGAACATCAGGGGGGTCATGGTGCGACGGGCACCCCTCCCACATTGGGAGGCCATCCCCAGCTGGGCCTCCGCCGTCTTCTTGCTCCAGCAGCAAATGTCCTCCCATCTTTTACGGCAGTGGGTGCTCCGTCTGTGGTGGACACCCAGGGCCCGGACGTCCTTGGCGATGGCACGCCAAATATCCTTCTTCTGGTGGGCGCTGACCTACAGGAATAGTACAGGGGAAAAGGAACAACATTAACCGTCCGAACCGTCACAGTCATTGGCCCACGTTCCCACCCTTACCCTGACACACATACACTCACCGTCGTTTCATGCACGCCTCATTCCCCCCCCCATCTCCCATCCACACCACTCCAAACAGGCATTGCCCATACAGCATGCTCACAGTGTACTCACCTGTTTGTCTGGAGGACCGTAGAGTAGCGTGTACTGGGGGAGGACCCCATCCACTAGTTTCTCCAACTCCTCCAATGTAAAGGCAGGGGCCCTTTCCCCAGACACTTGAGCCATTGTCGCTTCCAGACTGAGGTCACAGCAGCACTTGCAGTGTAGGTCCTCTCCTGTCGAAGATCAGGTATCAAGTGAGTGAACAGAGAGAAAATGGCAGTCACGTCCGTGGCGGTGCGTACCGTCACCGCCGGCGTACATCGTCATTGGCTCCTGGGACCCATAGGGTCCAATGTTAACCAATGCAGGATTGCGCCGCAGCCTTCGGCCGCCTACCACGACTGTGTACAACGCAAGCGCAGTTACCTCATATCCCCTTGTCCCACATTACAGGTCAGGCAGCCGCCACTGCAGGGGGCCACATGGCATTAATTTTAAATGCGTCACACATATATAGGCCTTGCATACACAATAAGACAGGCACATTGCGGATTGACAAATGTGTGCAATAAAGTTGTTTATTTCGTACCTCAGTGTTGGCTGACCCTCTGATCGCTGTTCTCATCCATAGAGCACGTCCGCTGGGGCAGGTGAGGAGATGGCGGCATCCTAAGGTGTATAGACCGCTGGTGGACCTGTCGACAATGGAAGAGCGACATGTAATTGTCACCTACAGACTTGATCTTGCCACAATCCAGGAACTGTGTGCCCAGTTGGAGCCAGACCTGATGTCAGCTATCCGCCATCACACAGGAATCCCCTCTTTAGTGCAGGTCCTGTCAGTACTCCATTTCCTGGCAAGTGGGTCTTTTCAAACAACAGTGTCCATTGCATCAGGGATGTCCCAGCCAATGTTTTCTAACTTGTTGTCCGGAGTGTTGTCTGCCCTGCTGAAACACATGCGCAGCTACATCGTGTTCCCTCAGGTGGAGGATTTACCTACAGTGAAAGGTGACTTTTATGCCCTGGGACATATCCTCAACATCATAGGTGCCATTGATGGGACACATGTGGCCTTGGTCCCCCCCCCCGCAGGAGTGAACGGGTGTAAGGAAACTTGTAATGCCAAGTTTCCTGGCTCAGTGCATGACGCTTGCATTCTGAGGAATAGCAGCATCCCTTATGTGATGGGGCAACTCCTGAGGCACTGTGTGTGGCTAATAGGTGAGGACATGGACCCTATACAGTGTGAATAGTTGTCTGGGTCTGGGGTTGTCCCTAAGGGTTAGTGTGTGTCTAACAGTTGTCCCTCGACATTTGCACTCTGGGTACCCCAACCTGTCATGGCTACTGACCCTAGTGAGAAATCCCAGGACAAGGGCAGAGGAACGCTATAATGAGGCACATGGGCAAACTAGGAGAGTGATAGAAAGAACCTTCGGCCTCCTGAAGGCCAGGTTCAGGTGCCTCGATATGACAGGTGGTTCCCTATATTACTCACCAAAGAAGGTGTGCCAGATCATCGTGGCCTGCTGTATGCTGCACAACCTGGCTTTGCGACAACAGGTGCCTTTTCTGCAGGAGGATGGTCCAGAAGGAGGTCTTGTGGCAGCTGGGGAGCCTGTGGACAGTGAAGAAGAGGAGGCAGAAGAAGAGGATATCGACAACAGAAACAATGTGATCCAGCAATACTTCCAGTGAGACACAGGTAAGAAGACATCACTGCCTCCTACATCTCATACACTTGTTAGACCTATCATATGTCTGTCACTTTCACCCAGTGTATGGACCCTGACCTGTCACTTTGCCTTTCCATTTCACAGATGTGGGTCCCACTGTGTGACCTCTGCTATGTTACCTCATGGACTAGAGCTGTGTGACATAGGTATGTTGACAATACAATGGACATTGCTATTTTCCTTATTTATTGCAAATACAAATTTGTGAAAGCACAGACTGACTCCAGATTGTTTTGTGATTCAAGGGTGTATATTTAAGTGCAAATTAGTGGAGGGGGTTGTAAAATGGTCAGGGGTGATGGTGGAGGAATGTCCATGGCAGAGTCCAGTCATTTGTCTCACAGGTGCATTGTCAAAAGGGGCATAGGAAGTGGAGCTAGGGCAGTTTAAGGATGGACAGGGTGACAAGTGGGACAGAAGGATGACATTCAGGGTGGTATCATTTCTTTGCGGGGGTCTTGGCATTGTTCTCTGTCTTTACCCTGGATCTCAGGGACCAATTTCGGGGTGGTTCTCCATCTGCAGGGGGTGGGGTGCTGGTGTCCTGGTCCTGTGGCGGTGCCTCCTGTCGAATAGCACCGGCGGAGGTGGTGGGCAGTGCATCATCGAGGCTAGTGTCAGGGGCCCCTTGTTGTGCCACAGTGTCCCTCCTGGTGTTCACAAGGTCCTTCAGCACCCCTACAATGGTGACTAGGGTGGTGTTGATGGACTTGAGTTCCTCCCTGATCCCCAAATACTGTTCCTCCTGCAGCCGCTGGGTCTCCAGAAACTTGGCCAGTACCGCTGCCATCGTCTCCTGGGGAATGATGGTACGCTCCCATGATGTTGGGAGGGCCTCGTGGAGAGTGGATTCCCTGGGCCTGTCCTCCCCCTGTCGCACAGCAGTCCTCCCAGTTCCGATGTTTTCCTGCTCCTCTGTCCCCTGAACCGTGTGCCCACTGACACTGCCCCCAGGTCCCTGATGTTCTTGGGGTGGTGGGTTTGCCTGGGTTCCCTGTAGTGGTGGGCACACTGCTGCTTGACGTGTCCTGGGGACAGAGGGGTGGGCCCGCTGGGTGGGTGCTGTGCTGGTGTTTCCTGAGGGGGGAGGCTCTGTGGTGGCATGTGCCAGTGTGTGAGGAACGACTGTCCCGAGGTCCCAGATGGGCCTGGTTGGTCATCTAGACCCAGTTGGACAGAGCTGCTGTAATCACTGTGGGCCTCTTCTGTGGGGGGGTGGACATGTCTGGAACCTCCTGTCCGGTGACATTGGGTAGGGGTCCTGCAGGGGTGTAAAGGCATGATTATTGCATCTGTGTGTGCCATTGTGTGCAATGGGTGGGAGACCCTGTACCCCAGTGCTTACATTCTTGTCTAGCACCTTGTGTGATACTTGGTATGGGGATCTGTGTGGGTATCTGTAGTGGACATGCTTTGGTGATGGGTGTCCATGCTTTGGTGTTGGGATGGGTGGTTTGTGATAGTGGGACAGATGTGAGGTGTTGGAGTGATGGGGTGAGGGTGAGGTGGGGGTATGTGATAGCATGCAGGTAGGGTGGGGGATGTAATAGTTAAGATTTGACTTACCAGAGTCCATTCCTCCTGCTACTCCTGCGAGGCCCTCATGATGCAGTATAGCCAAGACCTGCTCCTCCCATGTTGTTAGTTGTGGGGGAGGAGGTGGGGGTCCGCCGCCAGTCCTCTGAACTGCAATCTGGTGTCTTGAGACCACAGAACGCACCTTCCCCCGTAGGTCGTTCCACCTCTTCCTGATGTCATCCCGTGTTCTTGGATGCTGTCCCACTGCGTTGACCCTGTCTACGATTCTGCGCCATAGCTCCATCTTCCTAGCAATGGAGGTGTGCTGCACCTGTGATCCGAATAGCTGTGGCTCTACCCGGACGATTTCCTCCACCATGACACTGAGCTCCTCCTCAGAGAACCTGGGGTGTCTTTGCGGTGCCATGGTGTGGTGTGGGTGATGTGTGAGCTGGTGGGTGTTGTGATGTGTGAGGGATGTGTTTGTGTGTGTTTTGTGAGGTGCGTGGATGTTGTGTGATTGATGGTGTTGCGTGCCTGTGGATGCTAGTTTGTTGATGGTGGTGTCTCTCTCTGTGCTTCGTTCTCAATTTTTGTCGTAGGGGTTTGTGGGTGATGTGGGGGTGTGTTATATATTGTATTGAGTGTGTGGGAGTGGTGTGTGTATGTGTATCAGGTGTGTGTATTTGGAATTGTCCAATGTGGTTGTGTTTTGTAAGTGTGTGTGTATTTTGAGCACGGCGGTGTGTAGCGCCAATGGAATACCGCGGTTGAAAGACCGCTGCGTGGATTCGTGGGTCGTGATAGTGTGGGCGTATTCCTGTTGGCGTGACAGTGGAGGTTTTTTATCGCTAGTTTATCACTGACCTTTGGTGTGGCGGACTTGTGTGGGTGTCTAGATTTTGGCGGATTCCAGCCTGTGGGTCGTAATAGCTGTGGCGGAATTCCGCGGCCACAGCGGTATGTTGGTTGTCTTCTGCACGCGGTAAACTGCATTTACCGCCAATGTTGTAATGAGGGCCTATTTCTTTTGGGACTGGCATTTGAACTCAGAGGATAGCGCTCTGTTATATAAAATTGTTTTGGGGCATTTTGGACAAAAACACTTCATGAAGTGAACTGATGCATGTGATGATGATAATCACTGTATATGTATGAGCAACATGTGATGTAATATGTTTATGCAAGACTAACAACAAGATAGCTACTGAAGAAGGATGTTCATGCACAGCAGCATTATGGTATGTTAGGAGAGTAATAGGTATATAAGAAGGCATTGCTTACAGAATCATTGTATTATCAGTGTCTGTCTTTACAGATATTCCACTCTTGTGACCCTCCCTTGAATAGTTGGCGCACTTGAGTACCTGAATCTAGTGGACAACTGTCTTTCCAGAACTCAGTGACCCGGTGGCACAGAGGAGAGTCCATAAGAAGAATACAGTATTTCTCTCTTGCTTATTCCCAATCCCCCTTCCCTTTGAGGCATACCGCTGGTGCAGTGTCTATCCTCATTATTACCAAGGTTAGACCTCAAGGGGATTCAGGGACTACTGTCGCCCCATCAGAACCACCTGGAGTTCAGGTGAGTGGCTCGCAACAGTATTTGTGAAAAACTTCAAACAGTAAATCAGTAAAACCACCACACAAAAAGGTATTACACCTGTTAGAAAAATAGATCCACACAACAGGAGTGATGCGCTGGTTCTAATCCACCCAAAAGGAGCGATGTGCTGGTTCCAATCCCCACAACAGGAGCAATGCACTGATTTTGATCCATGCAGCGACTTCGATGAGCCAGGTTGACAGGGGATTCTTTGGTTGTGCTGGAGCAGGCACCTTAAGCGTCACTTCTAATGGTACAGGACTGTGGTGGCTCCACTTGGCAGGTTAGACCACAGATGGAGTAGTCCAGGTGTAGAAGTATGTTAGTTGGAGGTCTTTTATGCCTCTGAGACTACAGATCAAGAAACCAGTCGACTGGCTCTTGGAGTCACTTTGGGTTCAAGTGATGCAGGTCCAGTCATTCTCACCCAGGCAGGGGAACAGCAGGCAGCAGGGCAGAACATCAACCCAGGAGTCCAGCAGAGTGGCAGTCCTTCAACAGCACAGGCCTTTTTCCTGGCAGAGTAGTCATAAGCCCAGAACTGTACTGAGTTGGGGGGGTCAGAGGTCCAGCAGTTATTCCCAGTTGGGCCTTTGAAGTTGAGGAGACTTCAAAGACAAGCCTTTGAAGTGCACAGTGGTCCTGCCCTTCCTGCCTTGGCTCCCAACTCACTACAGGGGGTTATGCAGCCCTTTGTGTGAGGACAGGGCACAGCCTACTTATGTGTAAGTGAGGCTATGGCCAGCTCCCCCCACTCCTGCGGGACCGCAACACCTTGAAATGAGGCAATTTCCAAAAAGAACCTGAAGAAATCTTTACTTGTTGATTAAATTGAAATCCTCTGTGCTCAATCTTAAATCTCTTTCTTTCATACTAAACACAATGTTGAATTTGTTTTGAGGGTTGCAGTACAGTGTGGCTAAAAACCATTAGCAAAGTCAATAGGTTCCAAAGGCTACTACGCTTGCCAAAGCTTGTTTATTTTCTGCACATTACAAATTGCTTGCTTCATATATGTGCATTAAAATATAGGCATTGCTAATGTATAGTTATTTTTCCAGCATGAGGAGTGAAAGAACGCTGTATGTAATTGAGGATACTGCAAGACTGTGTATATCATTTGGGGATTTTGCGAATCGGTAATAGCGATTTCTTAAAAATCGCAAATGCTATTACCGAATCGCAAATTGAGATACCAGCCCCATTCGCACCTATGAGCCTGTTGGCCCATATCTGCGAATTTTTAGCATTTCCAAAATTGCGATTTCTTAACTAGAAATCGCAATTTTGGAAATGCAAAACCCCAGTGTGCTGGGGGCCTAAGGCCCCCTCTGCTGCACCCTAATTTTTTTTTTTCACCATGTAAGGTGCACACATCCCAAAAGGACATGTGTGCTTTACATGTAAATTTTAAAAATGCATTTTAAATGCATTTTTAAAATTTGCACATGGTTACCACCAAGTTCAACTTGGTGGTAAATAGTGAGTCCTAAATGCCCAAATCGCATTTAAGAATTGCTTCATACATGTGCTAAGGAATCGCAAATAAGGAATCCTTATTTGCGATTTCTTATTTAGAGAGTCGCAATTTGCGACTCTCTAAACAGCGTCGCAATTTTAAGGAATCGCTATTTTAGCAATTCCTTAAAATTGCATTCAGAATGTCTTTCATACATTCTGAAATGGCTTTTTGCATTCGCAAATGGGCTTTCGCACCGTTTGCGAATGCAAAAAAACTTGAGATTTCTGGCCCTTAGATTCTTAGGGTCTGATTTAGATATTGGCGGACGAGTCACTCGCTCACAATGGTGACAAATATGCCATCTGCCGAAATCTAAATCTCATTATTTTCTACCTAAATTAGGCCCATAATCTTGACCACGACATTGCATCTCACGTGTGTACTACTTTAGTTATGGATAGATTAAGTAATTTACCAGCAATCACAACATTTATAATCAAGTACCACGGGTGGGATTATAATCTGAAAGCAGGTTTAAACACAAGCAGTTTATCGTCTGCCCTTTCCCTCTGGGGTAAAGGACCCTATTATTCTGAACTGATTGCCCCAACGTTTTGCTAATGTTTTCTCATCTATGAAATAGCTTCTTGTGATCATCCATTTCAGTACAAAATATTAAACAAGATGCTGTAAAAACTCTCCTTAATTTACTTTAACTGTACACTGAGTTACAGCCTGCACGACTCTGTCACCATTGTTACTTCGCGAATGATTATTGTTAGGTAAAGATGGGTGAGCCACTGAAGGCCCGAGCCAGCTAGGCCCTCGAGTTCAAAAAGAGCCTAAACTTCAACTGCCTTCTGTCTGCCGCAGTACCCACACTGATGCTATAAAACGTCAGGGTGCCAAATCCCAAGGGTGCATAGTCCTGAATCCACCTCAGGCCTCTACAATTCACTACTAGGCAAGCCCTGCCCGTTATCTCACTCTAACAGGCTTCTGCTGTCTTCCTTATTGTCGGATTTTTTGCCTTTCTCTTCCTCTATCTTTCCACTGTGTGTGCTTTCCCTCTCTTCCTCTCTGGAAATGTCTAATGAGGAGAACTGCAACATCAGAGTATGTATATATTTGGGAGACAGTAGGGAGCTGTACAGCCATTGGCTCTGGAAGTAGTGGTGTATGGGGTGCTGCAGGACCCACAAAATTACCATGCTGGAGTTCCAAAGATGAACGCGCAATAAAGGTGCCTTTATATTTTGTTTTTATCTTGTCACATTTGCTCTGCGTTCAAAGACAGGGGTCAAATGTAAGACTGTCATCTAACAAATTGCTGTTTTGTCTTTTAACATGGAAATTGGTGTTTGCTTTACTGTCTCTGACTATAAAGTAAAAGGATTTGGTAAAAAGAACTATGCGACAGCCTTGCTGGTGAGAAAGTCTGGAGGGTGTCATTTTTTCTAACAAGAAACAAAATGTAAACATCTATAAATGAACTCTAAAAACTTTTAAAATATATCAGCTGTTAGGAAAGCACAAATTAAGCACTTTTTGGAATTCTGAGATGTGACGGGAACAAAGATTTTATTAGGATCAAAACAAATCAATACACTTCACTTGCTGATGAGCAAATGACAAATATTTGCTGAAACCTGATTTCCACAGATGAACATTTGTGCGCTACATAGTTTTATCAATAAAATGTGGTGCCCATTTCAATGGAAAATATGTTGTCTGTAAATGACAATGTGCTACAACATCATCTTTTAGTACAATACATTTCCTACAGTTTGCTCCAAAATTCACTACCAGCTATATACTACATCCTTACCACGAATGAGCGTGCCTCATTTGCTACACTTGTGGGTTTTTTGTGATACTTGAATTTTTCACAGTCCCACGAGTTTGGTGATGTAAAATTGATGGCAGCACTCTACTTTGAAAATTGTTCCAGCACCATCATGTGCAGTTTATCTGAATGGTGCCCTGCCCAGGGCCCCAGGGTGTGATTAAAAATAAAAATTATTGCGCAATGTGAAAACAGGAAACCTGTGATCAACCCCGACTTCTTCACCTCACTTGACCACATTTTGCAACCCATGTAAACTAATTTTTTGGGCTGTGCCTCATTTTCTTTCATCGCTGTATTTGACTGCACCTTTAAATACGTCAGTTCAGGACATGCACTGTACAAAATCCTCTCTAATATGTGGTTTACACAATAAATTTGCTCCATCTTTAAACAAGCATTTGCAATGCAATGGGTCTCGCATCTGCTCGAGTTAAAGCTATTATGTCTTATTTTGCTGCTGCTCCATGGCTTGTTTAGCTTTATCCAGATTGGGTTGACACATGTATCTAATCATTCAAAAATGATGTGCCGTATTTACAATCCCCCTGGCTCAGGGCAGTGCAACAAGTTACCTTGCTGCGTTGCCCTGCGCCACGGGGAAAGGGCAGAAGTGAGCCATATCTGCAAGATACAGCTAATTTCTGGCGCACAATGGGCTGCCTAGCACCAATGCAGGCACCCTTGCCCAATGATGCAAGGATGCCTGCGACGCAGACAGGGTGCCATATTTCCAAGACATGAGGCTTTGCTGCGTTGCGTCAGCGATGCTTCAAAATAACTTGCGCCTCGGTATGACAGAATCCTACTCTTGGATATGTTGTGTTTACAAAACGGTGCACCGTGGTGTAAGGATTGTGTCTGCGCTGAAATAAATCATGCTTGTGTGTGCACCATGCCGTAGTAAAATTTGATGCTACTGCTGCAAAAGTAATGCAGGGTAGACTTGTGGCACTTAAAGTGAGGCAAATTGGCCCTACGTCACTTTTGAGCGTGGAATGCATAAAAAAAATACAAAAAATTATGATTCATAGAAACAAATGTGCACACATTTCAGAAGGCAGCCATGGACTACGCAGCTGGCAGTAGCAGCAGAGACAGCAACTCTAGCACGAGCCAGGACGTCCGAACACTCTAAGGGAAGAGAAGGAGGAAGTGTAACTTCAGTGATGATTACTGAGGTGACAGAGTACCAACATCATCTCTTTGTCACCTCTAAATTGCCCCTAGGGAGGAAAGAGGCCATTTGGTAGTCCATTGTGAAGAAAGTCATTAGTGTGGGACAAACGAAGAGGACCATTACCAACTGCAAGAAGCTCTGGCACTGTTAGAAGCGCCGGACAAAAGAGAAACTGTCTAAGAACTTGAAGGCAGCAATGCAGACTGTAGGAGGGAGCCCTGTGTCCCAGGAGGAGCTTGGTGCCTTGGAGGAGCAGGTGGGAGCTGTCATCCCAGACAAATTGGTTGATAGAATCCCTGGACAAGACAGTGCAGCACGCGAGGAACCACCACAGACATTGGGTAAATATCAACAAGAGGCATTGGGGACAAACAATGTCATGCTGTGCAGTTCAGCTAGCTATGTCCCAGAGCTCCACTGCGCTGTCTGCAGGGCAAGGCCACTGGGCAGTAAGATGTTGCACAGCTCAGTCAGGCTCGGTCACATGTATCCATCACATGTGTGAAGTGTAGCACCACTCCAGCCCAACCTGTGTATACTGGAATGTGTAGTGTAATGCACAACATGAGTCACCAGAACTACAAGTCACACTACACAAAGTAAAAAACATGGGGGCCCAATCACAAGGTAAGCGGTGCAGGGCAGCGATGCAAGTAACCTTGCTGCGCTGTCCTGTGCCAAATGGAAAGGGGAGGAAAGGCCTGTACCAACAATATGACATGTATTCCTGTCCTTTCCCTCTGTGCTGACACACACTGGGCTGCTGAGGGCCAGAACCAAAAACTCTGGCATCCATGTTACAAGGATGCCTGCATTGCAGACAGGATTGACTCTGTGCAGAAAAGAACACCTTTCTGCCCAAAACAATCATGTCAGGCTTTGTCCTCTTCCTATGTGTGTGTGGCAGAATGCAGCACACATAGAAAAAGGCAAAAAACTAGGATAATAAAAGATATAACTTTTTCTTATGGCTCCCCTGGGGAGGTGTCACACTTTTTTGCATTACCGGGGTCACAAAATCTTGAAATCAGTGAATGCAACTAAGCCCAAGTGTAATGCATCTGAAAACCCACCACAATGTGCATGCTATGCCCTCCTGACCAAGAGTAAGGCAACACATATACTGTTTTGCCTAACTCCACAACTACAAGACCAGGAGAAGCCATGCATAGTGGCTTCTAGTGGTCTTGTAGAAATGGGGCTGCAATTTGCACAGCTGGTGTGTCACAAAAAGTGATTCAGCGGTGGTGGAAGCTGCAGCAACATATGCCCCATGGACTGGAACTACACATCATGCATGGACACCTGATCTCTATACAACCTGTTGTTAACAATGAAGACCACCTTGTACCATGAGGCCACTGTGTCTTACATAGGCCCATAAACATTACTATGCACTGTTACGTAAATCAAAAGTATGTGGTCAGGTATGGGGTTTGTGAAGTATAAACAAATGGAAACATACCAAGAGCCTTGTGTGTGTTTACTGGCATGATAATACATAGCACACAGCTGCCCTGATGTGCATTGTGAGACCACACAGGTGGCAGCTGCCCTGGTAGGGACCACCTGAACTCATGCCATGTACTAAGTCCGACTTGGTCAAGGTAAATGCAAGTGATGCACATCAGAAGACCATGTGTGTTGAAACTAAAGATGACCTGTGGCCCTGGTGGGCCCATGGTTGTGCAATGCATTGTAAGTGATGAATGAGTAGGTGGAACTGCATGAATAAATGGGGAGACATTGCATAGCAAGTAGCTGAGAATTAATATGTGTTGTACAAGGTAAGCTAACCAATACACATGCACCGCTGTGTCTGACAGTGTCACACTTGTGTTGCAGCTTGCAAGGGATGACAGAGAAGAGCCCATTGAAGAACAAACATCTTACAAGTCATGTGGTCTTGGGTGAAGATGTAGCATCTAGCAGGAGGGAGTTTAAGGGGACATGGTCACACATATTGTTGGTGTTGTAGGCACATGAGAGTCAATGCATGGCCTGGGTTACATCACTGTGTGGCAGTAAGTTGTTTCCCTGTGCCTACATGAGGAGTGGTAGAGGAGGCATGTAAAAGTGAGCAGTCGTGAGTCGAAGGATGTGTCACACTATGCAGATGCTTAAATCTGGCAAGTATCAAAAGAGGTGAGTGTCAGCGTTATCAAATGACCTTGTGGGATATTGATCATAGCCTCGCCTCAGATTTGATACCTAGTGCCCACCATCAACAATGATGGTCCCTAAAGTGTATTCAATCATTACAAATGAGGAGACAGAAATAGAAACTACATGAGAAGTACATGTTCTCGCACATTCCTACAGTCTATCAAGATTTTTCTGTGTGTAGAGTTGTGCAGGATGTTACAAAATCAAACCTTAAGCACATTGACACACATTGTGCATGGTAGACAGCACAACCACGGCATAGTGACATAGTATGCAGTGTGAAACCCAGATGGAGGATCATAACAAAATCATGAGCAGAACCACATCACATGCACAGGAGCAGTGGACTGAATACTGGCACAGGGAATGCAGCCACCCTAGGGTTTAGGTGCAATCTGAACCATAATGGAGAAAACATGTTAACTCAATCACTATAGAGATCATGACAACCAATGCAAATCACCCCGACAGATGTGGACAGGATCTTTTGTCATACATCCAGGAATGGTAGGCCCATTGACCTGTGTAACAATGTTACAATATATGCCATGAGTCCAAAACCCTGGTCAACAGTGGCTGTATTAATAATGCAGAGATACTGCAAGATAAAAGGCAATTACAGTGCAACTTTGACTCAAAGAGGTATATTTACTAAGTTTTTATGCTGTGCTTGTGCCACAAAAGTGAGGCAAAATGTCTCAAAATATTTTTTTACCTATTTACTTTCCAGCGCAAAACTTGTTTTGCACTGCGACCCTAAAAGTAACGCAAAGCAGAGCAAAGCATTGCTTAGCGCAAAGGGGGCGTTACAAGGGTGGTACATGGATGTTCCCAGGCAACCACTCATGCTTTTTGTGCTAAACCATATCTACTAACATTTGTAGACAGGGTGTAGTGCCAAAAATTAATGCTCCGGAAAAAAACCAAGCGTTAAAAGGAGAAATTTCTAATTTCTTTCCCGACTTTTTATGCATGCTGTACTGTGCAGCACACATACAACGTAGGAAAAGTTTTAAAGTGTGTCTAGGCATAGTACTTTGTACTGGAAGGGTGCTCTTTCAGTACAAAACCTTTGCTAGACTGATAAACATACCCTAGCATTTTGGCACTAAGGTGTGTGCATGGTGCTCGGCAGCTGAAATCAGTACCAGCAGAAGGGAGATGAGAGGAGAATGCCATATTTCTGTAAATATGGCACGCTCCTCCTCTCTCCTTTTTATGCAGTGCAGCATTTGTTGCTGCTGCATTGCGCTGCGTGACTATTAACTAAATCTGGGCCAAAGGCTTCATGCAACAGACATCCTATGCATCAATCTTGTATTGAAAGTCAAACATTAGCAAGTCAGATTGTCAAACAGTTTGGGGGTCATTCAGGCTCCATTCGGAGCCGGCTTCATCGTTGCTGGGTCTTTCCCGCTGGGCCGGCGGGCGGCCTTTTGGCGGTCGCCCGCCGGCCCAGCGGGAAAGCCAGAATGGCCGCCGCGGTCTTTTGACCGCGGTGCGGTCATTCAGCGGTTCCCGCCAGGCGGGCGGCTACCGCCGCCCGCCGCGGTTGGAATGACCGCCTATATGTGTAGGTTGTTTCTGTATGGAGATGTGTATTAAGGGGAGTTGATGTTTATTCTGTCATGTTATATGTTTACAGTACGCTAAGTTAAAATAAGGTTGATTTAAATGCTTTTAGGATAAGATACTGTAGTTTAGATAGCATAGTTTAGATTAGGTGTAGTTTAGTTTATGAAGGTTAAGGTCGTGCAGATTAGGTAGCTTTATGAAGGCTAAGTTTTATATTTACATTAAATATCTTTGAATGCTACGAAAAACTCTACCTCTGATTTAATGTGGAGGTGTTAGCATATGCGCCTACGTAATGTTAACTACATGCATTCGTCTTTGCTAGCAGTGTTTTTAGACACGTGTGACCTGGTGAAAGGCCTGCGGAGTGGAATCTATCAGGATGGGCATGGAAAAACATTAAGATCGACAAACATAGTTGTGATCTGTAAGTGGCACTCTTAATGGGAAAAGGGAGACAGGCCAAAACAAGTATTCCCATTTTGTTGCTCTGTGTGTGTTTGTCATGTCACATGCATTGGCAGTATGGAGATGTAAAACCATTGTCACTAATCCAGGACCTCCGTGGTCACACCCTGATTGGAAGTCCCTTACACACTGAGCCTTTCATTGTTTGCTTGAAACAGCAGTGTAGTTTGTTGGCTAGTACCCATGGATAGATGCCCCATTAGTGCTGTGACTTAATTTACCATCAACATTGACTGCATGCTACATGTTGCACTTCATGCTTGGAACCATAAGTGACTACTTCCTAGTCTACACACACATAGCGTTAACATGATCTATTTTCCTCAGCCAGTGGAGCTTTGTCCATGGCACCATTACACATGTGTCCCTTTGGGAAGTATTGTTTGATTTTGCCTCAGACGCTCCACCAAGTTCTATTTCGTCCATACTCCTAAAGACATACAAAAATCACAGATTTGACTCAGTGTACTTATTTACATGTGACAAAATTTGTAGGATCACAGGCAAAGTTCCTGCAGCAACAACCCCACACAGTTTTATTTTGCCATTGAATGTCCAGACAGAATCCATGTGACATGCAGAGGAGAGAAGTATTGCAGTGAGGAGGATAGTGAACAAATTGCCAATAGGGAAGAGAGGCCACATTGACAGTATACAAATAGGTGAGGTCAACAGGTGGAACAGCACATTGAGGACATTACCCGACGTGACGTTTACTGGCATAGTCATCAGCACTGGGCAAAGGAGAAACTGGCATTTTGACACATATCATGGGCTGAAGATGTAGATCCCGTCTGCAGTAGCATTTCTCTGTACCAACAAGTAAGGTACCATTGCACTGAGTAGGTTCTGCTAGTTGGCCCGCACAGTACCAAGGTTGCGGTGGTAGGCACCCATTGTGGTGATGCATGTGTCCTGCTTCTGCTTCATTGACTTCAGGATCTTGCGTATTGCCCTGAACTGTCTGGCAACCTCACTGGTGTCACTTTGGCAGGGCAGTTGTTCATGCCCCTGCTTCATGACACCAGCGATATCAGCCAGGGACTGCTGGAGTCCACAGAGCGGAGTGTAGGTTCCTCGTATAGCAGACAGGGTGTCCTTATTTGGACTGAGACACCTATGGACTGTCTCCAAGGTGCCCGCTATTGTCTCCATCCGCACCTGCACATCTAGCATCTCCCTCTAGAATCGTATCGCCCAATGTTGGAGTTCTACTTGGGAGTCCTCAGAGTCCAAGGCTGGGGGTGGGGTGGCAGATGGTGATTGTTGTGTGCTGGGTGAATCCCCTGGAGACCTTGCAACACTGTCAGCACTTTCCGCAACCGTAGATGGTGTGCCAACGAAGCCCAGGATTTTCCAGAGGGTGTCTTGATCAAGGGTTGGGAGGCTAAAATCCTCAGCCAGATCATCATCCCAGACAGGCAGCTGCTCAGGAGGTGTAGGTACATCCTCTACAATAAGAGAGAGCAATGTTAAGGGTGTCCTTTGTGAGATGTTGACATAGATAAAGGGGGTCATTCCGACCCCGGCGGTCAAGGACCGCCGGGGCCGGGGTTGGCGGGAGCACCGCCAACAGGCTGGCGGTGCCCCGCAGGGCATTCTGACCGCAGCGGTTTGGCCGCGGTCAGAACAGGAAAACCGGCGGTCTCCCGCCGGTTTTCCGATGCCCTGAGGAATCCCCCATGGCGGCGCAGCTTGCTGCGCCGCCATGGGGGATTCCGACCCCCTCACCGCCATCCTGTTCCTGGCGGTTCCGACCGCCAGGAACAGGATGGCTGTGAGGGGTGTCGTGGGGCCCCTGGGGGCCCCACATAGAATTTCAGTGTCTGCATTGCAGACACTAAAATTCGCGACGGGTGCAACTGCACCCGTCGCACCCTTCCCACTACGCCGGCTCCATTCGGAGCTGGCGTCCTCATGGGAAGGGGTTTCCCGCTGGGCTGGCGGGCGGCCTTCTGGCGGTCGCCCGCCAGCCCAGCGGGAAACACAGAATGGCCGCCGCGGTCTTTTGACTTTTGATTTATTATGATAATAAAATCATTATGGGGCCCTGTTAGGGGGCCCCTGCACTGCCCATGCCAGTGGCATGGGCAGTGCAGGGGCCCCTAGGGGCCCCACGACACCCGTTCCCGCCATCCTGTTCCTGGCGGTAAAAACCGCCAGGAATGGGTTGGCGGGAAGGGGGTCGGAATCCCCATGGCGGCGCTGCAAGCAGCGCCGCCATGGAGGATTCCCTGGGCCAGGGGAAAACCGGTGGGAAACCGCCGGTTCCCCTTTTCTGACCGCAGCTTTACCGCCGCGGTCAGAATGGCCCAGGAAGCACCGCCAGCCTGTTGGCGGTGCTTCCGAGGTCATTGGCCGCCAGGGTCAGAATGACCCCCATAATCCTAAACATATATATATATATTTTCATATAACACATATCAAACACATCAACCGCCCACCCACAAAAAAATCCTAAACACCACAAGCCCCAAAACAATTACCCGCCCACCTAAAATTTTAAAACTACTAAACCTACACTCTATCTAGACTAACTAGCCCTAAACTAAGCTATAAATACAACATTTTAAAACCAACTATAAACATGGGGAAGGGCAGAAAGGGTTTATTGGCTCAATTTTGGGGGGAAAGTCAGTCCACATCCTGCTGCAGATTCAATCTTGTACTCAAGCCCTGCCACCCGGAACTTGAGGTCAGGCATATCCTTTAACATTAGTTGCTCAAAGGAGGTATCCTTTCTTGGAGTCTGTGCCTAGGGCAATGCTGTTTCTGTGGGCTGGCTGGTGGAGGTACTAACTATAGGTCCGCAAGTTAATCCAGAGCTTCACTTGGCTTGTCAGGTTCGGTTGATCCATGGGATGTGATGCACTATTTTCTGGCAGCCCTCTCCTCCAAAAATCATTTTCCTATTCCCTTGTATGCCCAGGCAACTAGCAGAGTGTCTCAATACCACTCTGCGTGGATGAGATGGGCCATCTTCTGCTCTGGGTTCATGTTGTTTGTTTGGGCAGAATGAAAATCTGTCAGACAAAGGGTAACTAGGAACTGTTTCAATCATCATGATAATTATTTTTAGTATCAAACATCACATGTGGCATTGCCAAAATCCAAAACATATCTGTAAGGATAAAGTGAGCATCCATCTACCTAATATTTCTCATCTTCAAATTTACTAAGGCCAAAGTACCAAGGCTTAACAAATGATGGCCAATGTAACTGCATAATCTTGACACATCTAGGTATAACCATGTCAGTGCAAAGTATGCTTAGTATCAATGCTGTTGTGTACACATATCATTATTTCTGATCATTAGTGTCCCTTCCGGAGCCTGCAAAGTCCATTGGCATTAGCCAAATTAAGATGAGCAATGTCTTTAAAGTACGTGTATTTTGTCACAACATTGGATACCTGATATGGCAAGGACACATATCTGGACACATTGCTTCACAGACTAACCATGTCCCAGGTATTAGATTTGAGGGTGGGTGGATAGATAACTCACATCAGACAGAGATGTATGAAACATCTCCTATATGAACCAA
Source organism: Pleurodeles waltl (assembly GCF_031143425.1). Classification (NCBI taxonomy): domain Eukaryota; kingdom Metazoa; phylum Chordata; class Amphibia; order Caudata; family Salamandridae; genus Pleurodeles; species Pleurodeles waltl. The sequence continues at coordinate 808,888,129 of NC_090448.1, read as the reverse complement.
TGTATTTCCATGGTGGACTATACCATAGCTATTCACATGCAGACAATGTAATAGCATGTGTCCCTCTACACAGCCTAGTGTCTCTCCCTAAGTGTCAGACATTAACTTCACCTCTTACATCAACATTCAGCACTTCCATCTGATGGGTGTGTGGATGCATGCTCTACATCTCATCTGCCATGCCTGGGGGGTGAAAGTTTGATTTGTTCCGCATTCCATCCATCATCTGTTCTTTTCACAGAGTAGATCGAGGCAGCCTATTGATGTGTCTTGATTTACTTAATAGCTATGAGGCCAGGACGAGCCACACAAGATGACTTGACATGCCCTCATGGATATGTTTGAGATGTTTATCCCACCTGAGGTCCTAGCTGATATGTGCATACCAACAAGTACCAGAGAGTCATGTCGAACAACCACCATATCATGTCATGATACACACACACATCTGCTGTATGAACTTAGATCTGGAAGGATATGTGTTGAATGGGCACAGTGCCATTATACTTTAGTTTTTGACTGATATCTTTTGCAACATTTTGGTGTTCACGAGTCAGATGGCTACAAAAAGGTTCTGATTTATTCTAAGGAGGGATCTGTTTGCTATTAGCATGCATCACAATATGTTGCAATATTGAGAGGTTACTTGCACTTAGGATGTGGGTATGCATTCACACAAGATTTGCAGCCGGGCATTTACTGTTGCATTCTGCCTTTCTGACCTGGACTGCATCAGTACATGGTACCTTGGCTGGATTTAGCTTCCATTTAGTGATTGCTGTGTAAAGGTTACATGGTCAGACTCTTTGTGCGATGTTTTAACATTGACACATGAAATTGTTTTATAGGACTTAACCTATAGTTTGTATCTTGAATGCAACACAAGAACATCGTATGAGATGTCCCTGCTTGGAGGCTCTTCGTTCAACCCAGTATTGTAACACAGCATTTTACATGTTAATTTGCTGAGGATTTTCTCACCATTTTGAAACACACACAGGACCTCATTTCCTGCATGTTGCCACACAACAGCACAGGGAGTCACTTAGCTGCACTACCCCGCATTAACTTGAAAGGGCACGAATGTGCCATTTTAATGACATGTAGCACATTTGTGTTTCTCCTGCATGAACTATCACAGATTGGTGGCTGATGACAACATATGCCCCCTTGCACCATGGTGCAGGTATGTCTGCATTGTGGGCTCAATTGTTGTTATACTGTAAGGGAAACCTTCCTGCACATGGACAAACAAGGTAGGCTTTTGACCCTTTGTGTGTGCTGCAGAATGTAACCAACAATGAAAATAAAGCTATTTTCTCCTTATTACACTTCCCCGGGGAGGCACACTTTTTTGACACATTTGCAGTCTCCCATGTCCTTGTACATCTGGGAATCTTTCAAATGCACTAGATGTTGCATGGTGTTAGAAATGGGGTCTTTGGTTGGCAGTCAGGTTACCCCCTGTCCAAGTAAGGACCCTCACTCTAGTCAGGGTAAAGGAGAATAACCCTCAGTTATCCCCAGCTCACCCCCTTGGTAGCTTGGCACAAGCAGGCAGGCTTAACTTCAGAGTCTAGGTGTAAAGTATTTGTACCAACACACACAGTAACTCAATGAAAACACTACAAACTGACACTACACAGATATAAATAGGTAATATGTATCTAAACAAAGCAAGACCAAAACGACAGAAATCCGCCATACACAAGTCACGTTATGAATTAAAAAGCAAAAAGAACTTTTGGGGGCAGATGTAGGTATATTCCAATTTGTGACTTGTAAATTGCGAGTCAGACTGACTCGCAATTTGCGAGTCGCAAATTGGAATGTAGGATGGTGTCCCTGACACCATCTGCGACTCGCAAGGGGGTCGCAAAGGCCCACCTCATTAATATCTATGAGGTGGGTCGCAATTTGCGACCCCCTGGAGACTCACAGCACTCACAGGGATGGTGGCCTGCTGGAGACAGCAGACCACCATGTCTGTGACTGCTTTTAAATAAAGCAGGTTTTTTTTGTAATGCAGCCCGTTTTCTTTAAAGGAAAACGAGATGCATTACAAAACTAAAAAATGAAACGTTTTCGTTTCATTTTTTCAGAGCAGGCAGTGGTCCATAGGACCACTGCCTGCTCTGGAAAAATGTTTTTAATGCCATTCACAAAGGGAAAGGGGTCCCATGGGGACCCCTTCCCTTTTGTGAATGGTTTAGCACCCATTTGAAATGGGTGCTAACTGCGATTGCTTTGCGACCGCGTTCGCGGTCACAAAGCAATCTGGCATTGCACTGCGACTTGCAGTTATGTAGGGGACTCCCCTTCCTAATTGTGACTCGCAAACCAGGTTACCGAATCGCCAAAGGGGTTTTGTGCATTGCCAAGTGCAGTTTGCACATCGCAAACAGTGAAATTTGCTGTTTGCGACGTGCAAACTGTGTGCTACATCTGGCCCTAAATCCTTCGAAAACAGTGCTAACGCTGTTAGCGTAAAAAAGTATCTTGTTTGCATCAAAATAACACAGTACGGGCGAGTGTGCATCAGAAAAGGCCAGTGGTGCACCGATTTCTCACTCGCAAGCGAGACCTTGCGTCCTTCCTCTTCCGGTCGGGTCGGCATGCGTAGTTTTTCCTCTCCGCAGTAAAGCGGTGCATCAATCCGGACAGGCACCTCGGGTCCGGGCACGCTTTGCGTTGATTTTCTGCACCTAGCGAGGTTTGCGTAAAAAATCCTGCCGCACGGTATCAGAAAGAACGCGCTATTTGGGTTGCAACGTTATCAGCCTCCGTCAGTGGGTGTTGCTTGTCGTTTCTCCAACCGCGTGCGTTGATCTTCCAGCCACGATGCAGGTGCGCATCGTTTCTCAGCTGCGTCTCAGAAGGTGCGTCAAAATTTTTCACGCACGCCGATCTGTGCGTGGATTTTCAGTCTTGGCCTGCCAGCTTCACCTTTCAAGGCCCCAGGAACTGGATAGGGCACCACTTGGCAGAACAGGAGTCTCAGCAGAGAGTCCAGGTGCTGGCAGGGGAAGTCGTTGATGGCCCTGAGACTTCAACAACAGGAGGCAAGCTCAGGACAAACCCTTGGAGATTTCTTCACAAGCAGGAATGCACAACAAAGTCCACTCTTTGTCCCCTTGCACAGGCAGAAGCAGCACCTGCTGGATAGCTCCACAAAGCACAGTCACAGGCAGGGCAGCACTTCGGCTCTTCTCCAGGCAGAGGGTCCCCTTGATTTCCAGAAGTGATCTAATTTTTCGGGGGTTTGAGTGCTCTTCTTATACCCATTTTGGCCATCGAAGTAAGCCTACTTCAAAGGAAAGTCTCTCTTGTTTGTGAGATCCTGCCTTGCCCAGCCCAGGCCCCAGACACACAGCAGGGGGTTGGAGACTGCATTGTGTGAGGGCAGGTACAGCCCTTTCAGGTATAAGTGACCAGTCCCCCCTCCCTCCTAGCACAGATGGCTCATCAGGATATGCAGGCTACCCTCCAGCTCCCTTTGTGTCACTGTCTAGAGAGAGGTGCAAACAGTCCAACTGTCAAACTAACCCAGACAGGGAATCCACAAACAGGTAGAGTCACAGAATGGTTTAAGCAAGAAAATGCTCACTTTCTAAAAGTAGCATTTTCAAACACACAATCTCAAAGCCAACTTTACTAAAAGATGTATTTTTAAATTGTGAGTTCAGAGACCCCAATCTCCACATGCACATCTGCTCCCAAAGGGAATCTACACTTTAATCATATTTAAAGGTAGCCCCTATGTTAACCTATGAGAGAGATAGGCCATGCAACAGTGAAAAACGAATTTGGCAGTATTTTACTGTCAGGACATATAAAACACATTAGTATATGTCCTACCTTAAACATACACTGCACCCTGCCCATGGAGCTACCTTAGGGGTCTCTTATATGTAAGAAAAGGGAGGATTTAGGTATGGCAAGTGGGCACACTTGACAAGTCGAATTGGCAGTTTAAAACTGCACACACAGCCACTGCAGAGGCAGGTCTGAGCGGTGTTTACAGGGCTACTAATGTGGGTGGCACAACCAGTGCTGCAGGCCCACTAGTAGCATTTGATTTACAGGCCCTGGGCACCTCTAGTGCACTGTACTAGGGACTTACAAGTAAATCAAATATGCCAATCATCGAACTCCAATTACACATTCATTTTACATAGGAGCACTTGCACTTTAGCACTGGATAGCAGTGGTAAAGTGCCCAGAGTAACAAAAACAGCAAAACAGAGTCCAGCACACATCAACAACCTGGGAAACAGAGGCAAAAAGTTAGGAGAGACCACACCAAGGATGCCAAGTCTAACACATAGATAAACTCAACATAAGGCCCATGGGACATACCCTTGATGCAAAGTAATGCAACACAGCACTTTGCAATGGCTTGTCTTTGTCAATATCTACGAGGCCATGCAAAGGCACACAAGGTGGCTTTGCATTGCCTCATATATTTGATTGGGATACCTGCCTCCCCAGAGTGTCATGGAAATGGACAGCCCAGCGGTACTGGCTTCTTGTACATGAGGCACCAGTGGCTTAACAAAGGTCTTGACATGCGTGACTTGTAAGGTTAGATTGCACATGTGCCATGTGTTATTTTGCAAGTATGAGGAGTACACCTGCTACATGTACACTGCCTCATTCACACAACCCAAATATTGCTATTTTAAGCAACATGATTGACTATAATGAGGTGAGTCATGTGCTTGAGATGTAGTTACCAACCAGTAGGCAATTCCTATATCTCCTGTCTTAGAGGCCCTCGGGGATAATGGAATGTCTGAAGACGGATGCATCATGAGCACTTCCAGTGCATTGGTGAACATCCCCAGATGGTCCATTGTGGCCTGCATGTTGATGGAATATGTGTGCTTCTGGTTTCCAAAAAGGTGTGATGTAGCAGCATGAGGCACCATTTGAACATGAGTGCAGCTTATTGCCCCACACATGTGTAAACCCAGCAATGACATAGAAGCCGCGTATAATGGCGTAGTGGACTCTTCCTCCTAGGCGAGATTGCTGGTTTAGTGATTACAGCACTTTTGTTTGTAGGCAACTAAGCCAGTCCTACAACAAGTTGCAACCCTCGGCCCACCCTCCCGGCTCACAAGCAGTACCTCACCAAAAACCCAACGGGCTCAGACAGCAGAGACTCTTAATCGCAAGGTTGTGTGTTCGAGCCCCACGTTGGGCGCCATGTCGTAGTTGGAGTCTTGCTTCTAGGCGAGACTGCTGGCTTAGGGATGACAGCACTTTTGTTTGTAGGCGACTAAGCCAGTCCTACAACAAGATGCAACTGGCAGCCCAACCCTCACGGCTCACAAGCTGTACCTCATCAAAAACCCAAACAGTAAAAGTTGATTTCTGGCAGCCTTTACGCATGGACTCTAGAATTTGACATCTCAGGGGAGTTGTGGTGGGACGGAAATTACCCTTTTCTCATGTTAGCATTAAGTCTCAGACACACACAGGCAATAAAGGAGATGCAGGAGAGTTTTCAATATATTTATTGAAAGGACTGCAATCTACGATAAAATGCATGAGCTGCAATGGTTATGATACTGAATAATAAAAGAAGCATGACTGTAAAGATGAGAGTTGTGAATAAGAAGACCCCACCGTCTTGCAATAAACATGAAATGTAAAATCTCTAGCATAGAGAACCTAGGGCCAGATGTACAAAACTTTTTGCCCGTCGCAAACAGCAAATTTTGCTGTTTGCGACATGCAAAAAGCACATCGCGATGCCCAATCCCCGTTTTGAGAGTCGGTAACCTGGTTACTGATTCGCAAAACGGGGACTGGAGTCACAATTAGGAAGGGGTGTTCCAAATTGCGAGTCGCAGCGCGATGTTGTATTGTTTTGTGACCGCGAACGCGGTCGCAAAACAATCGCAGTTACTACCAGTGTCACACTGGTGGTAACCCATTCGCAAAAGGGATCCCCTTTGTGAATGGCATGAAAAAAATACTTTTTTGTACCACTGCCTGCTCTGAAAAAATGAAACAGAAACGTTTAATTTTTTAGCTTTGTAATGAACCTCGTTTTCCTGTAAGGAAAACGGGCTGCATACAAAATAAAAAACTGCTTTATTTAAAAGCAGTCACAGACATGGTGGTCTGCTGTCTCCAGCAGGCCACAATCCCTGTGAGTGCAGCGAGTCTCAAGGGGGTCTCAAATTGCGACCCACCTCATTATTATTAATGAGGTGGGCCTTTGCGACCCCCTTGCGAGTCGCAGATGGTGTCAGGAACACCATCCTACATTCTGAATTGCGACTCGCACATTGCTTGTTTTTTTCATTGAATTTCTAGTTTTTTTTAACGTAAAGTAATGTTTAATTACCGTGCATTAATCCAACCGCCTGCAGCAAACTCCACTCATGTAGCCAACTCCACGTTGCACATGGCCTTCAGCCATGCATGGCGGGGGGTTGGCCACAAGGCCAGACCTGTGGCCAACCCCCACATGCAGCCAACTTCACACTGTGGGTCTTGAGAGGGTGTGTGTGAGTGGCTGTATGGATGTGTGATTGGATGTGTGTGGTTGTGTGGGTCTGTAAGTGGGTGTGTGATTATGTGAGTGCATGTGTGAGTGGCTCTGTGGGTCTGTGAGTGGGTGTGTAAGTAGTTTTGTGGGTGTGTGAGTGGATGCATGGGTGTTTGAGTAGTTCATGAGTGGTTGTGTGGGTGTATAAGTTGGTGTGTGAGTGAGGGTGTGAGTGGGTGTATAGGTGGCTGTGTGGGGCTGTGTGTGGGTGTGCAAGTGGATTTGAGGGTATGTGAGTGGGTGCGTGAGTGGTTGTATGGGTTTGTGAGTAGTAGTGTGGGTGTGTAAGTGGGTCTGTAAATGTGTGAGTGCATGTGTGGGTCTGTGACTGGGTATGGTAGTGGTTTTCTGGATCTTTCAGTGGGTGTGTGAGTGAGTGTGTCTGTGAGTGCATGTATTGTTTTTAATTGGGGTGGATCCACAAATCCATCACAGATTTACATGGTGGGCAGCACTAAGAACCGCAGAGCATCCTCGGGCACCCCAAAAATATATTTTGGGGCATTTTCTTGCCCATGAGGGGTCCCTCAGAGACCCCTCCATCAGTCCCATGGAGTGAGGATACCTCTATCCTGACCGCTTATATCCTATTTTATATTTTTTCACCCCCTCGGAATCATGTCCCGATAGACAAAATGGCAGCCGAAACTTTTCTTTCAGGTTGCAGCTGGCCAATCACGGCATTGCTGATAGCACATGGCTCCACGTCTCTGGATATACATAAATCTTTTTTTCTTTAATAACTCCAAAACTACTGAACAGATTTATACCACATTACAAAAATAGATCTTTCTCAACCAAAATCTTGCTTTCTGCCAAATTTGGAGTAATTCCGTCCAGCAGTTCGGACTGCAGTTGTTTCTAAAATTCCTATGGGAAATTGTATGGAGAAAACACGGTTTGGGACTCCCCCCACACTTTTTGTTCAGCCACAGCTTGATGAATCACCACAAAACCTTCCAGACAGCAGCTGAAGTGAGTGGCAAACCAGTTTTGAACATTTTGTGAAGGTTTGTCAAACAGCGACAAAGTTTAAAATGTTACATCGTCACTGAAATTTTCACCTAACAATAACATTAGTTTGACTTCTTTGTTTTCGCAGTAAATATTTATATTCATTACAAATATATATACATAAGAAACTGCTGAACAGATTTACATGAAATTTGGAAGAAAACTACAACTTTACTCATAGGCATGCCTTTTCTTGATTTGGTGTAATCCATTCAGTAGATTTTGAGAAACTAGCAGTGCAAAAAGATACCGGTTGGGCTTTTAAGTGTTGACTGTAGAAGTATCTGTTCATTCACGGATCATCTGCATAGTCACAAATCTGTGGAACATTCTAAAATCCATTAAAAAAAAGTAAAGACATGTAATTTAAATGAGGGACCTTTTGCTTTTTTCCCATTGGGCATTGAAGATTTATAGAGCATGATTCTGTGTCCCTTGATTGGTGTCCCATTGCAGAAAAGTTTATATTGCAGTCACAGTTAACTACTGTTGGTCATTCTTCCCATGCTGGGAAAATAAATAGGAAGAAAAGGGAGTAGGATGAGCATAGCTGACCCCCTGGCACTGACAGGAGCAAATTGGACCTCCTTGGCTTTGAAATTAATTTTAAAGAAGTGAATTTTGCCAAGGAAATTGTGGATCCTGGGACCAATTTTCGATTCTGAACCCTCGCTGGACATCAAGATTAAGCCTCAGGTCTCAGGAACAGTGAGTCTGGCCAAAGATCTGATAAATATTTTGCATAAACATCACAGTGGCACACCTCAGCTGCACATGGCCAAAGACCATATGCAGCAGGGGCAGGATAAATGCAGGGGTATGTGCCTGCAGGAGTTGGGCAAGGGGCATGTTTTTGGTCTGTCTTTGTGGCCAACGTCCATTACACATTTCCAATGTCCCTGCAAGGTGGGGCTGGGGTGTGTACATGTGAGGTTTGTGTGTACATGTTTCATAACCCTTAGTTCTCCTGTCAGATAAAGAGGTTAAAACCACTTTATCTTCTTGCATGCTATCTCCTTTCCTGTATATAAATCAGATGAGTCAGATGAGTGTCAAGAACCTATTAGAAAAAGAAAAGGAGGTATAGGAGCAAGAGAAAGATAGAGAGACAGAGAGAGAGAGAGAGAGAGAGAGAGAGACAGAGAGAGAGAGAGATACTTATTCCAGCAGGCTGGGTGATGGAGTATCTGGATTGGTCTCTCTGAGTGAAGGAATGATACAGCATCACATGGACTGGGTATGGAGATGAACTTATCTGTCGCCATAGAAAGACAGAACTCAGTAAGTGTGTGGTGATAAACAAGGGGTTTACAAGGAGGAGACAAAGCAGAAAATACAGATAATGCTTACCCGGTGTATCAAGGAGCACACTGTAACTAGCCCCGTCAGGCAAGCTAGGAACATTGCCTGAGTACTGAAGTAGCAAAGAGCTTCACAGCACCACAAAACTAGGGTGTAGTAAATACACAGAGGTGGGTCCAAAGCAAAAGTTCAATACACTGGTTGAACTAGAAAGCCTCAGGAAATCTGGGAAAGGAGAATGCAGGAAGACTGAGAAAACCATCTAAGGGAAAAATAACAAAGTAGAGATTTCAAAGTGCAAGTACAAACTGGTACGAAAAGCAAAGTAGTTGAAATAATCAATGTTGCCAGACAAGAGTCTTTGGGTCAGATGAATCTATTCATGGCTCTGCTTCATCTGACTTGGAAATCAACTAATGCCCTGTTAACTCTCTTGCGCTGTGCTTTTCCCAGAGAGCTGAAAACTTCCCCTTCCAACAGCCTCCCTTCATCTTGGGCTTGGGTCTCTTAGGAAATCTCTAATGGAGTGATTTTACTAATCTTAGAGCAAGGACAAAGGCTGCTGGCTCCCAGGATTTTTCAGATATGTCATAACCCTTCCATGCCACCAGATACTGTAGTTACCCTCAGATGATTCATCATCTAACAAAGGCGTAGGAGTGACTAAAGTGGAAGGGCAGCCTCCGTAATCCTCCAAAAAATGAAATACAGCATGGATCTTTCAACTGCAAGTCAATTTCAACCCCAGTGCTGATTGCCCTACCAGTGTTACAATGACAATGGAACACACATATCTTTCAACAAGCTTGGCACGTGAGCCCGCATGGACAAATAATTAATTGGTAACCATACCTTTCCTCCCACCTTGTACACTGGCCCTGCACTATGCTTCCTACCTGGAAATGTTTTGTACTAGCTTTCACAGATCTTAAATGTACTAACGCCGAATCTCGGAATATGTGTATATCTTTCAGTAGTGAGCTTACAAAAGGAACAGAGGAGGAGAATGTAAGTAGTGAAATGTGAGGATCGAATCCACAGGGAAAAAAAGACAATGCCCAATAGATGTATGGAAGGTGTTGTAAGAAACATCTGCAATTGAAAGCCACTGCAGCTCCCGTTGCTGAAGTGTCTAATTTAGTCTTTCTGGTTGGCCATCCATCTAACGATGGTAGCCAACAGATAAAAAACGTTTTACTTCAAGTTATTTTAGTAACGTCTTCCAAAATCTAGCGATGATCTGGGACCGCCATCTTTGTTGCTGATGTGATAATTCATGCGATTTGACAACTTCTATGGTGAACACAGAGACAAAGGTTGGAGCAGTTGGAAGATTTTCTAGAGGGATTAAATGAACGGTCTTAGTGAAGACTACTAGCAACACAGTATTTCTTTCTGAAGGTGACACACAAGATATTAAGTTCACATAAATCTGTGATAGCGGTTGTTTAGGTGTAGGCAAAGGTTGCAATAATCCAACAGGTTTTCTTCAGGGGACCTTAACTTGTACACAGCCTACACATTGTTGAAGAAAATTATTCAATCTCTATAGGTGATCCCAAATTCAGCTGCACAACTAGTTTTGAAACTTCCTAGTAAGTCATTGATTTCACAAAATCTCAAACAGTTCTACTTGTTCCTTGGCATAAGTACATTCAGTTACAAAATGTTGGCCTTGGTGCACAGAATACATTGTAACATGAGGTGAAAATATTTAAGAGGTAGATTTCAGCACAATAATCCAATTAGTGACTTTAGATCTAGTAAGGGAAAGCTTTTTTTAGTTGTCCACTTTGAGATTTTAAAAAAGTGGGAGGCAAATCCTTTTTGTATTTAGTAGCAAAATCATGAAATGACCTTCACTTATAGCTATGAATGTTCAATAATGAAGCTCAGGTCTGGAAATGTTTAAAAATGCGGATTTTTACTTCTCTGTAGTGGTTTCTAATTAAAAAAACGTTCCTCACTTCTTTTAGTGCCAGGTCATCCTTTGGGCAGCTGTTTGCGTTCTTCAAAACTTATCATTAATCTGATAAAGAACCATGACCATCTTGCATATTGTGGATTGATGCACTTCATGTAATTTAAATAACCTACATTTTCATAGTCCATTTAAATACAGATCCTATATGGAACACCCTCAAAATAGTGCCTTTAGTGGGCCAGTAGGACATTAGGTTTTTGGTCGTGGGGACTGAGAACCCTCTCTCAAGCAGAAACCACAATACCTGTCAGGGTGAACCACAGAATTCACTCAATTCTCCTGTGCTTAACCCTCTGGTAGCTTGGCACAAAAGCAATCAGGCTTAACTAAGAAGCAATGTGTTAAGCATTTATGCAGCACTCAAAGAGTAATATGACCATATGCAGCAGGGGCTGGATAAATTCAGGAGTTATGTGCCTGCAGGAGTTGGGCAGGGGACATGCTTTTGGTCTGTCTGTGTGGCTAACGTCCATTACGCATTTCCAATGTCCCTGCACAGTGGGGCTGGGGTGTGTACACGTGAGGTTTGTGTGTACATGTTTCATAACCCTTAGTTCCCCTGTCAGATAAAGAGGTTAAACCCACTTTATCTTCTTGTGTGCCATCTCATTTCCTGTATATAAATCAGATGAGTGTCAAGAACCTATTAGAAAAAGAAAAGGGGGTATGGGAACAAGAGAAAGATAGCGAGAGAGAGAGAGAGAGAGAGAGAGAGAGAGATAGAGAGAGAGGGAGAGAGAGAGAAAGAGAGAGAGCAATACTTATTCCAGCAGGCTGGGTGATGGAGTATCTGAATTGGTCTCTCTGAGTGAAGGAATGATACAGCATCACATGGACTGGGTATGGAGATGAACTTATCTGTCGCCATAGAAAGACAGAACTCAGTAAGTGTGTGGTGAGAAACAAGGGGTTTACAAGGAGAAGACAAAGTAAAAAATACAGATAATGGTTACCCAGTGTATCAAGGAGCACACTGTAACTAGTCCCCTCAGGCAAGCCAGGAACATTGCCTGAGTACTGAAGTAGCAAAGAGCTTCACAGCACCACAAAACTAGGGTGTAGTAAATACACAGAGGTGGGTCCAAAGCAAAAGTTCAATACACTGGTTAAACTAGAAAGCCTCAGGAAATCTGGGAAAGGGGAATGCAGGAAGACCGAGGGAACCATCAAAGGGAAAAATAACAAAGTAGAGAGTTCAAAGTGCAAGTACAAACTGGTACAAAAAGCAAAGTAGTTGAAATAATCAATGTTGCCAGACAACAGTCTTTGGGTCAGATGAATCTATTCATGGCTCTGCTTCATCTGACGTGGAAATCAACTAATGCCCTGTTAACTCTCTTGCGCTGTGCTTTTCCCAGAGACCTGAAAACATCCCCTTCCAACAGGCCCCCTTCATCTTGGGCTTGGGTCTCTTAGGAAATCTCTAATGGAATGATTTTACTATTCTTGGAGCAAGGACAAAGGCTGCTGGCTCCCAGGATTTTTCAGATCTGTCATAACCCTTCCATGCCACCAGATACTGTAGTTACCCTCAGATGATTCATCATCTAACATAGGTGTAGGAGTGACTAAAGTAGAAGGGCAGCCTTCATAATCCTCAAAAAATGAAATGCAGCATGGATCTTTCAATTGCAAGGCAATTTCAACCCCGGTTCTGATTGCCCTACCAGTGTTACAATGACAATGGAACCGACATATCTTTGAAAAAGCTCGCCACGTGAGCCCGCATGGGCAAATAATTAATTGATAACCATACCTTTCCTCCCACCTTGTACACTGGCCCTGCACTACGCTTCTTACCTGGAAATGTTTTGTACTAGCCTTCACAGATCTTAAATGTACTAACGCCGAATCTCGGAATATGTGTATATCTTTCAGTAGTGAGCTTACAAAAGGAACAGAGGAGGAGAATGTAAGTGGTGAAATGTGAGGATCGAATCCACAGGGAAAAAAAGACAATGCCCAATAGATGTATGGAAGGTGTTGTAAGAAACATCTGCAATTGAAAGCCACTGTAGCTCCCGTTGCTGAAGTGTCTAATTTAGTCTTTCTGGTTGGCCATCCATCTAACGATGGTAACCAACAGATAAAAAACGTTTTACTTCAAGTTATTTTAGTAACGTCTTCCAAAATCTAGCAATGATCTGGGACCGCCATCTTTGTTGCTGATGTGATAATTCATGCGATTTGACAACTTCTATGGTGAACACAGAGACAAAGGTTGGAGCAGTTGGCAGATTTTCTAGGGGGATTAAATGAACGGTCTTAGTGAAGACTACTAGCAACACAGTATTTCTTTCTGAAGGTGGCACACAAGATATTAAGTTCACATAAATCTGTGACAGGGGTTGTTTAGGTGTGGGCAAAGGTTGCATTAATCCAACAGGTTTTCTTCAGGGGACCTTAACTTGTACACAGCCTATACATTGTTGAAGAACATTATTCAATCTCTCTAGGTGATCCCAAATTCAGCTGCACAACTAGTTTTGAAACTTCCTAGTAAGTCATCGATTTCACAAAATCTCAAACAGTTCTACTTGTTCCTGGGCATAAGCACATTCAGTTTAAAACTTTGGCCTTGGTGCACAGAATACATTATAACATGAGATGAAAATATTTAAGAGGGAGATTTCAGCACAATAATCTAATTAGGGACTCTAGATCTAGTAAGGGAAAGCTTTTTTTAGTTGTCCACTTTGAGATTTAAAAAAGTGGGAGGCAAATCCTTTTTGTATTTAGCAGCAAAATCATAGAATGACCTTCACTTATAGCTATGAATGTTCAATGATGAAGCTCAGGTCTGGAAATGTTTAAAAATGCAGATTTTTACTTCTCTGTAGTGGTTTCTAATTAAAAAACCCTTGCTCACTTCTTTTAGTGCCAGGGCATCCTTTGGGCAGCTGTTTGTGTTCTTCAAAACTTATCATTAATCTGATAAAGAACCATGACCATCTTGCATATTGTGGATTGATACACTTCATGTAATTTAAAGAACCTACATTTTTATAGTCCATCTAAATACTGATCCTATATGGAACACCTTCCACATAGTGCCTCTAGTGGGCCAGTAGGAAATTAGGTTTTTAGTCGTGGGGACTGAGAAACCTCTCTCAATCAGAAACCACAATACCTGTCAGGGTGAACCAAAAAAATCAGTCAATTCTGTGCTTAACCCTCTGGTAGCTTGGCACAAAAGCAATCAGGCTTAACTAAGAGGCAATGTGTTAAGCATTTATGCAGCACTCAAAGAGTAATAAAGTGAAAGCACAATACAAGACAAATCTCTAAACCACTTTAGAGAAATGGCAAAACATATTTTAAATAAATTGACACCATAACCACAAAATCCAAACAGTAGAACTGGAGTTATGATTTTTTTTAAATGTTAGTAAAAACGAACACCTAAAAGATCAAAATGCCAACCTCGAACACCTGGTTACACAAGACTGTTGCAAAAGTCAAAAGTTATGGCCTACCGCAATAGAGCACAGTTTGTATACACTGGATGGATTGGGTGAGGTGTCCACTTACCGTCGGACATAAAAGAATCTTGAAAGAAAAATGTCTGAAAAGGTGAAGTTCAGTGGGGCAAAACAGTCAGTGGTGTCAGAGGAGATGTCATTGTAGGGAAGCCGCTGGGTGAAGTTGTGGTAAAGATACCTACGTTTGGACTTAGGACCCGATTTGTATCTTGGTGGATGAGTCTGGATGGGCTGTTCATCTGCTATCGGAACTGTTCTCCGGTCTGATTTATAAGGTGGCAGTTTGACAGATCTGTCAATTGCATGCAGGCTCCTCCATCGATAAAGTGAGAGCAGAAAAGTGTCTGATGGCAGGACCACAGCGACAGCTCCACCCTCCAAATTATAATATTGCTTTCCGTTGGGGTTCCCATTGTGGGTAAATCTCTACACATGAGCTGGTGCTTTTAAGAGATTAGAAGGGGGGAAGTTACCTTTATCAACCTGTTGCACTTCAGTAGTCACAATGAACCTGATGTTGCAACATGCTGCATACCTGCTCTTGGATATGGATGACGACCCACCACATGGCTGCACGAATAGGAGGTAAGTGTACCCAAATGATTGTAATGTATTCTGTAGCTACTACACCAAATCTTAGCCTAAAATTTTAAATGTACTTTTAAATTGTGTTGTCTGCCAAAGCAATATAAGTTTCATGTTGAACAGAAACAAGTATGAAATAAATCGTACATTGTTCAGACACATAGGCCCTGATTACAACCCTGGCGGTTGGTGTAAAAGTGGCAGTAAGACCGCCAACAGGCTGGCGGTAATTACCGCCAAATTATGGCCATGGCGGACAGATCTCCGATAGACAGCCACTTTACCACACCGACCACAAGGGCAGAAACAACAGGCACCAATGCGGTAGCCGCCTACAGCCAGGCAGAAGTCAATTTTCCACCCATCACATCATGACATGCCTATCCGCCACCTTTTCTGGGGCGGTACCAACGACATCAAAAGCCTGGTGGAAACACTGCACAGAAGTGAAAGGACTCACCATTGGAGACAGAGGGAACAACTACGCTACCATGGAGACTGAGCTGCATGTCTTCCCCATGGTCTTTTACATGCTGCTCCACCACGAAAACCAACGACGTAAAAGACAACAACGGTGAGTACAGCCGCCTAGCAAACAAGGGAGGGGGGGGAAACAGAGTGAGACACATACGCACAACACTCACCCCCTCCCCCAACACCATAAACACAATCAGCTGCAGTACTAAAACATTTTTACCCAGCAACTCGAATGAATAATGCAAGGACAAAACGATTTTGAAAAATTTAATGTAATGAGAGCAACACATCTAGAAAAATAATTTAGGCAAGAGAAAAGATATATGCATATGTACATAAAAAGGGACACAGTCCAGTCCACAATGTACGTTGTCCACATGGCCACAGGCCAAATTCCAAGGCCACACATGGCACCAGTCTCAACACGGAGAGAACACTGCAGGGGCATCAGTTGGGAAATAGGCAGGCACCTCAGGGGGATGGGAGAATGGGGGCACCTCAGCCGGGAGATGGAACAAGACCACTGGCTCTGGAAGGGGCAACATGCCCTGTGCTTGGTCCTGGGAGTACAAGGCCACAGTCTCTCAAGTGGGTGATTTGCCCACATGCTCCAGAGGGGGCAACATGCCCTGTGCTGGGTCCTGGTGAGGCTGGGGTAGGTGAGTGCCTTACCCACTGGTTCTGGAGGGGGCATTGTGCCCTGTGCTTTTGATCCTGGGGAGGCTGCGGTAGGTGGGTGTCTTACCCACTGGTTCTGCAGGGGGCAGCGTGCCCTGTGCTTTTGATCCTGGGGAGGCTGGGGTAGGTGGGTGTCTTACCCACTGGTTCTGGAGGGGGCAATGTGCCCTGTGCTTTTGATCCTGGGGAGGCTGAGGTAGGTGGGTGTCTTATCCACTGGTTCTGGAGGGGGTATCGCACCCTGTGATCTTGATCCGGGGAGGTGTAGGTGGGTGTCTTACCCACTGGTTCTGGAGGAGGCAGCGTGCCCTGTGCTCTTGATCCAGGGGAGTGCAAGGCCACAGTTTCTCAGGTGGGTGTCATACCCACTGGATTTGCAGGGTGCAGGCTGCACAGCAGCCTAAGGAGGCAGGATTACATAACGTCCGCCGGGGGTGATGGTGGCACAATGGTGGTGGTGGCGCTGGTGCTGCTGATAGGGGGAGGCTCCTGCCCATCCCCTGTAGCCTCGGAAGGCTGCCCACTAGCGGAGGTGCTGGTGCTGCTGGTGGGGGGAGGTTCCGTCACAGTTCCTGCAGTCTCGGACGTCTGCCCACTGACGGTGGTGCTGGTGCTCCTGATGGGGGAGGCTCCGTCACAGTTCCTGCCCCAGGCCCCTTGCCGTTCCTGCCTGCTGGTGCTGGCTCCTTGCTTTTCCTGGCAGCTGGGGCAGGCTCCTTAGACTTCCTGGCGGCAGCTGGGGCAGGCTCCTTAGTCTTCCTGGAAGCAGCTGGGGCAGGCTCCTTTGTCTTCCTGGCAGCAGCTGTGGCAGGCTCCTTTCCCTTGAGGCTGTCTGGTGGAGGCTCCTTCACCCTCTGGACTTGTGCCCTGGATCCTTTCCCACCACGAGTGGGTGTGGTGACAACTGGACCCGTGGATTGGGTGGCTGAGGTGTTTGGCTGGGTTTTTGTCACCGTGGCCAGATGTGCAGGACAGCGGGGGAGGGGGAGGGAAGAGGTCAATAGTGGCTAGGAAAAGTTTTTAGGGACATTGGGGCAGGAAGAGGGAGAAGGTTTGGGAGTAGAGGAAGAGGGAGTGGTTGTAGGAGGTGTCTGTCTGCTGATTTTGGGTGCAAGTGCGTGGGCTGGATGCTGTTGTGAGGTGGATGGCTGTTGGGTGTCTGAGTGCTTGTGTTTGTGTGCCTTGGGAGGGGGGGCAGACAAAGTGGGAGAGGACACAAGGGACATGTGCATGGCTGTTGTGGAGGTGTCTGCCAGTGAGGTGTGTGTTCTTCTAGGTGTGGTGGTGATGCTGGTGGTGGATGATGGTGTAGTGCATGCAGGTGTGAGTGTAGACGGAACTGGGAGGGAGGTGGAGGAGGAGGAGGAGGGGGACACAGTGGAAATTGTGGATGTTGGTATGTCTGCATCTGGAGGGTGTCTGTGTGAGTGCCTGTGGGATGAAGTGTGGTGTTTGTGTTTGCCTGTGCCTCTCTTGTGTGTTGTCTTGTGTGCATGCTCATCTGCCTGTGTGCTTGGGATAGGTTGAGGTTGAGGGGAATGGGATTGGGAAGAGGAAGTTGGAGGGGGGAGGGTGGAAACAGGGACAATGGCTGCCATCAGAGAGAAGGCCAGGGCCTGGTTCGATCTCTGTTGGGCCGCCAAGCCAGTATGAATGCCCTCCAGGAATGCATTAGTCTGTTGAATCTGGGCTGCCAGCCCCTGGATGGCATTCACAATAGTTGACTGCCCTAAAGAGATGGATCTCAGGAGGTCAATAGCCTCCTCACTCACAGCAGCAGGGCTCTCTCAGGCAGGGCCTGAGGTGCCTGAGGCGTAGGAGATGCCCAATCTCCTGGGTGAGCGGGCACGGGCAACTCAATGAGGGCTGCTGGGAGGGCGGTGCTGGTACGGGGGTGGCGGATGTACCTGTAGCTGGGGTGGTCACAGAGGTCTCCACCACCACCAGGGAGCTTCCACCGAAGGAGGTATCTGTGTCTGAACTGTCCCCTCCAGTCCCCACTGTGGTGCTCCCTTCGCCCTCCTTCCCACTGATGCCCTAAGAGTCGGTGGACTCCGCCTCCTGGGTCCTGTGGGATGAGCTCCCTCCGTCGACGGTGCCTCTGCTCCTCTGCCAGATGATGCTAATGCACATAAGGTCAGGATGACAAGACAAAAAGGGGGGAGACACAAAGGATACACTTGGTCAATGGCTGCCCCAACACCACCGTTGGTGTGCACAGCACCCTCACACACAGGGAACAAGCCTATGCACCATGCATTGCACTACCAGTGATATTGCTAGCCACCAAGGCATGGGAGGGGCACACACCAGCAAATCCAGCACACCTGGGACCCATACAGCCCTGACGAGTAGTGGATGCCTACGAGCTAGGTAGCAGGATTATCTCTTCAGCACACTTGGCACCGGGGACCTACGCTGCAATGTCAGGCCTGGCCTAGGGGCACCCACTGATACACAGCCACCACCTGGATACCTCGCCACCAGGCATTAGTAGTAATGATGGGCACTGTACTCACCCTCTTGTGGCTGTTGTGATGCCCTCAAGCGCCCATCCAGCTCTGAATAGGGCACCACCAGTATGCGGGCCATCAGGGAGGTCAGGGTTCGACGGGCACGCCTTCCTTGTTGGGAGGCAATCCCCAGCTGGGCCTGCACCGTCTTCTGTGCCCAGCGTCTCAGGTCCTCCCAGCGTTTCCGACAGTGGGTGCTCCGCCTGCCGTAGACCCCCAGGGTATGCACGTCCTTGGTGATGGCATGCCATATACCCTTCTTTTGATGGGCACTGACCTGCAGAGGAAATACACACAGGAAAATAGTATTAGTCAAACAGTCCTGCCTGTTAAACTTATGGCCCACCATACCCCTTCACATCACCATTTCCACACACATAGCCCAGCACACAACCAGTACGCCGCCCAGGGGACATCCACCCACCCGCCTTACACGAGGCCTTCACACACCACTCCATGCATTCATGCCACTTGCATTGTGGCCACAGTGTACTCACCTGTTGGTCTGGAGGCACATACAGCAGTCCGTACTGGGGTAGGACCCCATCCACCGGTCTCTCCAACTCCAGTGAAGGCAAGGGCCCTTTCCCCAGTCACACGGGCCATGGTAGGTTCCAGACACAAGTCACAGCAGCACATGCAGTATAGGTCCTCTCCTGTTGAAAGTCAGGTAGCAAGTGAGGAATCAGATAGAAAATGGCAGTCACGTCCGTGGCGGTGCATACCATCACTGCCGGCGTAGATCACCATTGGCCACTGTACCCCTTAGGGCCCAATGTTAACCAATGAGGAGTTGCAAGGTGGTTCCCGACAGACACCCGCAACGGCACACAGCGTCAGCGGAATTACCTCTCTTCCACCAGTGCCTCCACAAAGGACAGGTGGACACTATTTCAGGGGGGAGGGCAGGCCCTGGATAATTGCTGCGTCACTGTTTAAATTTGGAAATACAGGGAAATTCACACCGACCCATTACAAGTTAACAGCATGCAATGTACTGTTGTTGCCCCATTGTTCAGTTTGTGGCCGCCTCCTCACTCCTTTGCCCCATAGATTGCTACTGCTGCGGTTGAATAGGAGATGGAGACATACCCCTGTGTACAGACCCCTGGTGGACTTGGCGACAATGGAGGTTAGGCACATTATCCTCACCTACAGACTGGACAGGGCCACAATCACAGAGCTGTGTGCCCAATTGGACCCTGACCTGATATCTACTATCCGTCACCCCACTGGGATCCCCCCTCTTGTGCAAGTTCTATCAGTGCTCCATTTCCTGGCAACCGGTTCTTTCCAAGTGACAGTGGGCTTGGCAGCAGGAATGTCACAGTCAAAGTTCTCAATAGTGCTGGCCAGAGTGTTGTCTGCCCTGATTAAACACATGTGCAGCTACATTGTATTTCCCGAGGTGGAAGATTTAGCCACAGTGAAGACCGACTTCTATGCAATGGGACATATCCCCAACATAATTGGGGCGATTGATGGAACACATATTGCATTTGTCCCCCCCATGTCAAAATGAACAGGTGTTTAGAAATCGTAAGAGTTTCCACTCTATGAATGTACAGATGGTGTGCTTGGCGGACCAGTACATCTCCCACGTCAATGCTAAGTATCCAGGGTTGGTGCATGATGCCTTTGTCCTGAGGAATAGCAGCATCCCAAATGTGATGGCCCAACTACAGAGGCACAGGGTGTGGCTAATAGGTGAGCCCTGGTCCCCACCCAGTATATGTTGGTGTATGGGTATGGTGTGGGCCATATGGGATAGTGTGTGGCTAAATGTTGTCCCTCAATATTTGCAGGTGACTCTGGTTACCCCAACCTATCTTGGCTGCTGACCCCTGTGAGGAATGCCAGGACAAGGGCAGAAGAATGTTACAATGAGGCACACAGGCGAACCAGAAGGATAATTGAAAGAACCTTTGGCCTCCCGAAGGCCAGGTTCAGGTGTCTCCATCTAACAGGTGGATCCCTGTGCTACTCACCCAAGAAGGTCTGCCAGATAATAGTGGCATGCTGCATGTTGCACAACCTTGCCCTGAGACGCCATGTGCCTTTTCTGCTGGAGAAGGAGGCTGGAGATGCCAGCGTGGCAGCAGTGGACCCTGTGGACAGTGAGGATGTGGAGGCAGAGGATGAGGACAATAGAACAGCAGTCATCAGACAATACTTCCAATGACACACAGGTAAGACAGTGTTACTTCACATTTCATTGTCATTATTTTGAATTTCTGTGGCACTGGCATGCTGTTATTTCCCACTTCTATGCCCACTTACTGCACCCTTTGACAATTCATTTTACAGATGTTGGTGCCTCACAATAGCTCCTGGTGGGATCACTGCAGCCATCTACAGGCCATTAGCATATGTTAATTTACTGTACAGTTGAATTGCAATGTTTGAACCTGGTTAAAGAAATACATACTTAAAAGATTTGACATACCCCATACTGCTATTTTTTCCAAGGGTGTTTATTGAAGTGCTAAGATATTGAGGGGCGAGTGCAATGGGATGGGGTGATGATGGAGGAAAGTCCAGGGTATTGTTCCAGTCTGTAGCACAGGTGCATTGTCCAAGGGGACATAGGAAGGGGAGCAATGGCAGTTCAAAGTGGACAGGGTGACAGAGTGGGACACAAGGGTGACAATCAGGAGAGTCTCATTTCCTGGCTGGAGTCTTGGCAATAGGATCGCAGGGAACGTTTGAGGGGTGGTTCTCCTTCTGCAGGGGGAGGGGTGCTGGTGGCCTGGTGGTCCTGTGGTGGGGTCTCCTGTCCACTAGCGGCAGGGGAGGTGGAAGGCAGTTCAGATGTCTGGCTAGTGGCAGGGGCCCCCTGTTGTGAGACTTCCTCCCTCAAAATATTGGCCATGTCTGCCAGCACCCCTGCTATGGAGACCAGGGTGGTGTTGATGGCCTGCAAGTCCTCCCTGATCCGCTGGTACTGTCCCTACTGCAGCCCCCTGTTCTCCTGCACTTTGTCCAGGATCTTGCCCATCATGTCCTGGGAATGTTGATATGCTCCCAGGATCTCTGCCAGTGCCTCCTGGAGAGTCGGTTCCCTGGGCCTGTCCTCCCTCTGGTGCACAGCAGTCCTCCCAGTGTCCCTGGTGGCCTGTGCCTCTGCCCCCTGAACCGTGTGCCCACTGCCACAGACCCCAGGTCCCTGATTGTCTTGGGTGTAAAGTGTGGCCTGGGGTCCCTGTAGAGGTAGACACACTGCTGATTGACGTGTCCTGGGGACAGAGGTGTGGGTACGCTGGGTGTGTGCTGTAGTGTTGTTTCCAGATGGGGGAGGCTCTGTGGTGGTGTGTGACTGGGCCTAGGTTGGTCATCCAGATCCAGGAGACCAGAGTTGCTGTCATCACTGTGGGCCTCTTCAGTTGGGGGACTGGATAATGCTAGCACCCCTCTCCGGTGACATTGGCTGGGGTACCTGTGGGGATGTAAATGATGTGTTATTGTTTCTGTGTCTGACATATTGTGCATCGGTGGCTTGCCCTCTTTGGTTGTATTTGCCCTGGCAGCTTTCACTTGTGTAAGTTGGTATGTGGTGGGCTAGCTGATTCTCTCTAGTGTGCATGCTTTAGTGATAGGTGTTCATGCAGAGCTGTGAGTGGTGTCCATGCATTGGTATGCATGCAGGGCTTGGCATTGGGATGAGTGAGATGTGATGGTGGGGTGTGTGGGAAGTGGTGGAGTGATGGGAGTGAGGGTGAGGGTGGTGGTATGTGATGGCATGCAGGTAGGGGGGTGATAGTAGTAAAGAGTTGACTGACCAGAGCCCAGTCCTCCTCCTCCTACTCCGGCCAGGCCCTCAGGATGCATGATTGCCAAGACTTGCTCCTCCCATGCTGTTAGCTGTGGGGGAGGAGGTAGGGGTCTACCGCCAGTCCTCTGTACAGCGAGTTGGTGTCTTGCTGCAATGGAACGTACCTTGCCCCGTAGGTCATTCAACCTCTTCCTGATGTCATCCCTAGTTCTAGGGTGCTGGCCCACGGCATTGATCCTGTCCACGATTCTCCGCCATAGCTCCATCTTCCTAACTATCGATATCTGCTGCACCTGTGCTCCAAATAGCTGAGGCTCTACCCTGATGATTTCCTCCACCATGACCATTAGCTCCTCCTCTGTGAATCAGGAGTGTCTTTGTGGTGCCTTGTGTGTTGTGTGAGGTGTGTAAGTGAGGATGTGTTGGGTAATGTGTTGGGGTGTGTGAAGTGGGGTACGTGAGTGGTGTATAGGTGTAGGTAGTGTGTGGCTCTGGTTGTGTCTGTGGTCTTGCTGTCTCTCTGGTGGCAACTGTTTGTATTCATAAAGGGTTGTGGGTAATGTGGGTGTGTGTTTTATAGTGGTGTGAGTGGGTGGGTGTGGTGTGTGTGTGGGTGCCAGGTGTCTGTTGTTTGAATTGTCCAATGTGGTGTTGTTTTGTTTGTGTGTGTGCATTTTGAGCGCAGTGGTATGTACCACCAATGGTTTACCGCCATTGAATGTCCGCCATAGTGATTCGTGGGTCATAATGTCATGGGCGTAGTTCTGTTGGCGTAACGGTGTGGGTTTTGATACTGCCAGTTTATCACTGACCTTTGGTGTGGCAGAATTGTGTATGTGGCTAAAGAGTGACGGATTGGTGTGTGTGTGTCATAATATGGTTAACGGATATCCGCGGCGGCGGCGCTATGTTGGCACAGTCAGCGTGGCGGTCAGTGGGATTTACCGCCAATGTCATAATGAGGGCCATAGTGTACATGTAAAAAGTCCACAAGTTGTGTACGTGGTGTCATCATTCCTCATCATGACGAAAACACACAAGAATATCAACTTTAAAATTTAAAAGTTTCATAATCTACTATCTAATCTGAAAAAATATACCAAATGTAAACACAAATGTGTAATGGGTAACCACATTATGATTTATATTGTTTTTTGTTAAACTTTTTCTTGTCTGAAGGGTGACCATAATCCATCACCTCTCCTGTTATCTCAACATGCCAGGCACATTTCACTGATATGGTTTGTTTACCTACGCAATCCAATTAGAAAACAATCTGGCAAACTCATTTCCCTTACATCTATTTGCAAAATCACTCTGACACTTACATGTCCACAAAACTGTATATTAATGTAGGCAGGGCCTGTGCATTTGATGTAACACGTGTGCTAACAGCACCTGTTGTGGGAATTACAGAAGTGGTGGTAAATAGAAGGACTTTTGCATGTTATAAGAGGATATATGCAGCCAAATTTGGAAATATGTAATATTTGAAGTGTCATTGAATAATATAGTGTAAAGCACATAAGCTTCTATTAGTAAGAGCAGAATAACAAAGCTCAACTTAGACTTGAAAATATATGGAGTGTGCACTCTACTTGTAAATGGTTAAATAAAAATACATCTTTAACGATGTGTTTGTGTACACCAGAAGAATAAACCCTTTAGTAAAAAAAAAAAAATATATATATATATATCTATATATATATATAATAATAATGAATGAGATATGTCCCTCAAATACAATTTATTAAAATGATATTTATCATAAATAAAAACATATAAACAAAACAATAATACAAAACCTATGTCCAGTATCACCATACCATATAGCAACCTTCCCTCCATAGTCCAGGGCATCCAAATAACCCCCTCTCAAAGGGGTATATATCATTGCATTTACATGCAAATGGTAGCCAGGTACCTCAATTTACTAATCAGTAGGAGGGGTGATCCTTTTCTTTAGGGATTTTGGAGGAGTAGAGTGGTTTGAGAGGGAGGAGAAACGGTGGATGGGGTGGGTGTAGGAGGTGTGTGAGAAATAGAGGGTATAAAAAAAGTTGCAGTGGTGTGTGTGTGTGTTTCTGTGTGTTTGTGTCAGAAGTGTCATGGTGATGTGTGGTAGTGCTTTTGGATGTGTGCTGTAATGTGGGTGAAGTCTTCCATTGGGATGAATGTGTCTGTTTTGTGGAAGTGGTGTCTTTGGGTGTGTGTTTCTTTGTTGTTTGGATGAAGGTCTGTGTTTCTGTGGTGTTTTTCTGGGTGATGGTGTATGCTTTCCTGAGGGTGTGTGTGTTCTGTTGTATGGATTGTTTTTGTGAGGTTGTGTGTTTCGCTGAGACTGTGTTTTTATATTTAAGATCTCTTTTATTGACTTTTAGAGAAAGTAAGAACAATACAAATTCTCCCACCTACAACCACTGGCCAGTGGGGAACACAGGTGAAACAAGGGGAGGGGAGGAGGTAAAAAGGGAAGGAAGGGAAAGGCACTTTTATTTATAGTGTGTCAGTTACATCATCCAATGGGTATACTTAAAAGTGTACTTTGCATGCGAGGTGTCCCCCATTGGGAGCATATCAACCAGAGTATCTAAGGGGGTTCCTGGCAGGACTTGTCAGTCAGAGGATGCGTAGGTATGATGAGCACATTATTTCTCTGAATTCATCTGACATATATTGGATACAGGGGACCCAGGTTTAGTTGAAGAGGGGCAGTAAGCCGGTCACTGCTGCTGTCAATTTCTCCATTAGCATGAGAGCCCATAGTTTGTGCAGCCAGTCAGTATGAGTGGAAAAGGCCTCCGAGCCACATCATGAAAGTAGTAGGTGTTTAGCGTCCACCAGAGCCAGAGTGATAGCATGACCCTTAGATGTGCAAAGTGGATATATTTGGGAGTTGGGAAGGCCCAGTAGCATGTAGCTGGGAAACCATGGTATGTTCGTGTCAAGTATTTCGTATATCGTTTGGAGGATAGTGTGCCAGAAGGAGGGAATTTTCCGGCAGTGGCACAAAACGTGAGTAAGTGTGCCTTCCTGTCCGCACTGACGCCAGCACTTGCCATCGCCATGTACCCTGCACCTGGCAATCCTTGCAGGTGTATAATACATGTAATGGGCTATTTTCAAAAACATTTCTTTGGTATTTGTGGTGCTTGCTGTGACTCGTGCCCCATGAAAGACAACTCGCCACTCCCTGTCTGTGAATGTGCATTCGCATTCCGTCTCCCATCTGCGCCTCGCTGATGTTTTGGAGAGTGCTGGTGGTGTGAGCAGAAAGGCGTAGTTGTCAGACAGGAGTTGCTTGTCCGTGTCTCTGGTTAGCAACCATTGTTCAAATCAGGGACGTGGCCCCGTGAGGCTCTGCCATGCAGGGGACTTAATCTTTGTTTAATCCTTGCAGACCGGCTGCCCGCCTCATCATACTTGCCGGGAGCTGCATGGGGAAGCCCTGGGAGGCTGCAGGCCGACGGTGAAACTCCGGTTCGGTGGCGGAGGACGTGCTCCGCCTGTGCGACCCTGTGGAGCAGATCCTGACGTGGTGCGCGGTGCGCACGGGCCTCGGCAGCGCTCGCCTGTCTGGCAGCCAAAGCCAGAGCTGGTGAATGGCGCGAGGGGTGGCCCTTTCGGTCCTTTCTTCTCTGGGCCCCGCGATCGGGGCGGGGGGTTTGACAGCAGCTTCTCTGGCTTCTTGTGCTGGCGCCCTGATGTTTTGCTCCTGTGGGGCCTGGTCGGTGGCTTGGCCGGGCCGCGGGCCTCTGCGGGAGCGTTAGCCTGAGGCCGGGCCCGGGGGCTGGTGACTCCTGCCGCCCCCGCGTTTTGGAGGGCTTGGGTGTGACGCAGGTGCCCTGTGGCCCGTGGGGGGGTGCCATTGATGACGTGCATGGAGTGGGTGCTTCATCACCTCCTCCTGGGGGGCTGGCCAGTAGTCCTGGGCGTGGCCTCTCGGACTACATTGGGGCCCTGCTGCTGATGTCCTGGGAGACCTGATCGGCAGCAGGGGTTGAGACGTGTGGCATCACGGGTGAGCGTGTTGCCACCGTGGGCCGCTGCTCTGGGCCTCTGTGGCTGCAGCCGGCCATGCGGTGGCGGACGCGGGCATGGTCCTGGTGCCTGCCCCCCCCCCTCCTTCTTCGCCATGGTGAGTGCAACAGGCGGGAGTGAGTGCCCGCGAGTAGCTCCTGCCCTTTGGTGGCCCTGTTTATCTGGTGATTGCTACAGGTGCGGTTTGGTGGGCGTCTCTTTGGCTGGCTGCCTGGGTCTGCTGGCAGAGAAAATGGGGAGGGCAGACCAGAAACAGCAGAAGCTCACTTTTGATGGTGGGAAAAAGAAGAGCGACCAGTCTTGCTGGTTGGCGGATGGGCAGCCGCTCAAGGAGGAGGTCTCTGCGTCCTCCCTGAAGGCTATGTTCTTAGACTTCAAGCATAGTCTGGCCAGTATTGATGCCAAGCTGGACAACTTAACTGAGCAAATGGATTGTTTAAAGGAACGGGTAGAAGGCCACAACGCCCGCTTTAAGCAGATAGAACCACGCACCTCGGATCTAGAAGACAATCGCCGTGGCGACTGGGAAAAGTTGCTGCACATGGAGCGTGTGTTGGAGGTGATCCAGAACAAAAATGAGGACCTTGGGGCCCGCCCCCACCGTAATAACATCCGCATTTTGGGCCTTCTGGAGTCGAGAGCCATGGGGCGCATAGAGGGCTATGTTGAGACCATGTTTTCTGCGCTGTTCCCGGCCAGCTCTCCCTGGTGTTGGTGGCGGAGAGGGCCCACAGATCTCTGGGGGGGTAGGGACACCATACTCAGATTGGCCAGGGAGCGTCGTCCTGTGATCTACAATAATACTGAACTGAGTATCTTTCAAGACTACACTCCTGGGGTGCAGGCGGTCTGTAAGGCCTTCTTGCTGGCCAAACGTACTCTGAATGCGGGAAGAACGGCTGGGGTAGGTGCTAATAGTACGGACGGCTGCGTATACAACAGCCCCAGTCTTAGGCCTCCTCTTCCCAGGGAGCCTTGTCCTAAATTTGGGATGGGTGACCGTATGGTTAATTGACCGGACAGACAATAGGCTTCAATGTAAGTTACTTTAAGGTTAATCTAACCTTTCTTTGTCCTTTCATAGAAACCTACAGGGTTGTTTTTTCAAAACAAAATTCAGGAGAAGGCTTTTTCTCTTTTTGGTCCTGATGAAGTGTCATTGGATCCTTTTGGACCACTAGACGTGAAACATGTTGACCCTAGTCTAGAGGCCTAGTGATAATTCTCTCGCCCTGACTCATTTGCAGAAAGTGGTTGAGCATTATATCTCATATGGACACTTTCACGTTGTTTTTAAACTTCGTCTAGACCCCGGATTTCTGTTAGTAAATTACCTAGACATTGAGGTTTAGAACCAATTTTAATCTTCTCTCTCCTGCTTTTTGACACAAGTCTGCCTAGTCACCCTTTCCTTGGCGACCTGTACAAAAGATCTCTGGCAAAGAGCCCCCGTACTGGGGAGCCCGTCAGACATTGCAGCGCCGGTCTGACGAGGAGCATCTCCCAATGATGGAGCATGACACCCTATTGGGTGTGTGAGGGCTCTTGCTCCTAAACCTTCGGGTTCCCTGTAACTGAAACCCCCCTCCCTTTTCTGGAACAGTGCACTCTACTTGTTGTTGATAATCTGTTGGGAGATAGTGCACTGGACCATAACTCTCCCTGTCCCTCGTTTTTGAGATTGAAAACGTACTCTGAGCCAGACCAATGCCAAATATTCCCTCATTTATCCTGCTAAATTACAAGTGCTGCATAAGGGCAAGCTGCACTTTTTTACTGACCCGAAACTGGCTGTTAAATATGCTAAATCTGTCCCCAAAAAGGCGACTCTGGAGTGCTTGCGAGCTGCTGACGGAGAGGGTGATGCTCTCAGTGACAATGACTGAATTTATTCTGCTGTTGGGGGGTCCCCGAGGCCCTGCCCGTGCCTTGGGGCTTGACGAATTTGTTGGTAATTTAAATATTTTTGCAGCCTGTTTTGCTATACTGTACACTTTATACAGTGAGTCCCCCTGCCCACCCATCCCATTTGAGATGGTTCTCGGATGGCCTTGCTGACCCCCAATTGGATGAGTCTATTCAAGTTGTTTATTATCATGTTGTGGGATATGTTTTAGGGTTCGGGGGGATTGTAGTACTGACCCAATTGGGGGGTCAGCGTGGGTGGGGGTCTGTATTGTTTTGTACTTGATTTGCTCTTCCTGTCTCTTTCCTTTCTCTCCTGCTCCTTCCCCTGCATGCAGCTGATGCCTCAATTGTGACGGTATGGAGTAATGTGTGTATATTGGTAGATTGCTGGGTTGGCGCAAAAACGCGTGACAGCTGTACATTGCCTCACTTGGAATGTTCGTGGTCTGAGTGATGGGCGTAAGATGAGAATGCTGTCTGCCTATATGCAGCGCCATGCAATAGACATCTGTATGCTACAGGAGACTCACCTGGTGGAGGCCACGAAACACTGGGTGAAAGCTGGCTGGATTGGTGAGTGTCCTGTTGCGGTGTACTCGAGGTATGCACGGGGTGTGGCGATCTTTTTTTAATTTATTTTTGTCCTCATTTACCTTCTGTTGCTCTACTTTAAAGACAGGGGGGCAAGTTGGAGATCTTACCAACTGCTCGCAGCCCGTCTCAAACATTTCGCTCCTGTCTAAGAATATATACCGCCTACAATGAATTATGAAGTATAGCGGCAATCTT
The DNA here is from genome assembly GCF_031143425.1 of Pleurodeles waltl. Lineage (NCBI taxonomy): Eukaryota > Metazoa > Chordata > Amphibia > Caudata > Salamandridae > Pleurodeles > Pleurodeles waltl. The sequence goes on along the minus strand of NC_090448.1, from coordinate 808,859,019 downwards.
GCAAGTATATATAATCACAGAAACATACCGAGCCTCACATATCCATACTTTCACCAATCCCCAACCATCGTTTCAGTGGATTCCAAAACCTCTTTTTCTTACAATCCCTACCCATGTCTAACTTTAAATTATATATGAAGGCGTCTTTCCAGTCTGCAAAGGCAGGGAGGCAGCACTAATCAATTTTCTACACATCTCCTTTCTTGCCACAAGCATCCTATAAAATAACAGTTTAGATCCATCTCTGTTCATATTCTGTGAATCATACAGACATCCAAAAATCACTAACGGGATGCTTACCTTAGGGCTTGTGGGGAGTATTTCATTGATTGCTTCACCCACCTCTTGCCAAAATTTACTAAGCTGAGGGCATTTTACAAACATATGTAGATCATCTGCTGTTGCTGATCCACACTTCTCACATCTGACCGTATTACCCTTGTTCAGCCTGGAGAGCTTTGCTGGCATCCAAAAGACACTGTGGATTGAGAACAAATGATTTCTTCTTAGCGCAGCAGGTTTAGCTGTATTATAAAAAAGTGTAGTAGATACTTGCCAAAGGTCTTTTTGATGAGGCTCCGGCAAGCACTCTTTCCATAACTCTTCCGGGAGGGTAAATTCGCCATCCACAATGTCCATAATCAGCCAATGCCATCTAGCCACTTCTTTCTTCGATGGAGTATCTAAATGCAGATGATCCTCCAAATTATTAGAACCCCCCAGTTCCTCAGTTAAATTCCTTGCCCAACTTTTTATCTGGAGATATTTAAATTTGGACACCCTTCCCCCTCCTTCCGCATTAAGATTTTCAAACGACCTAATTACTCCATTGTAACAAAGTTGCCCCCACTGCGAAAATCATGCCTCTTTCAATGGTGTTGCCAAGATATCTTTAGTCCATTCCGGCAAACTGGGAGAATCCCAAACTAGAGCATACTCGCTGTAATATGGCAAATTTGTAGCCCTCCTCAACACATACCAAAGTTTTGCCAGGTCCTGTAACACCTTAAATCGAATTTTCTTGAAGAATTTGGGGTCTCCAAACGTATGCAAAAACCTTTTCTGCAGCTCATTTCCCTCCATCATGGCTATCAATATCTGCCCCAACTCCGAACGATCTGGTTGGTTTAAAATCTCCCTTACATTTTTCAACAGAAAGGCCCATGCATAATATTGCAAACCAGGTACCGCCAAACCTCCTTTTTCTTTCTTCCTTCTCAATTTTTTCCAAGCTATACGAACACCTTTAGATGCCCAAATAAAACTACTAATTTTCTCCTGGAGTTTCCTTAAGGAATCCTTATTGTGCATTAATGGTAGCGAATTAAAAATAAAACTAAGTTTGGGTACAATCACCATCTTAATTACATTAGCCCATCCTATAATAGTTAATGGGAGGTTTAACAATTTCTTCATTAACAGATCCACTTTTCTCATTACCCTGCTAAGATTTGCTTCTGCTATTTTACATATATCATGCTTTATGGTGATCCCTAAATATTTAACCTCCTCCTTTTTACTTGTAAGACTGTTTACTTCCATGTTCCTCCCCATGTTCTCAGTCTTTTGATTGTTAACTGCCTAGCCTGAGATTCCCCCAAATTCTACCATCAAGTCTTCCAAAGATGGTTTAGCCTGACCTAAATTAGGTGTATAAATCATTAAATCATCTGCATATAAAGAAACCTTCCTAACTAAGTTCCCACACACAAAAAGGAGAAATTCTCATATTGCTTCTAATTCTACAAGCCAATGGCTCAATATAGAGATCAAACAGTAATAGAGACAGCGGGCACCCCTCTCTCGTTCCTCTTTCTATCTTAAAAGTGGGGGTATGAGAGCCATTAACCAAAATTCTTGCGCTAGGATCATGGTAAATTTTTTGTACTGCTCTAATAAAATGTCCTCCAAGGTTATAATATTTGCATACCATGGTTAAATAGCGCCAATTAACTCTATCAAATGCCTTTGTCGTGTCCACCATTACCACTGCTAAGGGAGCTCGAGAAGTGGTAGCTAAGTCAATTGATCCTACTCGGCCATGTATCAGTTCATGCATGTATCTCCCTTTTAGAAACCCTTTTTGATCAGTATGTATGAGCTTCCCCATGACAACCGTTAGTCTATCTGCCTGAACTTTTTCAAAAATTTTATAATCACAATTTAAAAGTGATATTGGTGATATGATTCACAATTCCTGGGGTCTTTGCCTGGTTTTATAATTAAGGTAATAATAGCTTCCTTCCAAGAGGGAGGGAGGCTCCCATCACCCTCTATAATGTTATTACATAGCTCTCTTAAAAATGTCATAACACTACTTCCCAATGCTCTATAAACTTCAATGGGTAATCCGTCTGGTCCTGGCGCTTTCCCCAATTTACCTGATTAAATAGCCTGCTCTACTTCTATCCCCTTAATCAGCCCATTAACCCCCTTATTTTTGTCCTCGCTTAAAGCAGCCAACTCTAATCCTCCAAACCATCTCTTCATTGACTCCATGGAACTTCTAACTCCTCTGTATATAATTCCTCGAAAAAATTAAAGAAACTTTCTTCCACCTCTTTTGTACCTTTCCTGACCTCTCCTGAAATTCCATCTCAGATTTCTGCCACCTTATTTCTTACTGTGTCCATTTTTATTTTCCAAGCCAACATTTTGCCACTGTTTTCACCATACTCAAAATGGGCCACCTTATTAACCTCACATCTCACTCTAATCCTTTTATCTATAACCTCTGCCAGTTACAAACAGGCCTCCTGTCCTTGTTTATATAGCTGGTCAACTTCTCCTTCCTCAAGGTCAGTACATATCAATCTCTGCTCAGTCTGTCATATTAGATTTTCTAACCTGACTATTTCTTCATTGTATATTTTCCTCTTATATGAGGCTATCCTAATCAGCCGTCCCCGCAAAAAAGCTTTAAAAGTATCCCATATTATTACTAGCGGTGCTGACCCTTTGTTCACTTTAAAAAAATCTTCTGCTTCTGTTCGCAATTCCGCAACTACCTCTTCCTCTAGTAGTAGCGTTCTGTCTAAGGCCCACCTTCTTTCTCTCCTATATACCGGTCACCTAAACTTCAGATTAACAGCAGAATGATCAGATAGATGGGCCCCAATATGTGGTTCTTCCTTGACATAATCCTTTAGGCTACCATCTATTAAAAAAAAGTCAATCCTAGACTGGCGTCTATACTATTCATTGTTGTACGAATAGCCTCTCTCTGACCCCTTCTATTCTCCCCAAACATCATATAGTCTCATTTGGGCCATCATTACTGGTAGCTGAGCTAGCATTTTCTCATTCACTCTTGAGCTACTACTCGAGGATTTATCTAACTCATAATTCAATACGTCATTGAAGTCCCCAACCTATATTATAGGGTCCGAATATTGCAATAGAAGATGTGATAGTTCTCTCAATGGACCTATATCATCTCTATGAGGGCCATAACAACCCACCAACGTAAATGCATAATAATAAGCAAGCAGTTTCCCCACCACCCATCTCCCCGATTTATCTATAGGGCCCTCAATAGAGGTGATATTAGCATTATTCTTGATTAAAATAGCCACACCCTTGCTGCCTCCCATACAATTAGAACTGGCTAACTGCTATACCCACCCACATGGCTTAAAAACTTCAAGGCATTCTTCCTTAGAGAGATGAGTGTCCTGTAAAATCAACACATCAAACAGGCATCCTTTAAATATTGCACCAACCTTTTCTGTCTACTCTTTACATGTATGCCATTGATATTCCAAGACAGGAGTTTCAAATCTATCAACGCCATCCTTCCAAACGGGGCCCGTGTCCCCCCCCTTGCAACCCTTCTCCCCCCCACTCCCTCCCTTTCCACATCATTGAGGATCTTTTTTCTCCTTTTTTCCCATTATACTCCCCACCCAGTGCTCCCCTTCACCAGCCCATCTCACCCATCCCATCCCTATACCTCCCAGGGGAACCCACCCAATCTTGTTAAATCTGAAGATGCCACCAGAGGAAGACCGCCGTGCCAGGGTCGAGGAATCTTCCCAATAAGCAAACTACCTTAGCTGAGAAGTGCAAGGAGGAGGCTTAAGCCGAACAATTTCCCTTCTCTATTGCACAATCAGTGCTGCAGGCCCAATAGTAGCATTTGATTTACATGTCCTGGGCACACATGCTGCACTATACCAGGGACTTACTGGTAAAACAAATATGCCAATCATGGATAAACCAATCATCAGGTCAATTTAGACAGAGAGCACTTGCACTTTAACCATGGTCAGCAGTGGTAAAGTGCTCAGGGTCTGAAAGCCGTCAAAAACTAAATGTAGCACATAGTTGAAAACATATATTATTTTAGTTAATTAATTTGTGTTCATATCATATCCTTTCAGAATATGTAATATTAATTTCAGTATGTATTGTTAATGTTAAAGCAAATCAACATCGATTCAAGGCAAGCCATATTTAAACAGTGAGCATTTTAATTTACACATGGCTTGTGTCCATTTCGATATGTGCTTTATTCATTTCAAAGCATGCTATATTTATCTCATATAGTTTCATATCCATTTTAATAAGTGTCATATTAATTTTAATGAAAGTCATATTCATTTTGATATGGGCCATATCAACTTCATCAGATGTCATATTCATTTGAAAATGGTTGATATAAATCTTAACATGTGTCATATTGCTTTAAATGAATGGTATATTCATGTCAGTAGATGTCATATTCATCTTAACACCTGACATTATAATTTTAACATGGGTCATATCCATTTCAACATAGATCAAATTAATTTCAATATATGCAATATTCATGTCGATGTGTATCATATTGATTTCAAAGCATAACATTCATTTTGACAAGTTTAATTTTAAAGTCAGCAATGGTCACATTCAGTTTAAGGCATGTTGAATTAATTTCAAAAGCGCTCATATTCATTTCATGTCATATTCATCATAGCATGTGTCATATTGCATTCAATAGATGTCTCATTCATATTAACGCATGATATTGATTTTAACATGACTCATACCTATTGCAACACATATCATAATCATGTCAATGTGTGTCATATTACTTTCAATGCAAATCATATTCATTTTTTTTTAAATGTAATTTTCATTGCACATTATATTCCTTTCAGAATAATGCATTTTCATTTCAGTACCTTATATTCATCTCAAGCTGTCATATTCATTCCAATGTGTGTCATATTCCTCTTGGCATATGTCAGTCATTTCAAGAAATGTCGCATTCTTTTTCACAAATATTGTATGTGTTTCAGTGATTGCTTTATTATTTACAGTGAGGGCCATATTTATTTCAGTATGATTGATATATATTTCAGTATATCTCTTATTCAATTCTGAGTGTGAGTTATTCATAATAATCACTAAGGTGGTCATTCTGACCTCGGCGGTAAAAGGCGCTTACCGCCAGACAGAAGACCGCCATAACACCGCCGCAGTCGCGGTAAACCGCCACGGTCATTCTGACCCACACTAGGCAAACCGCCAAAATACCGCCATCCACAAAAGTCCGCCACACCAAAGGTCAGCGATAAACTGGCGATGACCAAACCTCCACCGTCACGCCAACAGAAATACGCCCATGCCATTACGACCCACGAATCCACGCGGCGGTCTTTCAACCGCGGTATTCTATTGGCGGTACACACCGCCGCGGTCGAAATACACATACACCTACAAAACACTACCACATTGGACAATTCAAAATACACACACCTGATAAACATACACACACCACTCCCACACACCCAATACAATATAAAACACACACCCACATCACCCACAAACCCCTACGGCCAAAAATTTCGAATACCAGAGAGAGACACCACAGTCAACTACCAAGCATCCACAGGCACACAATACCAATACCCACAGAACTTCCACGCACCTCACACAACACACCACTAAATAGCACCCCACCTATCACTACACACTCCACCCCACACATCATCCACACCACCCCATGGCACCTCAAAGACACCCCAGGTTCTCAGATGCTGAACTCAGTGTCATGGTGGAGGAAATCCTACGAGTAGAGCCCCAGCTGTTCGGGACACAGGTGCAGCACACCACCATTGCCAGGAAGATGGAGCTATGGAGCAGAATAGTGGACAGGGTCAACGCTGTGGGACAGCACCCAAGAAATCGGGATGACATCAGGAAGAGGTGGAACGACCTACGGGGGAAGGTGCGTTCCATGGTATCAAGGCACAACATCGCGGTACAGCGGACTGGCGGCGGACCCCCACCTCCTCCCCCCGAATTTACAACATGGGAGGAGCAAGTCTTAAACATCCTGCATCCTGAGGGCCTCGCTGGAGTATCTGGAGGAATGGACTCTGGTAAGTCTCATCTTCACTACTTCATCCCCCCACCCCACCTGCATGCCAACTCTTACCCCCATCCCTCACCCCCTTCACAACTACCCCTTGCAAATGTCTCACCATCACACCCCACCCATCCCAAAACTTAGCCCTGCATGCGGCCCCAAAGCATGGACACCCATCACCAAAGCATGCCCAATGCACATACCCATCACCCCCCCCCCCCAAAACACTGTCACAGCAGCCCCCAAAAAGGAATGCCAGCACTGTGGTACACGGGCACCCACCCATTGCACGCCATTGGCACACACAGAAGCAATAACCATACTTTTATACCCCTGCAGGACCCGAACGCCAGGTCACCGCGCAGGAGGATCCACAAATGTCCCCTCCACCCCCAGAAGAGGCCCACAGTGATGACAGCAGCTCTGTCTCCCTGGATCTAGATGACCAGCCCGGTCCATTGGGGACCTCTGGACAGTCGGTTCTCCTCAGACAGGCACAACCCACAGCAGACCTACCCCCCTCTGGGAACACCAGCACAGCACCCACCCAGCGGGCCCATACCTCTGTCCCCAGGACACGTCAATAAGCGTTGTGTCCACCACTACAGGGAACCCAGACTAACCCACCACCCCAACAACAACAGGGACCTGGGGGCAGTGGTAGTGGGCACACAGTCCAGGGGACGGAGGCCCAAGGAAACAGGGGAACTGGGAGGGCAGCTGTGCGACAGGGGGGGGACAGGCCAAGGGAACCCACTCTCCACGAGGCCCTCTCCACCATCATGGGAGCATACCACCACTCCCAGGAGACGATGGCGACGGTCCTGGCCAGGTTTCAGGAAATCCAGCTTCTGCAGGAACAACAGTATATGGGGTTCAGGGAGGAACTGAGAAACATCAGTACCGCCATGGGTACCATCGTAGTGGCCCTGAATGAGTTAATCTCCACATTGCGGACCACTCTGGCACCTCAAAGGGCCCCTGACACTAGCATGGACCAAGAACTGACTACCACCTCCGCCGGCGCTAGTGGACAGGAGGCCCCGACAGAAGACCAACAGGCCACCAGAACCCCACCCCCTGCAGAAGGAGAACCACCCAGCAAGCGGGCCCTGAGATCCAGGAAGAAGACAGAGTAACATGTCAAGACCCCCGCCAGCAAAGGATACCGCCCTGATTGTCATCCCACTGTCCCACATTGTCACCCTGTCCAACCTTAAACTGCCCCTGCTCCACTTCCCACAGGCATTTGGACAATGCACCTGTGAACCTGATAGTCTGGACTCTGCCATGGACAATCCTCCACCATCACCCCTCACCGATTTGCCACCACCCATCCAAATTAGAGCACTTGAATAAACACACTTATTGCACATAAACAATCTGGAGTCTGTCTGTGATTTTAACAAATGTATTAGACATGACAGTGCCAAAATTGTTATTCACATTGTGTTGCCAAAAAAACGCTGTCACACAGCTGTAGTCCATGGGGAAACTAAGCAGATGTCACGCAGTGGGGCCCACAGCTCTGAAAACGGAAGGGAAAGTCACAACACAGTTACCATACACTGGGGGGAAAAGTCAGACAGTAGAGAGATAGGAGTCTTTAAGTAAATGTAATATGCCGGTGTCTACTCTTACCTGTGTGTCACTGAAAGTATTGCTCTATTACTGTGTTCCTGTTGTCTATGTCGTCCTTTTCGGCTTCCTCTTCTTCACTCTCCACAGGCTCCACAGCTGCTACAACACCACCATCTGGACCATCCTCCTGCAGAAAAGGCACCTGGCGGCGCAAAGCCAGGTTGTGAAGCATACAGCAGGCCACGATGATCTGGCACACCTTCTTTGGTGAGTACATTAGGGATCCACCTGTCATATGGAGGCACCTGAATCTGGCCTTCAGGAGGCCAAAGGTGCGTTCGATCACCCTCCTAGTCCGCCCATGGGCCTCATTGTAGCGTTCCTCTGCCCTGGTCCCGGGATTCCTCACTGGGGTCAATAGCCAGGAAAGGTTGGGGTAACCAGAGTCCCCTAATAGCCACACACGGTGCCTCTGGAGTTGACCCATCACATACGGGATGCTGCTATTCCGCAGGATGTAGGCGTCATGCACAGAGCCAGGGAACTTGGCATTAACATGGGAGATGTACTGGTCTGCCAAACAGACCATCTATACATTCATCGAATGATAACTTTTCCTGTTCCTGTACACCTGTTCACTTTCTCTGGGGGGTACCAAAGCCACATGGGTCCCATCAATGGCACCTATGATGTTGTGAATATGTCCAAGGGCATAGAAGTCACCCTTCACTGTAGGCAAATCCCCCACCTCAGGGAAAACGATATAGCTCTGCATGTCTTTGAGCAGGGCAGACAACACTCTGGACAACACCTTGGAAAACATAGGTTGAGACATCCCTGATGATATGGCCACTGTTGTTTGAAATGACCCACTTGCTAAGAAATGGAGTACTGACAGCACCTTCACTAGAGGGGGGATCCCTGTGGGTTGGCGGATGGGTGACATCAGGTCTGCCTCCAGCTGGGCACACAGTTCATGTATAGTGGCTCGGTCAAGCCTGTATGTCAGAATGACATGTCGTTCCTCCATTGTCGACAGGTCCACCAGCGGTCTGTACACAGGAAGATTCCTCCATCTCCTCGCATTGCCAAGCGGACGGTGCCTAGGAAGGACAACTGCGAGCACAGACTCAATCAACCCACAGGTACGTTCCCACAGCTTGCACACAACACGATTCACTATGCATTGAATGGTGTGTATGAGTGTTGAGGAAAGGCCTAGGTATGTGTGACGCAGTAGAAATTAAGCCATGTGGGCCCTTGAAATGGCGGCTGCCTGACCTGTGAAGTGTGACAATGGGATGTGAGGTCAATGCGCTGGCGTGGCACACCGTGGCGGTAGGCGGTCGAAGACCGCAGCGCAAAGCTGCATTAGTTAACATTGAAACCTATGGGTTTCAGGAGCCAATGACGATGTGCGCCGGCGGTCGCGGTACGCACCGCCGTGGTACGCACCGCCGCGGGCGTGACTGCCATTTTCTATCAGCTTAATACCTCGATACCTGATCTTCCACAAGAGAGGACCTACACTGCAAGTGCTGCTGTGACCTCGGTCTGGAAGAGACAATGGCTGCTGCGACTGGGGAAAGGGCCCCTGCCTTCACTTCTGAAGAATTGGAGAAACTCGTGGATGGGGTCCTCCCCCAGTATGCGCTACTCTACGGTCCTCCAGACCAACAGGTAAGTACACTGGGAGCATGCTTTGTGGGCAATGCCTGAGTCGGGTGGATGAAAGATGGTGGGGAGGGGAGCAATTGAGTCATGCATCAGACGACAGATGAGAGCATGTGCCACATGGCAAGGGTGGGGATGTGGGGCCACTCACATCAAGCATGCAGAAGGTGATGAAAATTTTTCTCTCCCTGTACATGTCACATAGGTCAGCGCCCACCAGAAAATCGCGATTTGGCGTGCCATCGCCAAGGACGTCCGGACCCTGGGGGTCCACAACAGACGGGGCACCCACTGCCGGAAGTGGTGGGAGGACATCTGCCGCGGGAGCAGGAAGACGGCGGAGGCTCTGCTGGGAATGGCCTCCCAACGTAGGAGGGGTGCCAGTCTTCAATTGACCCCCCTGATGTCCAGGATCCTGGCGGTGACCTACCCCGATTTGGATGGGCGCGTGAGGACATCACAGCAGACACAAGGGGGTGAGTACACTCTCATTCTGGTGACTTTGCGCGCAGTGGAGGTGTCTGGGTGGGGGAGGAGGGCTGTGGGTCTCCCTAGGCCAGGGCGAATTCTGTAGGCTAAGCCCCTCCGTAAGGCATGGCCCTGTGCCCCCGCCCCCCACCTCTGTAGGGTGCCAAGTTCAGGTATCCATGGCCCTGTGTCATCTATGTGTGCAGTTGTCGTCTATAGGCTTGTAGGCCATGTCCCACGGATTGCGTAGTGGACCCCAAGTGCATGGCGTAGTGCAGGGGGCTTCTGTGTCTGTCTTGTCCGCCAACGGTAGCGGTAATCCATGCACTTAACATGTCTTTATTTGTCCCCCCCCCCTCTTTTTTGTGGTCTTCCTGTTCATGTGTGCATCAGCATCATCAGGCGGAGGAGAAGTGGCATCGGAGCACGAGGGAGCTGCATCTCACATGGCCATGGCGGGCCATGCAACTGACTCGGATTTCACCAGTGAGATGGAGAGCGAGGGGAGCTCCACACCGGGGACTCGTGCTGATGTCAGTGGCAGCGACTCGTCCTCCGAAGCGAGCTCCCTTGTGGTGGCGGCAACATCCGTACCCCCCGCAACAACAGGTACAGCCGCCACCCAGCGCACCAGCACCGCCCTCCCAGCAGCCCCTCAGCCTTGGCCCCGTGCCCGCTCACCCAGGAAGGTGGGCATCTCCTGCGCCCCAGGCACCTCAGGCCCTGCCCCAGTCATCCCTGCTGCCCTCAGTGAGGAGGTCATTGACCTCCTGAGGACCATCATTGTTGGGCAGTCTACCCTTTTGAATGCCATCCAGGGTGTAGAAAGGGAGGTGCACCGGAGTAATGCATACCTGGAGGGCATTCATTCGGGTAAGGCTGCCCATCAGCGATCGGTCAACGCTCTGGCCTCAGCACTGACGGCAGCAATTGTCCCTGTCTCTAGCCTCCCCCCTCCAACTTCCTCCGCCCAGACCCAATCCCCAGTACCTCTGCCTATCCCAGACACACCATCAGACCAGCCTGCACACACCTCAACACCCAAGGGAAGCTCATCCAGACATAAGCACCACACATCACACAAGCATTCACACAAGCAACATCCACATGCAGACATACCAACAGCCACTGCCTCCACTGTGTCCCCCTCCTCCTCGTCTCCCTCCTCCCTCCCTGTGACGTCTCCACTCACACTTGCATGCACAACATCTTCAGCCACTACGTCCATCACCAGCACACCCACCAGAACACTCTGCACACGTGCAGTCACGACCCCCACTACCATTTACACATCCCCTGTGTCCTCTCCCAGTGTGTCTGTCACCCCCTCTTCCAAACCACACAAACGCAAGCAGCCACCCACCCAACAGCCATCCACCTCGCGACAGCCTCCAGCCCAAGCACCTGCACCCAAAGACACCAGACTCCACACTCCTACAACCACATCCTCTTCCTCCACTCCCATACCCACTACACCTAGCCGTCACTCTCTTTCCAAATTGCTTTTCCTTGCCAACCTTAACCTCTTTCCAACAACTCCCCCACCCCGTCCATCTCAAAAGACTGCAATCAGCATGTCAGCCACCACCAAACCAGGACCTATCAGGACTGTTGTCCAAGGACTGTGGAGGTCCCCACCCTCAAGGGCAACAACTCCGGCGAGGAGCCAAGGCACGGCCAGCCTACCCCCGGATAAGCACCCAAAAGTTAGCAGTGCCCGGCGCGAGAGGCCACAGACACCAGGGACCAAGATCCCTACCCTGGCTCCGTCTGGAAGTGGGGTGCCATCTGGCACACCGCCAAAGGTGTCAAAGGGCCACAGACGACCAGGGAAGGGTGGGAAGGGCAGCACGCCCGACAAGTCAGGCAGCAGGCCAGCTGCACAGGAGTGCCCCACCAGCCCCCTCCCAGGTGTGCAGGAGGACACCCAGAGGCCAGGTACGGCAGCCCAGGAGGGCCACGCAAGCCAACGAACAGATGGGCAGGAAGGCCCTGCCAGCCACATGCCAGGTGGCGAGTGACACCCATGCCTGGGCCCGAACCGATGAACTGGGCCCTCTCATACAAGCACCGCTGAACTGGGCCCTTTCAATCAAGCACCGCTGAACTGGGCACCGCCGTCTCAAGCACTGCTGAACAGGGCACCGCCGTCTCAAGCACCGCTGAACTGGACCCTTCATCTCAAGTACCGCTGAACTGGGCCCTTCATCTCAAGCACCGCTCCGCTGGGCCCTTCATCTCAAGCACCGCTGAACTGGGCCCTTCATCTTAAGCACCGCTGAACTGGGCCCTTCATCTCAAGCACCGCTCCGCTGGTCCCTTCATCTCAAGCACCGCTCCGCTGGGCCCTTCATCTCAAGCACCGCTCCGCTGGGCACCGCCGGGCACCGCCGTCTCAAGCACCGCTGAACTGGGCCCTTCGTCTCAAGCACCGCTCCGCTGGGCCCTTCATCTCAAGCACCGCTCCGCTGGGCACCGCCGTCTCAAGCACCGCTGAACAGGGCACCGCCGTCTCAAGCACCGCTGAACTGGGCACCGCCGTCTCAAGCACCGCGGAACAGGGCACCGCTGTCTCAAGCACCGCTGAACAGGGCACCGCCGTCTCAAGCACCGCTGAACTGGGCCCTTCATCTCAAGCACCGCTCCGCTGGGCACCGCCGTCTCAAGCACTGCTCCGCTGGGCACCGCCGTCTCAAGCACCGCTGAACAGGGCACCGCCGTCTCAAGCACCGCTGAACAGGGCACCGCCGTCTCAAGCACCGCTGAACTGTGCCCTTCATCTCAAGCACCGCTCCGCTGGGCACCGCCGTCTCAAGCACTGCTCCGCTGGGCACCGCCATCTCAAGCACCGCTGAACAGGGCACCGCCGTCTCAAGCACCGCTGAACAGGGCACCGCCGTCTCAAGCACTGCTGAACTGGGCCCTTCATCTCAAGCACCGCTCCGCTGGGCACCGCCGTCTCAAGCACTGCGCCGCTGGGCACCGCCGTCTCAAGCACCGCTAAACAGGACACCGCCGTCTCAAGCACCGCTGAACTGGGCACCGCCATCTCAAGCACCGCTGAACTGGGCCCTTCATCTCAAGCACCGCTCCGCTGGGCATCGCCGTCTCAAGAACTGCTGAACTGGGCCCTTCATCTCAAGCACCGCTGGCCCATTGGCGGAAGGGGCAGGCCCGCATCTGTGTCGGGCAGGGCTGCACGAAGCACTCTGGGCACTAGTCCCCCTCCAGTACCAGTGGAGACTGTTATCCACTTGAGAGACTGTGGCTTTGCACTCCCCAGGATTGAACAGTGGGCAACTCACCCACTGTAGAGACTTGAGAGACTGTGGCTTTGCACTCCCCAGGATATGGCAGTGGGCAAGCCACCCACTGTAGAGACTTGAGAGACTGTGGCTTTGCACTCCCCAGGATATGGCAGTGGGCAAGCCACCCACTGTAGAGACTTGTGAGACTGTGGCTTTGCACTCCCCAGGATGGGACAGTGGGCAACCCACCCACTGTAGAAACTTGTGAGACTGTGGCTTTGCACTCCCTAGGATGGGACAGTGGGCAACCCACCCACTGTAGAGACTTGTGAGACTGTAGCTTTGCACTCCCCAGGATGGAACAGTGGCCATGGAGGCCCCTTGTGGATCTGGCGTCGTGTACTCATGTGGCTGAGGTGCCCCCCCTTCCCTTCCCCCTGAGGTGCCTGTAGTTTTTCTATCTGATGCCCCTGCAGTGTTCTCTCCGTTGGTGTCAGGTATCTTGTGTGGGCCTTGCCCATGTGATTTGGGCCCCGTGGTCCACGGACAATGACAGCTAGAATTATCGGACTTTTAATATTTATGTATATATTAGTTTAAAATGTGTGATATTTTTATAAGGCAATAATACAATATATTTGACTGTTTATGATCTATTCCTTTTGTCTTTGCATTCTTTCGGGGGGGTTTGGGGGTTGTAACAGTGATGTATTGCTATGCATTGATGTGTGTGTTGTAGTGGGTGGGGGTGGGGGTGGGTGTGTAGCGTATGTGTGTGCCCGTAATATTTTCTCCTCCCCCCTCCCCTGTGTCGTAGGTGCAGTACTCACCGTTGTCTTCTGCGCCGGCGTTCGTGCTCCTGGTAGAGGAGCAGGAATACAATAGCTGGTAGGATGTGTAATTCGGGTTCCATGCTGTCCAGATTCCTCGTGGGGTGTATGGAGGTGAGCGTTTTCGGTTTGAAATGTCTGTTTCCGCCGTGTTTTTATCGGCGGGGCTACCGCCCCGGAAAAGGTGGCGGATTGGTGGGTTGTGATAGGGTGGGCGGTACATTGTCTCCCGCCTGTCTGTTGGCGGTGACCGCTGCGCTGTTTGATTGTCCCGCCGTGGCGGTCGGAGTGTTAAAGTGGCGGTCTCTGTTGGCGGTTTCCGCCAGGGTCAGAATTCCATTTTTTTAACCGCCAGCCTGTTGGCGGGTTAGCCGCCGCTTTAACACCGACCACCAGGGTTGGAATGGGGGCCTAAGTAGCATATTCACTTTGCCTGGTTTCATATTTGTTTTGGTTCAAGTCAGATTCACTCTGCCAGTTATCATACTTATTTTGGCACATAGGGGGTCATTACAACATTTGGCGGTAAAAGCCGCTTACCGCCGTGCAGAAGACCACCAACACACCACTGCACCCGCGGAATTCCACCGCGGTCATTATGACCCACAGCTCGGAATCCGCCAAAATCCAGACACCAACACAAGTCCGCCACACCAAAGGTCAGTGATAAACTGGCGATAACAAAACCTCCACCGTCACGTCAACAGGAATACGCCCACACTATCACGACCCATGAATCCACGCGGCGGTCTTTCAACCACTGTATTCCATGGGCGGTACCCACCGCCGCACTCAAAATACACATTCATTTACAAAACACTACCACATTGGATAATTCCAAATACAAACACCTGATACACATACACACACCACTCCCACACATCCAATACAATATAAAACACACACACACATCACCCACAAACCCTTACGACCAGAATTGCGACAGAAGGCCAGAGAGAGACACCACCAGAAAGAACAATAGCATCCACAGGCACCCTACACCATCACTCACACAACATCCAAGCACCTCACACAACACACCTCTAAATATAACCCCACACATCACAACACACACCACCCCACACATCACCCTCACCACCCCAATGCACTGCAAAGACACCCCAGGTTCTCTGAGGAGGAGCTCAGGGTCATGGTAGAGGAAATCATCCGGGTAGAGCCACAGCTATTTGGATCACAGGTGCAGCACACCACCATATTTAGGAAGATGGAGCTATGGCGAAGAATCGTGGACAGGGTCAACGCAGTGGGACAGCACCCAAGAACATCAGGAAGAGGTGGAACGACCTACGGGGGAAGGTGCGTTCCATGGTCTCAAGACACAACCTTGCCGTTCAGAGGACTGGCGGCAGACCCCCACCTCCTCCCCCAGAACTCACTACATGGGAGGAGCAGGTCTTGGCTATACTGCTTCCTGAAGGCCTCGCAGGAGTAGCTGGAGGAATGGACTCTGGTAAGGCAAATCTTTACTACCTTATCCCCCCCACCTGCATGCCATCACATACCCCCACCCTCGCCCTCACCCCCATCACTCCAACTCCTCACATATGTCCCAATATCACAAACCACACTTCCCAAACCCAAGCCCTGCATGTAACACCAAAGCATGGATGTCATGACCACACAAACTTGCCAGGTCAAATCAAAGAAGTGCATGAGAAAAGCAAAGAGATATCCTCAGTGGAGACAGCAAAGCCCAAACTGGAAGAAGGTTTGCAGAGTAATCTTGCGCTTATTTCAAAGGAAGAATCAAGAAGAGAAGATCCAAGATGGCCGCTGTGAGTCCTGAAGGTTAGTTACAGTTCTAGTCTTGCAATCGGTTGGTTGCTAGGTTATGAGCTCTCCAGCTGGAAGCCTTGCACTTCAACTGAGGTCTGACAGGAATCAGCTGTGTGGAGAGAGAGCGCGCTTCAGAACAGAAACTCCTGTGAGGTAAAATTACATTTGAAGATTATATTACAGAAAACGGATAAATATTGTCAAGGTTTATTCGAAGAGTTTGATAGTAGACCGTTCCCGTGGAAGTCGGCAAGGCTACAGAGTTAATGTATGAATTAACCTTATGTTTACAAGGTTCTTGTTTAAGATATTAAAGTCAAAGAAAATACGAACTTTAAAAGAGCAAGTATCTACAAATGTCAAGGTTATAAACAATGGCCAAGTTTTAAGGCGAAACGAACTGTTAACAAATAAGCATTTACAAATTCAATGGTAATAAACCAAAATAGAGTTAAAAGAGAAACAAACTTAAATAAACAAGCATTTACAACTACAAGTTATCGACAGATGTCGAAGTAAGGAAGGAGAAACTAACTGTAATAAACAAGCATTTACAAATACAAGTTAGCAACAAATGTCGAAGTAAGAAAGGAGAAACGAACTTTAATAAACAAGCATTTACAAATACAAGTATTGACAGAAGTCACAATAAGACAGGAGAAATAAAATAACATCAGCTGATTTGAAGAACGCATTATCACCAACTATATATATATATATAGCAACATAAAACCAATCTCTAACAAAGGTTGAGAAGTTCTTCCAGAATCAGTAATAAGCATTTTTAAAGAAGAGCTATCATTTATAGAGAGAAGCAAGGCTACAGAGAACTCAGGGTGAGTGAAGAAATAATAGAATTAAAGAGAATTAAGTGTTGAGAGTAGAAAGTGAAAAACTGATGTTGTATGTCCCTAGTAATTGCGACTGTGACTCTTGCAGGTGCTGTATCCAATCTTAGATGTGAAGAGGCAGACTGAGTACTGGCGTTCATCATCTCTGTGGCAGTCCCTCTACCATCCCATTCCCCTTTCCCCCTCCGGGGTACTCAGCACGAAGGATTAATATTCGTTGTGAGTAGCTCGGGTCGGGACTGAGGAGTTATCTTCTGCTTCTGAGGAAATCGAATTGAAGTATCCTGACAGATTGAAGTGCCATCACCCTAATTTTAGGGAAAAAACAGATTTCCTCCTGAGCAGAATGGCAGAAGGAATTGATATAAAAGCATTAGCCACCGTTTTGGAAGGGTTACAGAAACAATTAATTAACACCATAGAAGAAACAGTCCAAATAAAACAGCGAATAAATGAGTTAGGGAACACCGCTAAATCAAATGAATCTGTGTTTTCACAAATCCCTAGCCCTTCACAGTCTGCAGGTATATCCACTCAAGTAATTCATGCTGTTTCCCCTAATATTCCTTTGGCTCAACCCGAGCGCTTCGGTGGGGACCCAAATAAGGCGCAGATTTTTCTGACCCAATGCTCATTGCATTTTTTATGTAGACCAGTCATTTTTTCCGAACAATTTCAATTCTCTATTGCACAATCAGTGCTGCAGGCCCAATAGTAGCATTTGATTTACATGTCCTGGGCACACATGCTGCACTATACCAGGGACTTACTGGTAAAACAAATATGCCAATCATGGATAAACCAATCATCAGGTCAATTTAGACAGAGAGCACTTGCACTTTAACCATGGTCAGCAGTGGTAAAGTGCTCAGGGTCTGAAAGCCGGCAAAAACTAAATGTAGCACATAGGTGAAAACATATATTTATTTTAGTTAATTAATTTGTGTTCATATCATATCCTTTCAGAATATGTAATATTAATTTCAGTATGTATTGTTAATGTTAAAGAAAATCAACATCGATTCAAGGCAAGCCATATTTAAACAGTGAGCATTTTAATTTACACATGGCTTGTGTCCATTTCGATATGTGCTTTATTCATTTCAAAGCATGCTTTATTTATCTCATATAGTTTCATATCCATTTTAATAAGTGTCATATTAATTTTAATGAAAGTCATATTCATTTTGATATGGGCAATATCAACTTCATCAGATGTCATATTCATTTGAAAATGGTTGATATAAATCTTAACATGTGTCATATTGCTTTAAATGAATGGTATATTCATGTCAGTAGATGTCATATTCATCTTAACACCTGACATTATAATTTTAACATGGGTCATATCCATTTCAACATAGATCAAATTAATTTCAATATATGCAATATTCATGTCGATGTGTATCATATTGATTTCAAAGCATAACATTCATTTTGACAAGTTTAATTTTAAAGTCAGCAATGGACACATTCAGTTTAAGGCATGTTGAATTAATTTCAAAAGCGCTCATATTCATTTCATGTCATATTCATCATAGCATGTGTCATATTGCATTCAATAGATGTCTCATTCATATTAACGCATGATATTGATTTTAACATGACTCATACCTATTGCAACACATATCATAATCATGTCAATGTGTGTCATATTACTTTCAATGCAAATCATATTCATTTTTTTAGAAATGTAATTTTAATTCCACATTATATTCCTTTCAGAATAATGCATTTTCATTTCAGTACCTTATATTCATCTCAAGCTGTCATATTCATTCCAATGTGTGTCATATTCCTCTTGGCATATGTCAGTCATTTCAAGAAATGTCGCATTCTTTTTAAAAAATATTGTATGTGTTTCAGTGATTGCTTTATTATTTACAGTGAGGGCCATATTTATTTCAGTATGATTGATATATATTTCAGTATATCTCTTATTCAATTCTGAGTGTGAGTTATTCATAATAATCACTAAGGTGGTCATTCCGACCTCGGCGGTAAAAGGCGCTTACCGCCAGACAGAAGACCGCCATAACACCGCCGCAGTCGCGGTAAACCGCCACGGTCATTCTGACCCACACTAGGCAAACCGCCAAAATACCGCCATCCACAAAAGTCCGCCACACCAAAGGTCAGCGATAAACTGGCGATGACCAAACCTCCACCGTCACGCCAACAGAAATACGCCCATGCCATTACGACCCACGAATCCACGCGGCGGTCTTTCAACCGCGGTATTCTATTAGCGGTACACACCGCCGCGGTCGAAATTCACATACACCTACAAAACACTACCACATTGGACAATTCGAAATACACACACCTGATACACATACACACACCACTCCCACACACCCAATACAATATAAAACACACACCCACATCACCCACAAACCCCTACGGCCAAAAATTTCGAAGACCAGAGAGAGACACCACAGTCAACTACCAAGCATCCACAGGCACACAATACCAATACCCACAGAACTTCCACGCACCTCACACAACACACCACTAAATAGCACCCCACCTATCACTACACACTCCACCCCACCCATCATCCACACCACCCCATGGCACCTCAAAGACACCCCAGGTTCTCAGATGCTGAACTCAGGGTCATGGTGGAGGAAATCCTATGAGTAGAGCCCCAGCTGTTCGGGACACAGGTGCAGCACACCACCATTGCCAGGAAGATGGAGCTATGGAGCAGAATAGTGGACAGGGTCAACGCTGTGGGACAGCACCTAAGAAATTGGGATGACATCAGGAAGAGGTGGAACGACCTACGGGGGAAGGTGCGTTCCATGGTATCAAGGCACAACATCGTGGTACAGCGGACTAGCGGCGGACCCCCACCTCCTCCCCCCGAATTTACAACATGGGAGGAGCAAGTCTTGAAAATCCTGCATCCTGAGGGCCTCGCTGGAGTATCTGGAGGAATGGACTCTGATAAGTCTCATCTTCACTACTTCATCCCCCCCACCCCACCTGCATGCCAACTCTTACCCCCATCCCTCACCCCCTTCACAACTACCCCTTGCAAATGTCTCACCATCACAACCCACCCATCCCAAAACTTAGCCCTGCATGCGGCCCCAAAGCATGGACACCCATCACCAAAGCATGCCCAATGCACATACCCATCACCCCCCCCCAAAACACTGTCACAACAGCCCCCAAAAAGGAATGCCAGCACTGGGGTACACGGGCACCCACCCATTGCACGCCATTGGCACACACAGAAGCAATAACCATACTTTTATACCCCTGCAGGACCCGAACGCCAGGTCACCGTGCAGGAGGATCCACAAATGTCCCCTCCACCCCCAGAAGAGGCCCACAGTGATGACAGCAGCTCTGTCTCCCTGGATCTAGATGACCAGCCCGGTCCATTGGGGACCTCTGGACAGTCGGTTCTCCTCAGACAGGCACAGGCCACAGCAGACCTACCCCCCTCTGGGAACACCAGCACAGCACCCACCCAGCGGGCCCATACCTCTGTCCCCAGGACACGTCAATAAGCGTTGTGTCCACCTCTACAGGGAACCCAGACTAACCCACCACCCCAACAACAACAGGGACCTGGGGGCAGTGGTAGTGGGCACACAGTCCAGGGGACGGAGGCCCAAGGAAACAGGGGAACTGGGAGGGCAGCTGTGCGACAGGGGGGGGACAGGCCAAGGGAACCCACTCTCCACGAGGCCCTCTCCACCATCATGGGAGCATACCACCACTCCCAGGAGACGATGGCGACGGTCCTGGCCAGGTTTCAGGAAATCCAGCTTCTGCAGGAACAACAGTATATGGGGTTCAGGGAGGAACTGAGAAACATCAGTACCGCCATGGGTACCATCGTAGTGGCCCTGAATGAGTTAATCTCCACATTGCGGACCACTCTGGCACCTCAAAGGGCCCCTGACACTAGCATGGACCAAGAACTGGCTACCACCTCCGCCGGCGCTAGTGGACAGGAGGCCCCGACAGAAGACCAACAGGCCACCAGAACCCCACCCCCTGCAGAAGGAGAACCACCCAGCAAACGGGCCCTGAGATCCAGGAAGAAGACAGAGTAACATGTCAAGACCCCCGCCAGCAAAGGATACCGCCCTGATTGTCATCCCACTGTCCCACATTGTCACCCTGTCCAACCTTAAACTGCCCCTGCTCCACTTCCCACAGGCATTTGGACAATGCACCTGTGAACCTGATAGTCTGGACTCTGCCATGGACAATCCTCCACCATCACCCCTCACCGATTTGCCACCACCCATCCAAATTAGAGCACTTGAATAAACACACTTATTGCACATAAACAAGCTGGAGTCTGTCTGTGATTTTAACAAATGTATTAGACATGACAGTGCCAAAATTGTTATTCACATTGTGTTGCCAAAAAAACGCTGTCACACAGCTGTAGTCCATGGGGAAACTAAGCAGATGTCACGCAGTGGGGCCCACAGCTCTGAAAACGGAAGGGAAAGTCACAACACAGTTACCATACACTGGGGGAAAAAGTCAGACAGTAGAGAGGTAGGAGTCTTTAAGTAAATGTAATATGCCGGTGTCTACTCTTACCTGTGTGTCACTGAAAGTATTGCTCTATTACTGTGTTCCTGTTGTCTATGTCGTCCTTTTCGGCTTCCTCTTCTTCACTCTCCACAGGCTCCACAGCTGCTACAACACCACCATCTGGACCATCCTCCTGCAGAAAAGGCACCTGGCGGCGCAAAGCCAGGTTGTGAAGCATACAGCAGGCCACGATGATCTGGCACACCTTCTTTGGTGAGTACATTAGGGATCCACCTGTCATATGGAGGCACCTGAATCTGGCCTTCAGGAGGCCAAAGGTGCGTTCGATCACCCTCCTAGTCCGCCCATGGGCCTCATTGTAGCGTTCCTCTGCCCTGGTCCTGGGATTCCTCACTGGGATCAATAGCCAGGAAAGGTTGGGGTAACCAGAGTCCCCTAATAGCCACAAACGGTGCCTCTGGAGTTGACCCATCACATACGGGATGCTGCTATTCCGCAGGATGTAGGCGTCATGCACAGAGCCAGGGAACTTGGCATTAACATGGGAGATGTACTGGTCTGCCAAACAGACCATCTGTACATTCATCGAATGATAACTTTTCCTGTTCCTGTACACCTGTTCACTTTCTCTGGGGGGTACCAAAGCCACATGGGTCCCATCAATGGCACCTATGATGTTGGGGATATGTCCAAGGGCATAGAAGTCACCCTTCACTGTAGGCAAATCCCCCACCTCAGGGAAAACGATATAGCTCCGCATGTGTTTGAGCAGGGCAGACAACACTCTGGACAACACCTTGAAAAACATAGGTTGAGACATCCCTGATGATATGGCCACTGTTGTTTGAAATGACCCACTTGCTAAGAAATGGAGTACTGACAGCACCTTCACTAGAGGGGGGATCCCTGTGGGTTGGCGGATGGGTGACATCAGGTCTGCCTCCAGCTGGGCACACAGTTCATGTATAGTGGCTCGGTCAAGCCTGTATGTCAGAATGACATGTCGTTCCTCCATTGTCGACAGGTCCACCAGCGGTCTGTACACGGGAAGATTCCTCCATCTCCTCGCATTGCCAAGCGGACGGTGCCTAGGAAGGACAACAGCGAGCACAGACTCAATCAACCCACAGGTACGTTCCCACAGCTTGCACACAACACGATTCACTATGTATTGAATGGTGTGTATGAGTGTTGAGGAAAGGCCTAGGTATGTGTGACGCAGTAGAAATTAAGCCATGTGGGCCCTTGAAATGGCGGCTGCCTGACCTGTGAAGTGTGACAATGGGATGTGAGGTCAATGCGCTGGCGTGGCACACCGTGGCGGTAGGCGGTCGAAGACCGCAGCGCAAAGCCGCATTAGTTAACATTGAAACCTATGGGTTTCAGGAGCCAATGACGATGTGCGCCGGCGGTCGCGGTACGCACCGCCGCGGTACGCACCGCCGCGGGCGTGACCGCCATTTTCTATCAGCTTAATCACTCGATACCTGATCTTCCACAGGAGAGGACCTACACTGCAAGTGCTGCTGTGACCTCGGTCTGGAAGAGACAATGGCTGCTGCGACTGGGGAAAGGGCCCCTGCCTTCACTTCTGAAGAATTGGAGAAACTCGTGGATGGGGTCCTCCCCCAGTATGCGCTACTCTACGGTCCTCCAGACCAACAGGTAAGTACACTGGGAGCATGCTTTGTGGGCAATGCCTGAGTCGGGTGGATGAAAGATGGTGGGGAGGGGAGCAATTGAGTCATGCATCAGACGACAGATGAGAGCATGTGCCACATGGCAAGGGTGGGGATGTGGGGCCACTCACATCAAGCATGCAGAAGGTGATGAAAATTTTTCTCTCCCTGTACATGTCACATAGGTCAGCGCCCACCAGAAAATCGCGATTTGGCGTGCCTTTGCCAAGGACGTCCGGACCCTGGGGGTCCACAACAGACGGGGCACCCACTGCCGGAAGAGGTGGGAGGACATCCGCCGTGGGAGCAGGAAGACGGCGGAGGCTCTGCTGGGAATGGCCTCCCAACGTAGGAGGGGTGCGAGTCTTCAATTGACCCCCCTGATGTCCCGGATCCTGGCGGTGGCCTACCCCGATTTGGATGGGCGCGTGAGGACATCACAGCAGACACAAGGGGGTGAGTACACTCTCATTCTGGTGACTTTGCGCGCAGTGGAGGTGTCTGGGTGGGGGAGGAGGGCTGTGGGTCTCCCTAGGCCAGGGCGAATTCTGTAGGCTAAGCCCCTCCGTAAGGCATGGCCCTGTGCCCCCGCCCCCCACCTCTGTAGGGTGCCAAGTTCAGGTATCCATGGCCCTGTGTCATCTATGTGTGCAGTTGTCGTCTATAGGCTTGTAGGCCATGTCCCACGGATTGCGTAGTGGACCCCAAGTGCATGGCGTAGTGCAGGGGGCTTCTGTGTCTGTCTTGTCCGCCAACGGTAGCGGTAATCCATGCACTTAACATGTCTTTATTTCTCCCCCCCCCTCTTTTTTGTGGTCTTCCTGTTCATGTGTGCATCAGCATCATCAGGCGGAGGAGAAGTGGCATCGGAGCACGAGGGAGCTGCATCTCACATGGCCATGGCGGGCCATGCAACTGACTCGGATTTCACCAGTGAGATGGAGAGCGAGGGGAGCTCCACACCGGGGACTCGTGCTGATGTCAGTGGCAGCGACTCGTCCTCTGAAGGGAGCTCCCTTGTGGTGGCGGCAACATCCGTACCCCCCGCAACAACAGGTACAGCCGCCACCCAGCGCACCAGCACCGCCCTCCCAGCAGCCCCTCAGCCTTGGCCCCGTGCCCGCTCACCCAGGAAGGTGGGCATCTCCTTCGCCCCAGGCACCTCAGGCCCTGCCCCAGTCATCCCTGCTGCCCTCAGTGAGGAGGTCATTGACCTCCTGAGGACCATCATTGTTGGGCAGTCTACCCTTTTGAATGCCATCCAGGGTGTAGAAAGGGAGGTGCACCGGAGTAATGCATACCTGGAGGGCATTCATTCGGGTAAGGCTGCCCATCAGCGATCGGTCAACGCTCTGGCCTCAGCACTGACGGCAGCAATTGTCCCTGTCTCTAGCCTCCCCCCTCCAACTTCCTCCACCCAGACCCAATCCCCAGTACCTCTGCCTATCCCAGACACACCATCAGACCAGCCTGCACACACCTCAACACCCAAGGGAAGCTCATCCAGACATAAGCACCACACATCACACAAGCATTCACACAAGCAACATCCACATGCAGACATACCAACAGCCACTGCCTCCACTGTGTCCCCCTCCTCCTCGTCTCCCTCCTCCCTCCTTGTGACGTCTCCACTCACACTTGCATGCACAACATCTTCAGCCACTACGTCCATCACCAGCACACCCACCAGAACACTCTGCACACGTGCAGTCACCACCCCCACTACCATTTACACATCCCCTGTGTCCTCTCCCAGTGTGTCTGTCACCCCCTCTTCCAAACCACACAAACGCAAGCAGCCACCCACCCAACAGCCATCCACCTCACGACAGCCTCCAGCCCAAGCACCTGCACCCAAAGACACCAGACTCCACACTCCTACAACCACATCCTCTTCCTCCACTCCCATACCCACTACACCTAGCCGTCACTCTCTTTCCAAATTGCTTTTCCTTGCCAACCTTAACCTCTTTCCAACAACTCCCCCACCCTGTCCATCTCAAAAGACTGCAATCAGCATGTCAGCCACCACCAAACCAGGACCTATCAGGACTGTTGTCCAAGGACTGTGGAGTCCCCCACCCTCAAGGGCAACAACTCCGGCGAGGAGCAAAAGCACGGCCAGCCTACCCCCGGAGAAGCACCCAAAAGTTAGCAGTGCCCGGCGCGAGAGGCCACGGACACCAGGGACCAAGATCCCTACCCTAGCTCCGTCTGGAAGTGGGGTGCCATCTGGCACACCGCCAAAGGTGTCAAAGGGCCACAGACGACCAGGGAAGGGTGGGAAGGGCAGCACGCCCGACAAGTCCGGCAGCAGGCCAGCTGCACAGGACTGCCCCACCAGCCCCCTCCCAGGTGTGCAGGAGGACACCCAGAGGCCAGGTACGGCAGCCCAGGAGGGCCCCGCAAGCCAACGAACAGATGGGCAGGAAGGCCCTGCCAGCCACATGCCAGGTGGCGAGTGACACCCATGCCTGGGCCGGAACCGCTGAACTGGGCCCTTTCAATCAAGCACCGCTGAACTGGTCACCGCCGTCTCAAGCACCGCTGAACAGGGCACCGCCATCTCAAGCACCGCTGAACTGGGCCCTTCATCTCAAGTACCGCTGAACTGGGCCCTTCATCTCAAGCACCGCTCCGCTGGGCCCTTCATCTCAAGCACCGCTGAACTGGGCCCTTCATCTCAAGCACCGCTGAACTGGGCCCTTCTTCTCAAGCACCGCTCCGCTGGGCCCTTCATCTCAAGCACCGCTCCACTGGGCCCTTCATCTCAAGCACCGCTCCGCTGGGCCCTTCATCTCTGCACCGCTCCGCTGGGCCCTTCATCTCAAGCACCGCTCCGCTGGGCACCGCCGTCTCAAGCACCGCTGAACTGGGCCCTTCATCTCAAGCACCGCTGAACTGGGCCCTTCTTCTCAAGCACCGCTCCGCTGGGCCCTTCATCTCAAGCACCGCTCCGCTGGGCCCTTCATCTCAAGCACCGCTCCGCTGGGCCCTTCATCTCTGCACCGCTCCGCTGGGCCCTTCATCTCAAGCACCGCTCCGCTGGGCACCGCCGTCTCAAGCACCGCTGAACTGGGCCCTTCATCTCAAGCACCGCTCCGCTGGGCCCTTCATCTCAAGCACCGCTCCGCTGGGCACCGCCGTCTCAAGCACCGCTGAACAGGGCGCCGCCGTCTCAAGCACCGCTGAACTGGGCACCGCCGTCTCAAGCACCGCTAAACAGGGCACCGCCGTCTCAAGCACCGCTGAACAGGGCACCGCTGTCTCAAGCACCGCTGAACTGGGCCCTTCATCTCAAGCACCGCTCCGCTGGGCACCGCCATCTCAAGCACTGCTCCGCTGGGCACCGCCGTCTCAAGCACCGCTGAACAGGGCACCGCCGTCTCAAGCACCGCTGAACAGGGCACCGCCGTCTCAAGCACCGCTGAACTGGGCCCTTCATCTCAAGCACCGCTCCGCTGGGCACCGCCGTCTCAAGCACTGCTCCGCTGGGCACTGCCGTCTCAAGCACCGCTGAACAGGGCACCGCCGTCTCAAGCACCGCTGAACTGGGCACCGCCATCTCAAGCACTGCTGAACTGGGCACTTCATCTCAAGCACCGCTCCACTGGGCACCGCCGTCTCAAGAACCGCTGAACTGGGCCCTTCATCTCAAGCACCGCTGGCCCATTGGCGGAAGGGGCAGGCCCGCATCTGTGTCGGGCAGGGCTGCACGAAGCACTCTGGGCACTAGTCCCCCTCCAGTACCAGTGGAGACTGTTATGCACTTGAGAGACTGTGGCTTTGCACTCCCCAGGATTGAACAGTGGGCAACTCACCCACTGTAGAGACTTGAGAGACTGTGGCTTTGCACTCCCCAGGATATGGCAGTGGGCAAGCCACCCACTGTAGAGACTTGAGAGACTGTGGCTTTGCACTCCCCAGGATATGGCAGTGGGCAAGCCACCCACTGTAGAGACTTGTGAGACTGTGGCTTTGCACTCCCCAGGATGGGACAGTGGGCAACCCACTCACTGTAGAAACTTGTGAGACTGTGGCTTTGCACTCCCTAGGATGGGACAGTGGGCAACCCACCCACTGTAGAGACTTGTGAGACTGTGGCTTTGCACTCCCCAGGATGGGACAGTGGCCATGGAGGCCCCTTGTGGATCTGGCGTCGTGTACTCATGTGGCTGTGGTGCCCCCCCTTCCCTTCCCTCTGAGGTGCCTGTAGTTTTTCTATCTGATGCCCCTGCAGTGTTCTCTCCGTTGGTGTCAGGTATCTTGTGTGGGCCTTGCCCATGTGATTTGGGCCCAGTGGTCCACGGACAATGACAGCTAGAATTATCGGACTTTTAATATTTATGTATATATTAGTTTAAAATGTGTGATATTTTTATAAGGCAATAATACAATATATTTGACTGTTTATGATCTATTCCTTTTGTCTTTGCATTCTTTCGGGGGTTTGGGGGTTGTAACAGTGATGTATTGGTATGCATTGATGTGTGTGTTGTAGTGGGTGGGGGTGGGTGTGTAGCGTATGTGTGTGCCCGTAATATTTTCTCCTCCCCCCTCCCCTGTGTCGTAGGTGCAGTACTCACCGTTGTCTTCTGCGCCGGCGTTCGTGCTCCTGGTAGAGGAGCAGGAATACAATAGCTGGTAGGATGTGTAATTCGGGTTCCATGCTGTCCAGATTCCTCGTGGGGTGTATGGAGGTGAGCGTTTTCGGTTTGAAATGTCTGTTTCCGCCGTGTTTTTATCGGCGGGGCTACCGCCCCGGAAAAGGTGGCGGATTGGTGGGTTGTGATAGGGTGGGCGGTACATTGTCTCCCGCCTGTCTGTTGGCGGTGACCGCTGCGCTGTTTGATTGTCCCGCCGTGGCGGTCGGAGTGTTAAAGTGGCGGTCTCTGTTGGCGGTTTCCGCCAGGGTCAGAATTCCATTTTTTTAACCGCCAGCCTGTTGGCGGGTTAGCCGCCGCTTTAACACCGACCACCAGGGTTGGAATGGGGGCCTAAGTAGCATATTCACTTTGCCTGGTTTCATATTTGTTTTGGTTCAAGTCAGATTCACTCTGCCAGTTATCATACTTATTTTGGCACATAGGGGGTCATTACAACATTTGGCGGTAAAAGCCGCTTACCGCCGTGCAGAAGACCACCAACACACCACTGCACCCGCGGAATTCCACTGCGGTCATTATGACCCACAGCTCGGAATCCGCCAAAATCCAGACACCAACACAAGTCCGCCACACCAAAGGTCAGTGATAAACTGGCGATAACAAAACCTCCACCGTCACGTCAACAGGAATACGCCCACACTATCACGACCCCTGAATCCACGCGGCGGTCTTTCAACCACTGTATTCCATGGGCGGTACCCACCGCCGCACTCAAAATACACATTCATTTACAAAACACTACCACATTGGATAATTCCAAATACAAACACCTGATACACATACACACACCACTCCCACACATCCAATACAATATAAAACACACACACACATCACCCACAAACCCTTACGACCAGAATTGCGACAGAAGGCCAGAGAGAGACACCACCAGAAAGAACAATAGCATCCACAGGCACCCTACACCATCACTCACACAACAACCAAGCACCTCACACAACACACCTCTAAATATCACCCCACACATCACAACACACACCACCCCACACATCACCCACACCACCCCAATGCACTGCAAAGACACCCCAGGTTCTCTGAGGAGGAGCTCAGGGTCATGGTAGAGGAAATCATCCGGGTAGAGCCACAGCTATTTGGATCACAGGTGCAGCACACCACCATATTTAGGAAGATGGAGCTATGGCGAAGAATCGTGGACAGGGTCAACGCAGTGGGACAGCACCCAAGAACATCAGGAAGAGGTGGAACGACCTACGGGGGAAGGTGCGTTCCATGGTCTCAAGACACAACCTTGCCGTTCAGAGGACTGGCGGCAGACCCCCACCTCCTCCCCCAGAACTCACTACATGGGAGGAGCAGGTCTTGGCTATACTGCTTCCTGAAGGCCTCGCAGGAGTAGCTGGAGGAATGGACTCTGGTAAGGCAAATCTTTACTACCTTATCCCCCCACCTGCATTTCATCACATACCCCCACCCTTGCCCTCACCCCCATCACTCCAACTCCTCACATATGTCCCAATATCACAAACCACACTTCCCAAACCCAAGCCCTGCATGTAACACCAAAGCATGGATGTCATGACCACACAAACTTGCCAAGTCAAATCAAAGAAGTGCATGAGAAAAGCAAAGAGATATCCTCAGTGGAGACAGCAAAGCCCAAACTGGAAGAAGGTTTGCAGAGTAATCTTGCTCTTATTTCAAAGGAAGAATCAAGAAGAGAAGATCCAAGATGGCCGCTGTGAGTCCTGAAGGTTAGTTACAGTTCTAGTCTTGCAATCGGTTGGTTGCTAGGTTATGAGCTCTCCAGCTGGAAGCCTTGCACTTCAACTGAGGTCTGACAGGAATCAGCTGTGTGGAGAGAGAGCGCGCTTCAGAACAGAAACTCCTGTGAGGTAAAATTACATTTGAAGATTATATTACAGAAAACGGATAAATATTGTCAAGGTTTATTCGAAGAGTTTGATAGTAGACCGTTCCCGTGGTAGTCGGCAAGGCTACAGAGTTAATGTATGAATTAACCTTATGTTTACAACGTTCTTGTTTAAGATATTAAAGTCAAAGAAAATACGAACTTTAAAAGAGCAAGTATCTACAAATGTCAAGGTTATAAACAATGGCCAAGTTTAAAGGCGAAACGAACTGTTAACAAATAAGCATTTACAAATTCAATGGTAATAAACCAAAATAGAGTTAAAAGAGAAACAAACTTAAATAAACAAGCATTTACAACTACAAGTTATCGACAGATGTCGAAGTAAGGACGGAGAAACTAACTGTAATAAACAAGCATTTACAAATACAAGTTAGCAACAAATGTCGAAGTAAGAAAGGAGAAACGAACTTTAATAAACAAGCATTTACAAATACAAGTATTGACAGAAGTCACAATAAGACAGGAGAAATAAAATAACATCAGCTGATTTGAAGAACGCATTATCACCAACTATATATATATATATATAGCAACATAAAACCAATCTCTAACAAAGGTTGAGAAGTTCTTCCAGAATCAGTAATAAGCATTTTTAAAGAAGAGCTATCATTTATAGAGAGAAGCAAGGCTACAGAGAACTCAGGGTGAGTGAAGAAATAATAGAATTAAAGAGAATTAAGTGTTGAGAGTAGAAAGTGAAAAACTGATGTTGTATGTCCCTAGTAATTGCGACTGTGACTCTTGCAGGTGCTGTATCCAATCTTAGATGTGAAGAGGCAGACTGAGTACTGGCGTTCATCATCTCTGTGGCAGTCCCTCTACCATCCCATTCCCCTTTCCCCCTCCGGGGTACTCAGCACGAAGGATTAATATTCGTTGTGAGTAGCTCGGGTCGGGACTGAGGAGTTATCTTCTGCTTCAGAGGAAATCGAATTGAAGTATCCTGACAGATTGAAGTGCCATCACCCTAATTTTAGGGAAAAAACAGATTTCCTCCTGAGCAGAATGGCAGAAGGAATTGATATAAAAGCATTAGCCACCGTTTTGGAAGGGTTACAGAAACAATTAAATAACACCATAGAAGAAACAGTCCAAATAAAACAGCGAATAAATGAGTTAGGGAACACCGCTAAATCAAATGAATCTGTGTTTTCACAAATCCCTAGCCCTTCACAGTCTGCAGGTATATCCACTCAAGTAATTCATGCGGTTTCCCCTAATATTCCTTTGGCTCAACCCGAGCGCTTCGGTGGGGACCCAAATAAGGCGCAGATTTTTCTGACCCAATGCTCATTGCATTTTTTATGTAGACCAGTCATTTTTTCCGAACAATTTCAATTCTCTATTGCACAATCAGTGCTGCAGGCCCAATAGTAGCATTTGATTTACATGTCCTGGGCACACATGCTGCACTATACCAGGGACTTACTGGTAAAACAAATATGCCAATCATGGATAAACCAATCATCAGGTCAATTTAGACAGAGAGCACTTGCACTTTAACCATGGTCAGCAGTGGTAAAGTGCTCAGGGTCTGAAAGCCGGCAAAAACTAAATGTAGCACATAGTTGAAAACATATATTTATTTTAGTTAATTAATTTGTGTTCATATCATATCCTTTCAGAATATGTAATATTAATTTCAGTATGTATTGTTAATGTTAAAGCAAATCAACATCGATTCAAGGCAAGCCATATTTAAACAGTGAGCTTTTTAATTTACACATGGCTTGTGTCCATTTCGATATGTGCTTTATTAATTTCAAAGCATGCTATATTTATCTCATATAGTTTCATATCCATTTTAATAAGTGTCATATTAATTTTAATGAAAGTCATATTCATTTTGATATGGGCCATATCAACTTCATCAGATGTCATATTCATTTGAAAATGGTTGATATAAATCTTAACATGTGTCATATTGCTTTAAATGAATGGTATATTCATGTCAGTAGATGTCATATTCATCTTAACACCTGACATTATAATTTTAACATGGGTCATATCCATTTCAACATAGATCAAATTAATTTCAATATATGCAATATTCATGTCGATGTGTATCATATTGATTTCAAAGCATAACATTCATTTTGACAAGTTTAATTTTAAAGTCAGCAATGGTCACATTCAGTTTAAGACATGTTGAATTAATTTCAAAAGCGCTCATATTCATTTCATGTCATATTCATCATAGCATGTGTCATATTGCATTCAATAGATGTCTCATTCATATTAACGCATGATATTGATTTTAACATGACTCATACCTATTGCAACACATATCATAATCATGTAAATATGTGTCATATTACTTTAAATGCAAATCATATTCATTTTTTTAGAAATGTAATTTTCATTGCACATTATATTCCTTTCAGAATAATGCATTTTCATTTCAGTACCTTATATTCATCTCAAGCTGTCATATTCATTCCAATGTGTGTCATATTCCTCTTGGCATATGTCAGTCATTTCAAGAAATGTCGCATTCTTTTTCACAAATATTGTATGTGTTTCAGTGATTGCTTTATTATTTACAGTGAGGGCCATATTTATTTCAGTATGATTGATATATATTTCAGTATATCTCTTATTCAATTCTGAGTGTGAGTTATTCATAATAATCACTAAGGTGGTCATTCCGACCTCGGCGGTAAAAGGCGCTTACCGCCAGACAGAAGACCGCCATAACACCGCCGCTTTCGCGGTAAACCGCCACGGTCATTCTGACCCACACTAGGCAAACCGCCAAAATACCGCCATCCACAAAAGTCCGCCACACCAAAGGTCAGCGATAAACTGGCGATGACCAAACCTCCACCGTCACGCCAACAGAAATACGCCCATGCCATTACGACCCACGAATCCACGCGGCGGTCTTTCAACCGCAGTATTCTATTAGCGGTACACACCGCCGCGGTCGAAATACACATACACCTACAAAACACTACCACATTGGACAATTCGAAATACACACACCTGATACACATACACACACCACTCCCACACACCCAAAACAATATAAAACACACACCCACATCACCCACAAACCCCTACGGCCAAAAATTTCGAAGACCAGAGAGAGACACCACAGTCAACTACCAAGCATCCACAGGCACACAATACCAATACCCACAGAACTTCCACGCACCTCACACAACACACCACTAAATAGCACCCCACCTATCACTACACACTCCACCCCACACATCATCCACACCACCCCATGGCACCTCAAAGACACCCCAGGTTCTCAGATGCTGAACTCAGGGTCATGGTGGAGGAAATCCTACGAGTAGAGCCCTAGCTGTTCGGGACACAGGTGCAGCACACCACCATTGCCAGGAAGATGGAGCTATGGAGCAGAATAGTGGACAGGGTCAACGCTGTGGGACAGCACCCAAGAAATCGGGATGACATCAGGAAGAGGTGGAACGACCTACGGGGGAAGGTGCGTTCCATGGTATCAAGGCACAACATCGCGGTACAGCGGACTGGCAGCGGATCCCCACCTCCTCCCCCCGAATTTACAACATGGGAGGAGCAAGTCTTGAACATCCTGCATCCTGAGGGCCTCGCTGGAGTATCTGGAGGAATGGACTCTGGTAAGTCTCATCTTCACTACTTCATCCCCCCACCCCACCTGCATGCCAACTCTTACCCCCATCCCTCACCCCCTTCACAACTACCCCTTGCAAATGTCTCACCATCACAACCCACCCATCCCAAAACTTAGCCCTGCATGCGGCCCCAAAGCATGGACACCCATCACCAAAGCATGCCCAATGCACATACCCATCACCCCCCCCCCCCAAAACACTGTCACAACAGCCCCCAAAAAGGAATGCCAGCACTGGGGTACACGGGCACCCACCCATTGCACGCCATTGGCACACACAGAAGCAATAACCATACTTTTATACCCCTGCAGGACCCGAACGCCAGGTCACCGCGCAGGAGGATCCACAAATGTCCCCTCCACCCCCAGAAGAGGCCCACAGTGATGACAGCAGCTCTGTCTCCCTGGATCTAGATG
This sequence comes from Pleurodeles waltl, assembly GCF_031143425.1. Classification (NCBI taxonomy): domain Eukaryota; kingdom Metazoa; phylum Chordata; class Amphibia; order Caudata; family Salamandridae; genus Pleurodeles; species Pleurodeles waltl. Next base: position 808,825,382 of record NC_090448.1, on the reverse strand, counting down.
ACCAGCCCGGTCCATCGGGGACCTCTGGACAGTCGGTTCCCCTCAGACAGGCACAGGCCACAGCAGACCTACCCCCCTCTGGGAACACCAGCACAGCACCCACCCAGCGGGCCCATACCTCTGTCCCCAGGACACGTCAATCAGCGTTGTGTCCACCACTACAGGGAACCCAGACTAACCCACCACCCCAACAACAACAGGGACTTGGGGGCAGTGGTAGTGGGCACACAGTCCAGGGGACGGAGGCCCAAGGAAACAGGGGAACTGGGAGGGCAGCTGTGCGACAGGGGGGGACAGGCCAAGGGAACCCACTCTCCACGAGGCCCTCTCCACCATCATGGGAGCATACCACCACTCCCAGGAGACGATGGCGACGGTCCTGGCCAGGTTTCAGGAAATCCAGCTTCTGCAGGAACAACAGTATATGGGGTTCAGGGAGGAACTGAGAAACATCAGTACCGCCATGGGTACCATCGTAGTGGCCCTGAATGAGTAAATCTCCACATTGCGGACCACTCTGGCACCTCAAAGGGACCCTGACACTAGCATGGACCAAGAACTGGCTACCACCTCCGCCGGCGCTAGTGGACAGGAGGCCCCGACAGAAGACCAACAGGCCACCAGAACCCCACCCCCTGCAGAAGGAGAACCACCCCGCAAGCGGGCCCTGAGATCCAGGAAGAAGACAGAGTAACATGTCAAGACCCCCGCCAGCAAAGGATACCGCCCTGATTGTCATCCCACTGTCCCACATTGTCACCCTGTCCAACCTTAAACTGCCCCTGCTCCACTTCCCACAGGCATTTGGACAATGCACCTGTGAACCTGATAGTCTGGACTCTGCCATGGACAATCCTCCACCATCACCCCTCACCGATTTGCCACCACCCATCCAAATTAGAGCACTTGAATAAACACACTTATTGCACATAAACAATCTGGAGTCTGTCTGTGATTTTAACAAATGTATTAGACATGACAGTGCCAAAATTGTTATTCACATTGTGTTGCCAAAAAAACGCTGTCACACAGCTGTAGTCCATGGGGAAACTAAGCAGATGTCACGCAGTGGGGCCCACAGCTCTGAAAACGGAAGGGAAAGTCACAACACAGTTACCATAGACTGGGGGAAAAAGTCAGACAGTAGAGAGGTAGGAGTCTTTAAGTAAATGTAATATGCCGGTGTCTACTCTTACCTGTGTGTCACTGAAAGTATTGCTCTATTACTGTGTTCCTGTTGTCTATGTCGTCCTTTTCGGCTTCCTCTTCTTCACTCTCCACAGGCTCCACAGCTGCTACAACACCACCATCTGGACCATCCTCCTGCAGAAAAGGCACCTGGCGGCGCAAAGCCAGGTTGTGAAGCATACAGCAGGCCACGATGATCTGGCACACATTCTTTGGTGAGTACATTAGGGATCCACCTGTCATATGGAGGCACCTGAATCTGGCCTTCAGGAGGCCAAAGGTGCGTTCGATCACCCTCCTAGTCCGCCCATGGGCCTCATTGTAGCGTTCCTCTGCCCTGGTCCTGGGATTCCTCACTGGGGTCAATAGCCAGGAAAGGTTGGGGTAACCAGAGTCCCCTAATAGCCACACACGGTGCCTCTGGAGTTGACCCATCACATACGGGATGCTGCTATTCCGCAGGATGTAGGCGTCATGCACAGAGCCAGGGAACTTGGCATTAACATGGGAGATGTACTGGTCTGCCAAACAGACCATCTGTACATTCATCGAATGATAACTTTTCCTGTTCCTGTACACCTGTTCACTTTCTCTGGGGGGTACCAAAGCCACATGGGTCCCATCAATGGCACCTATGATGTTGGGGATATGTCCAAGGGCATAGAAGTCACCCTTCACTGTAGGCAAATCCCCCACCTCAGGGAAAACGATATAGCTCCGCATGTGTTTGAGCAGGGCAGACAACACTCTGGACAACACCTTGAAAAACATAGGTTGAGACATCCCTGATGATATGGCCACTGTTGTTTGAAATGACCCACTTGCTAAGAAATGGAGTACTGACAGCACCTTCACTAGAGGGGGGATCCCTGTGGGTTGGCAGATGGGTGACATCAGGTCTGCCTCCAGCTGGGCACACAGTTCATATATAGTGGCTCGGTCAAGCCTGTATGTCAGAATGACATGTCGTTCCTCCATTGTCGACAGGTCCACCAGCGGTCTGTACACGGGAAGATTCCTCCATCTCCTCGCATTGCCAAGCGGACGGTGCCTAGGAAGGACAACAGCGAGCACAGACTCAATCAACCCACAGGTACGTTCCCACAGCTTGCACACAACACGATTCACTATGCATTGAATGGTGTGTATGAGTGTTGAGGAAAGGCCTAGGTATGTGTGACGCAGTAGAAATTAAGCCATGTGGGCCCTTGAAATGGCGGCTGCCTGACCTGTGAAGTGTGACAATGGGATGTGAGGTCAATGCGCTGGCGTGGCACACCGTGGCGGTAGGCGGTCGAAGACAGCAGCGCAAAGCCGCATTAGTTAACATTGAAACCTATGGGTTTCAGGAGCCAATGACGATGTGCGCCGGCGGTCGCGGTACGCACCGCCGCGGTACGCACCGCCGCGGGCGTGACCGCCATTTTCTATCAGCTTAATCACTCGATACCTGATCTTCCACAGGAGAGGACCTACACTGCAAGTGCTGCTGTGACCTCGGTCTGGAAGAGACAATGGCTGCTGCGACTGGGGAAAGGGCCCCTGCCTTCACTTCTGAAGAATTGGAGAAACTCGTGGATGGGGTCCTCCCCCAGTATGCGCTACTCTACGGTCCTCCAGACCAACAGGTAAGTACACTGGGAGCATGCTTTGTGGGCAATGCCTGAGTCGGGTGGATGAAAGATGGTGGGGAGGGGAGCAATTGAGTCATGCATCAGACGACAGATGAGAGCATGTGCCACATGGCAAGGGTGGGGATGTGGGGCCACTCACATCAAGCATGCAGAAGGTGATGAAAATTTTTCTCTCCCTGTACATGTCACATAGGTCAGCGCCCACCAGAAAATCGCGATTTGGCGTGCCTTTGCCAAGGACGTCCGGACCCTGGGGGTCCACAACAGACGGGGCACCCACTGCCGGAAGAGGTGGGAGGACATCCGCCGTGGGAGCAGGAAGACGGCGGAGGCTCTGCTGGGAATGGCCTCCCAACGTAGGAGGGGTGCCAGTCTTCCCCCTGATGTCCCGGATCCTGGCGGTGGCCTACCCCGATTTGGATGGGCGCGTGAGGACATCACAGCAGACACAAGGGGGTGAGTACACTCTCATTCTGGTGACTTTGCGCGCAGTGGAGGTGTCTGGGTGGGGGAGGAGGGCTGTGGGTCTCCCTAGGCCAGGGCGAATTCTGTAGGCTAAGCCCCTCCGTAAGGCATGGCCCTGTGCCCCCGCCCCCCACCTCTGTAGGGTGCCAAGTTCAGGTATCCATGGCCCTGTGTCATCTATGTGTGCAGTTGTCGTCTATAGGCTTGTAGGCCATGTCCCACGGATTGCGTAGTGGACCCCAAGTGCGTGGCGTAGTGCAGGGGGCTTCTGTGTCTGTCTTGTCCGCCAACGGTAGCGGTAATCCATGCACTTAACATGTCTTTATTTCTCCCCCCCCCCCTCTTTTTTGTGGTCTTCCTGTTCATGTGTGCATCAGCATCATCAGGCGGAGGAGAAGTGGCATCGGAGCACGAGGGAGCTGCATCTCACATGGCCATGGCGGGCCATGCAACTGACTCGGATTTCACCAGTGAGATGGAGAGCGAGGGGAGCTCCACACCGGGGATTCGTGCTAATGTCAGTGGCAGCGACTCGTCCTCTGAAGGGAGCTCCCTTGTGGTGGCGGCAACATCCGTACCCCCCGCAACAACAGGTACAGCCGCCACCCAGCGCACCAGCACCGCCCTCCCAGCAGCCCCTCAGCCTTGGCCCCGTGCCCGCTCACCCAGGAAGGTGGGCATCTCCTTTGCCCCAGGCACCTCAGGCCCTGCCCCAGTCATCCCTGCTGCCCTCAGTGAGGAGGTCATTGACCTCCTGAGGACCATCATTGTTGGGCAGTCTACCCTTTTGAATGCCATCCAGGGTGTAGAAAGGGAGGTGCACCGGAGTAATGCATACCTGGAGGGCGTTCATTCGGGTAAGGCTGCCCATCAGCGATCGGTCAACGCTCTGGCCTCAGCACTGACGGCAGCAATTGTCCCTGTCTCTAGCCTCCCCCCTCCAACTTCCTCCACCCAGACCCAATCCCCAGTACCTCTGCCTATCCCAGACACACCATCAGACCAGCCTGCACACACCTCAACACCCAAGGGAAGCTCATCCAGACATAAGCACCACACATCACACAAGCATTCACACAAGCAACATCCACATGCAGACATACCAACAGCCACTGCCTCCACTGTGTCCCCCTCCTCGTCGTCTCCCTCCTCCCTCCCTGTGACGTCTCCACTCACACTTGCATGCACAACATCTTCAGCCACTACGTCCATCACCAGCACACCCACCAGAACACTCTGCACACGTGCAGTCACCACCCCCACTACCATTTACACATCCCCTGTGTCCTCTCCCAGTGTGTCTGTCACCCCCTCTTCCAAACCACACAAACGCAAGCAGCCACCCACCCAACAGCCATCCACCTCACGACAGCCTCCAGCCCAAGCACCTGCACCCAAAGACACCAGACTCCACACTCCTACAACCACATCCTCTTCCTCCACTCCCATACCCACTACACCTAGCCGTCACTCTCTTTCCAAATTGCTTTTCCTTGCCAACCTTAACCTCTTTCCAACAACTCCCCCACCCCGTCCATCTCAAAAGACTGCAATCAGCATGTCAGCCACCACCAAACCAGGACCTATCAGGACTGTTGTCCAAGGACTGTGGAGTCCCCCACCCTCAAGGGCAACAACTCCGGCGAGGAGCCAAGGCACGGCCAGCCTACCCCCGGAGAAGCACCCAAAAGTTAGCAGTGCCCGGCGCGAGAGGCCACGGACACCAGGGACCAAGATCCCTACCCTAGCTCCGTCTGGAAGTGGGGTGCCATCTGGCACACCGCCACAGGTGTCAAAGGGCCACAGACGACCAGGGAAGGGTGGGAAGGGCAGCACGCCGACAAGTCCGGCAGCAGGCCAGCTGCACAGGAGTGCCCCACCAGCCCCCTCCCAGGTGTGCAGGAGGACACCCAGAGGCCAGGTACAGCAGCCCAGGAGGGCCCCGCAAGCCAACGAACAGATGGGCAGGAAGGCCCTGCCAGCCACATGCCAGGTGGCGAGTGACACCCATGCCTGGGCCGGAACCGCTGAACTGGGCCCTTTCATACAAGCACCGCTGAACTGGGCCCTTTCAATCAAGCACCGCTGAACTGGGCACCGCTGTCTCAAGCACCGCTGAACAGGGCACCGCCGTCTCAAGCACCGCTGAACTGGGCCCTTCATCTCAAGTACCGCTGAACTGGGCCCTTCATCTCAAGCACCGCTCCGCTGGGCCCTTCATCTCAAGCACTGCTGAACTGGGCCCTTCATCTCAAGCACCGCTGAACTGGGCCCTTCTTCTCAAGCACCGCTCCGCTGGGCCCTTCATCTCAAGCACCGCTCCGCTGGGCCCTTCATCTCTGCACCTCTCCGCTGGGCCCTTCATCTCAAGCACCGCTCCGCTGGGCACCGCCGTCTCAAGCACCGCTGAACTGGGCCCTTCATCTCAAGCATCGCTCCGCTGGGCCCTTCATCTCAAGCACCGCTCCGCTGGGCACCGCCGTCTCAAGCACCGCTGAACAGGGCACCGCCGTCTCAAGCACCGCTGAACTGGGCACCACCGTCTCAAGCACCGCTAAACAGGGCACCGCCGTCTCAAGCACCGCTGAACAGGGCAACGCCGTCTCAAGCACCGCTGAACTGGGCCCTTCATCTCAAGCACCGCTCCGCTGGGCACCGCCGTCTCAAGCACTGCTCCGCTGGGCACCGCCGTCTCAAGCACCGCTGAACAGGGCACCGCTGTCTCAAGCACCGCTGAACTGGGCACCGCCATCTCAAGCACCGCTGAACTGGGCCCTTCATCTCAAGCACCGCTCCGCTGGGCACCGCCGTCTCAAGAACCGCTGAACTGGGCCCTTCATCTCAAGCACCGCTGGCCCATTGGCGGAAGGGGCAGGCCCGCATCTGTGTCGGGCAGGGCTGCACGAAGCACTCTGGGCACTAGTCCCCCTCCAGTACCAGTGGAGACTGTTATCCACTTGAGAGACTGTGGCTTTGCACTCCCCAGGATTGAACAGTGGGCAACTCACCCACTGTAGAGACTTGAGAGACTGTGGCTTTGCACTCACCAGGATATGGCAGTGGGCAAGCCACCCACTGTAGAGACTTGAGAGACTGTGGCTTTGCACTCCCCAGGATATGGCAGTGGGCAAGCCACCCACTGTAGAGACTTGTGAGACTGTGGCTTTGCAGTCCCCAGGATGGGACAGTGGGCAACCCACCCACTGTAGAAACTTGTGAGACTGTGGCTTTGCACTCCCTAGGATGGGACAGTGGGCAATCCACCCACTGTAGAGACTTGTGAGACTGTGGCTTTGCACTCCCCAGGATGGGACAGTGGCCATGGAGGCCCCTTGTGGATCTGGCGTTGTGTACTCATGTGGCTGAGGTGCCCCCCCTTCCCTTTCCCCTGAGGTGCCTGTAGTTTTTCTATCTGATGCCCCTACAGTGTTCTCTCCGTTGGTGTCAGGTATCTTGTGTGGGCCTTGCCCATGTGATTTGGGCCCAGTGGTCCACGGACAATGACAGCTAGAATTATCGGACTTTTAATATTTATGTATATATTAGTTTAAAATGTGTGATATTTTTATAAGGCAATAATACAATATATTTGACTGTTTATGATCTATTCCTTTTGTCTTTAAATTCTTTCGGGGGGGTTTGGGGGTTGTAACAGTGATGTATTGCTATGCATTGATGTGTGTGTTGTAGTGGGTGGGGGTGGGTGTGTAGCGTATGTGTGTGCCCGTAATATTTTCTCCTCCCCCCTCCCCTGTGTCGTAGGTGCAGTACTCACCGTTGTCTTCTGCGCCGGCGTTCGTGCTCCTGGTAGAGGAGCAGGAATACAATAGCTGGTAGAATGTGTAATTCGGGTTCCATGCTGTCCAGATTCCTCGTGGGGTGTATGGAGGTGAGCGTTTTCGGTTTGAAATGTCTGTTTCCGCCGTCTTTTTATCGGCGGGGCTACCGCCCCGGAAAAGGTGGCGGATTGGTGGGTTGTGATAGGGTGGGCGGTACATTGTCTCCCGCCTGTCTGTTGGCGGTGACCGCTGCGCTGTTTGATTGTCCCGCCGTGGCGGTCGGAGTGTTAAAGTGGCGGTCTCTGTTGGCGGTTTCCGCCAGGGTCAGAATTCCATTTTTTTAACCGCCAGCCAGTTGGCGGGTTAGCCGCCGCTTTAACACCGACCACCAGGGTTGGAATGGGGGCCTAAGTAGCATATTCACTTTGCCTGGTTTCATATTTGTTTTGGTTCAAGTCAGATTCACTCTGCCAGTTATCATACTTATTTTGGCACATAGGGGGTCATTACAACATTTGGCGGTAAAAGCCGCTTACCGCCGTGCAGAAGACCACCAACACACCACTGCACCCGCGGAATTCCACCGCGGTCATTATGACCCACAGCTCGGAATCCGCCAAAATCCAGACACCAACACAAGTCCGCCACACCAAAGGTCAGTGATAAACTGGCGATAACAAAACCTCCACCGTCACGTCAACAGGAATACGCCCACACTATCACGACCCATGAATCCACGCGGCGTTCTTTCAACCACTGTATTCCATGGGCGGTACCCACCGCCGCACTCAAAATACACATTCATTTACAAAACACTACCACATTGGATAATTCCAAATACAAACACCTGATACACATACACACACCACTCCCACACATCCAATACAATATAAAACACACACACACATCACCCACAAACCCTTACGACCAGAATTGCGACAGAAGGCCAGAGAGAGACACCACCAGAAAGAACAATAGCATCCACAGGCACCCTACACCATCACTCACACAACATCCAAGCACCTCACACAACACACCTCTAAATATCACCCCACACATCACAACACACACCACCCCACACATCACCCACACCACCCCAATGCACTGCAAAGACACCCCAGGTTCTCTGAGGAGGAGCTCAGGGTCATGGTAGAGGAAATCATCCGGGTAGAGCCACAGCTATTTGGATCACAGGTGCAGCACACCACCATATTAGGAAGATGGAGCTATGGCGAAGAATCGTGGACAGGGTCAACGCAGTGGGACAGCACCCAAGAACATCAGGAAGAGGTGGAACGACCTACGGGGGAAGGTGCGTTCCATGGTCTCAAGACACAACCTTGCCGTTCAGAGGACTGGCGGCAGACCCCCACCTCCTCCCCCAGAACTCACTACATGGGAGGAGCAGGTCTTGGCTATACTGCTTCCTGAAGGCCTCGCAGGAGTAGCTGGAGGAATGGACTCTGGTAAGGCAAATCTTTACTACCTTATCCCCCCCACCTGCATGCCATCACATACCCCCACCCTCGCCCTCACCCCCATCACTCCAACTCCTCACATATGTCCCAATATCACAAACCACACTTCCCAAACCCAAGCCCTGCATGTAACACCAAAGCATGGATGTCATGACCACACAAACTTGCCAAGTCAAATCAAAGAAGTGCATGAGAAAAGCAAAGAGATATCCTCAGTGGAGACAGCAAAGCCCAAACTGGAAGAAGGTTTGCAGAGTAATCTTGCGCTTATTTCAAAGGAAGAATCAAGAAGAGAAGATCCAAGATGGCCGCTGTGAGTCCTGAAGGTTAGTTACAGTTCTAGTCTTGCAATCGGTTGGTTGCTAGGTTATGAGCTCTCCAGCTGGAAGCCTTGCACTTCAACTGAGGTCTGACAGGAATCAGCTGTGTGGAGAGAGAGCGCGCTTCAGAACAGAAACTCCTGTGAGGTAAAATTACATTTGAAGATTATATTACAGAAAACGGATAAATATTGTCAAGGTTTATTCGAAGAGTTTGATAGTAGACCGTTCCCGTGGAAGTCGGCAAGGCTACAGAGTTAATGTATGAATTAACCTTATGTTTACAAGGTTCTTGTTTAAGATATTAAAGTCAAAGAAAATACGAACTTTAAAAGAGCAAGTATCTACAAATGTCAAGGTTATAAACAATGGCCAAGTTTAAAGGCGAAACGAGCTGTTAACAAATAAGCATTTACAAATTCAATGGTAATAAACCAAAATAGAGTTAAAAGAGAAACAAACTTAAATAAACAAGCATTTACAACTACAAGTTATCGACAGATGTCGAAGTAAGGAAGGAGAAACTAACTGTAATAAACAAGCATTTACAAATACAAGTTAGCAACAAATGTCAAAGTAAGAAAGGAGAAACGAACTTTAATAAACAAGCATTTACAAATACAAGTATTGACAGAAGTCACAATAAGACAGGAGAAATAAAATAACATCAGCTGATTTGAAGAACGCATTATCACCAACTATATATATATATATATAGCAACATAAAACCAATCTCTAACAAAGGTTGAGAAGTTCTTCCAGAATCAGTAATAAGCATTTTTAAAGAAGAGCTATCATTTATAGAGAGAAGCAAGGCTACAGAGAACTCAGGGTGAGTGAAGAAATAATAGAATTAAAGAGAATTAAGTGTTGAGAGTAGAAAGTGAAAAACTGATGTTGTATGTCCCTAGTAATTGCGACTGTGACTCTTGCAGGTGCTGTATCCAATCTTAGATGTGAAGAGGCAGACTGAGTACTGGCGTTCATCATCTCTGTGGCAGTCCCTCTACCATCCCATTCCCCTTTCCCCCTCCGGGGTACTCAGCACGAAGGATTAATATTCGTTGTGAGTAGCTCGGGTCGGGACTGAGGAGTTATCTTCTGCTTCTGAGGAAATCGAATTGAAGTATCCTGACAGATTGAAGTGCCATCACCCTAATTTTAGGGAAAAAACAGATTTCCTCCTGAGCAGAATGGCAGAAGGAATTGATATAAAAGCATTAGCCACCGTTTTGGAAGGGTTACAGAAACAATTAAATAACACCATAGAAGAAACAGTCTAAATAAAACAGCGAATAAATGAGTTAGGGAACACCGCTAAATCAAATGAATCTGTGTTTTCACAAATCCCTAGCCCTTCACAGTCTGCAGGTATATCCACTCAAGTAATTCTTGCGGTTTCCCCTAATATTCCTTTGGCTCAACCCGAGCGCTTCGGTGGGGACCCAAATAAGGCGCAGATTTCTCTGACCCAATGCTCATTGCATTTTTTATGTAGACCAGTCATTTTTTCCGAACAATTTCAATTCTCTATTGCACAATCAGTGCTGCAGGCCCAATAGTAGCATTTGATTTACATGTCCTGGGCACACATGCTGCACTATACCAGGGACTTACTGGTAAAACAAATATGCCAATCATGGATAAACCAATCATCAGGTCAATTTAGACAGAGAGCACTTGCACTTTAACCATGGTCAGCAGTGGTAAAGTGCTCAGGGTCTAAAAGCCGGCAAAAACTAAATGTAGCACATAGTTGAAAACATATATTTATTTTAGTTAATTAATTTGTGTTCATATCATATCCTTTCAGAATATGTAATATTAATTTCAGTATGTATTGTTAATGTTAAAGCAAATCAACATCGATTCAAGGCAAGCCATATTTAAACAGTGAGCATTTAAATTTACACATGGCTTGTGTCCATTTCGATATGTGCTTTATTCATTTCAAAGCATGCTATATTTATCTCATATAGTTTCATATCCATTTTAATAAGTGTCATATTAATTTTAATGAAAGTCATATTCATTTTGATATGGGCCATATCAACTTCATCAGATGTCATATTCATTTGAAAATGGTTGATATAAATCTTAACATGTGGCATATTGCTTTAAATGAATGGTATATTCATGTCAGTAGATGTCATATTCATCTTAACACCTGACATTATAATTTTAACATGGGTCATATCCATTTCAACATAGATCAAATTAATTTCAATATATGCAATATTCATGTCGATGTGTATCATATTGATTTCAAAGCATAACATTCATTTTGACAAGTTTAATTTTAAAGTCAGCAATGGTCACATTCAGTTTAAGACATGTTGAATTAATTTCAAAAGCGCTCATATTCATTTCATGTCATATTCATCATAGCATGTGTCATATTGCATTCAATAGATGTCTCATTCATATTAACGCATGATATTGATTTTAACATGACTCATACCTATTGCAACACATATCATAATCATGTCAATGTGTGTCATATTACTTTAAATGCAAATCATATTCATTTTTTTAGAAATGTAATTTTCATTGCACATTATATTCCTTTCAGAATAATGCATTTTCATTTCAGTACCTTATATTCATCTCAAGCTGTCATATTCATTCCAATGTGTGTCATATTCCTCTTGGCATATGTCAGTCATTTCAAGAAATGTCGCATTCTTTTTCACAATTATTGTATGTGTTTCAGTGATTGCTTTATTATTTACAGTGAGGGCCATATTTATTTCAGTATGATTGATATATATTTCAGTATATCTCTTATTCAATTCTGAGTGTGAGTTATTCATAATAATCACTAAGGTGGTCATTCCGACCTCGGCGGTAAAAGGCGCTTACCGCCAGACAGAAGACCGCCATAACACCGCCGCAGTCGCGGTAAACCACCACGGTCATTCTGACCCACACTAGGCAAACCGCCAAAATACCGCCATCCACAAAAGTCCGCCACACCAAAGGTCAGCGATAAACTGGCGATGACCAAACCTCCACCGTCACGCCAACAGAAATACGCCCATGCCATTACGACCCACGAATCCACGCGGCGGTCTTTCAACCGCAGTATTCTATTAGCGGTACACACCGCCGCGGTCGAAATACACATACACCTACAAAACACTACCACATTGGACAATTCGAAATACACACACCTGATACACATACACACACCACTCCCACACACCCAATACAATATAAAACACACACCCACATCACCCACAAACCCCTACGGCCAAACATTTCGAAGACCAGAGAGAGACACCACAGTCAACTACCAAGCATCCACAGGCACACAATACCAATACCCACAGAACTTCCACGCACCTCACACAACACACCACTAAATAGCACCCCACCTATCACTACACACTCCACCCCACACATCATCCACACCACCCCATGGTACCTCAAAGACACCCCAGGTTCTCAGATGCTGAACTCAGGGTCGTGGTGGAGGAAATCCTACGAGTAGAGCCCCAGCTGTTCGGGACACAGGTGCAGCACACCACCATTGCCAGGAAGATGGAGCTATGGAGCAGAATAGTGGACAGGGTCAACGCTGTGGGACAGCACCCAAGAAATCGGGATGACATCAGGAAGAGGTGGAACGACCTACGGGGGAAGGTGCGTTCCATGGTATCAAGGCACAACATCGCGGTACAGCGGACTGGCAGCGGACCCCCACCTCCTCCCCCCCGAATTTACAACATGGGAGGAGCAAGTCTTGAACATCCTGCATCCTGAGGGCCTCGCTGGAGTATCTGGAGGAATGGACTCTGGTAAGTCTCATCTTCACTACTTCATCCCCCCACCCCACCTGCATGCCAACTCTTACCCCCATCCCTCACCCCCTTCACAACTACCCCTTGCAAATGTCTCACCATCACAACCCACCCATCCCAAAACTTAGCCCTGCATGCGGCCCCAAAGCATGGACACCCATCACCAAAGCATGCCCAATGCACATACCCATAACCCCCCCCAAACACTGTCACAACAGCCCCCAAAAAGGAATGCCAGCACTGGGGTACACGGGCACCCACCCATTGCACGCCATTGGCACACACAGAAGCAATAACCATACTTTTATACCCCTGCAGGACCCGAACGCCAGGTCACCGCGCAGGAGGATCCACAAATGTCCCCTCCACCCCCAGAAGAGGCCCACAGTGATGACAGCAGCTCTGTCTCCCTGGATCTAGATGACCAGCCCGGTCCATCGGGGACCTCTGGACAGTCGGTTCCCCTCAGACAGGCACAGGCCACAGCAGACCTACCCCCCTCTGGGAACACCAGCACAGCACCCACCCAGCGGGCCCATACCTCTGTCCCCAGGACACGTCAATCAGCGTTGTGTCCACCACTACAGGGAACCCAGACTAACCCACCACCCCAACAACAACAGGGACCTGGGGGCAGTGGTAGTGGGCACACAGTCCAGGGGACGGAGGCCCAAGGAAACAGGGGAACTGGGAGGGCAGCTGTGCGACAGGGGGGGGACAGGCCAAGGGAACCCACTCTCCACAAGGCCCTCTCCACCATCATGGGAGCATACCACCACTCCCAGGAGACGATGGCGACGGTCCTGGCCAGGTTTCAGGAAATCCAGCTTCTGCAGGAACAACAGTATATGGGGTTCAGGGAGGAACTGAGAAACATCAGTACCGCCATGGGTACCATCGTAGTGGCCCTGAATGAGTTAATCTCCACATTGCGGACCACTCTGGCACCTCAAAGGGCCCCTGACACTAGCATGGACCAAGAACTGGCTACCACCTCCGCCGGCGCTAGTGGACAGGAGGCCCCGACAGAAGACCAACAGGCCACCAGAACCCCACCCCCTGCAGAAGGAGAACCACCCCGCAAGCGGGCCCTGAGATCCAGGAAGAAGACAGAGTAACATGTCAAGACCCCCGCCAGCAAAGGATACCGCCCTGATTGTCATCCCACTGTCCCACATTGTCACCCTGTCCAACCTTAAACTGCCCCTGCTCCACTTCCCACAGGCATTTGGACAATGCACCTGTGAACCTGATAGTCTGGACTCTGCCATGGACAATCCTCCACCATCACCCCTCACCGATTTGCCACCACCCATCCAAATTAGAGCACTTGAATAAACACACTTATTGCACATAAACAATCTGGAGTCTGTCTGTGATTTTAACAAATGTATTAGACATGACAGTGCCAAAATTGTTATTCACATTGTGTTGCCAAAAAAACGCTGTCACACAGCTGTAGTCCATGGGGAAACTAAGCAGATGTCACGCAGTGGGGCCCACAGCTCTGAAAACGGAAGGGAAAGTCACAACACAGTTACCATAGACTTGGGGAAAAAGTCAGACAGTAGAGAGGTAGGAGTCTTTAAGTAAATGTAATATGCCGGTGTCTACTCTTACCTGTGTGTCACTGAAAGTATTGCTCTATTACTGTGTTCCTGTTGTCTATGTCGTCCTTTTCGGCTTCCTCTTCTTCACTCTCCACAGGCTCCACAGCTGCTACAACACCACCATCTGGACCATCCTCCTGCAGAAAAGGCACCTGGCGGCGCAAAGCCAGGTTGTGAAGCATACAGCAGGCCACGATGATCTGGCACACCTTCTTTGGTGAGTACATTAGGGATCCACCTGTCATATGGAGGCACCTGAATCTGGCCTTCAGGAGGCCAAAGGTGCGTTCGATCACCCTCCTAGTCCGCCCCTGGGCCTCATTGTAGCGTTCCTCTGCCCTGGTCCTGGGATTCCTCACTGGGGTCAATAGCCAGGAAAGGTTGGGGTAACCAGAGTCCCCTAATAGCCACACACGGTGCCTCTGGAGTTGACCCATCACATACGGGCTGCTGCTATTCCGCAGGATGTAGGTGTCATGCACAGAGCCAGGGAACTTGGCATTAACATGGGAGATGTACTGGTCTGCCAAACAGACCATCTGTACATTCATCGAATTATAACTTTTCCTGTTCCTGTACACCTGTTCACTTTCTCTGGGGGGTACCAAAGCCACATGGGTCCCATCAATGGCACCTATGATGTTGGGGATATGTCCAAGGGCATAGAAGTCACCCTTCACTGTAGGCAAATCCCCCACCTCAGGGAAAACGATATAGCTCTGCATGTGTTAGAGCAGGGCAGACAACACTCTGGACAACACCTTGAAAAACATAGGTTGAGACATCCCTGATGATATGGCCACTGTTGTTTGAAATGACCCACTTGCTAAGAAATGGAGTACTGACAGCACCTTCACTAGAGGGGGGATCCCTGTGGGTTGGCGGATGGGTGACATCAGGTCTGCCTCCAGCTGGGCACACAGTTCATGTATAGTGGCTCGGTCAAGCCTGTATGTCAGAATGACATGTCGTTCCTCCATTGTCGACAGGTCCACCAGCGGTCTGTACACGGGAAGATTCCTCCATCTCCTCGCATTGCCAAGCGGACGGTGCCTAGGAAGGACAACAGCGAGCACAGACTCAATCAACCCACAGGTACGTTCCCACAGCTTGCACACAACACGATTCACTATGTATTGAATGGTGTGTATGAGTGTTGAGGAAAGGCCTAGGTATGTGTGACGCAGTAGAAATTAAGCCTTGTGGGCCCTTGAAATGGCGGCTGCCTGACCTGTGAAGTGTGACAATGGGATGTGAGGTCAATGCGCTGGCGTGGCACAGCGTGGCGGTAGGCGGTTGAAGACCGCAGCGCAAAGCCGCATTAGTTAACATTGAAACCTATGGGTTTCAGGAGCCAATGACGATGTGCGCCGGCGGACGCGGTACGCACCGCCTCGGTACGCACCGCCGCGGGCGTGACCGCCATTTTCTATCAGCTTAATCACTCGATACCTGATCTTCCACAGGAGAGGACCTACACTGCAAGTGCTGCTGTGACCTCGGTCTGGAAGAGACAATGGCTGCTGCGACTGGGGAAAGGGCCCCTGCCTTCACTTCTGAAGAATTGGAGAAACTCGTGGATGGGGTCCTCCCCCAGTATGCGCTACTCTACGGTCCTCCAGACCAACAGGTAAGTACACTGGGAGCATGCTTTGTGGGCAATGCCTGAGTCGGGTGGATGAAAGATGGTGGGGAGGGGAGCAATTGAGTCATGCATCAGACGACAGATGAGAGCATGTGCCACATGGCAAGGGTGGGGATGTGGGGCCACTCACATCAAGCATGCAGAAGGTGATGAAAATGTTTCTCTCCCTGTACATGTCACATAGGTCAGCGCCCACCAGAAAATCGCGATTTGGCGTGCCATCGCCAAGGACGTCCGGACCCTGGGGGTCCACAACAGACGGGGCACCCACTGCCGGAAGAGGTGGGAGGACATCCGCTGTGGGAGCAGGAAGACGGCGGAGGCTCTGCTGGGAATGGCCTCCCAACGTAGGAGGGGTGCCAGTCTTCAATTGACCCCCCTGATGTCCCGGATCCTGGCGGTGGCCTACCCCGATTTGGAAGGGCACGTGAGGACATCACAGCAGACACAAGGGGGTGAGTACACTCTCATTCTGGTGACTTTGCGCGCAGTGGAGGTGTCTGGGTGGGGGAGGAGGGCTGTGGGTCTCCCTAGGCCAGGGCGAATTCTGTAGGCTAAGCCCCTCCGTAAGGCATGGCCCTGTGCCCCCGCCCCCCACCTCTGTAGGGTGCCAAGTTCAGGTATCCATGGCCCTGTGTCATCTATGTGTGCAGTTGTCGTCTATAGGCTTGTAGGCCATGTCCCACGGATTGCGTAGTGGACCCCAAGTGCGTGGCGTAGTGCAGGGGGCTTCTGTGTCTGTCTTGTCCGCCAACGGTAGCGGTAATCCATGCATTTAACATGTCTTTATTTCTCCCCCCCCCCTCTTTTTTGTGGTCTTCCTGTTCATGTGTGCATCAGCATCATCAGGCGGAGGAGAAGTGGCATCGGAGCACGAGGGAGCTGCATCTCACATGGCCATGGCGGGCCATGCAACTGACTCGGATTTCACCAGTGAGATGGAGAGCGAGGGGAGCTCCACACCGGGGACTCGTGCTGATGTCAGTGGCAGCGACTCCTCCTCTGAAGGGATCTCCCTTGTGGTGGCGGCAACATCCGTACCCCCCGCAACAACAGGTACAGCCGCCACCCAGCGCACCAGCACCGCCCTCCCAGCAGCCCCTCAGCCTTGGCCCCGTGCCCGCTCACCCAGGAAGGTGGGCATCTCCTTCGCCCCAGGCACCTCAGGCCCTGCCCCAGTCATCCCTGCTGCCCTCAGTGAGGAGGTCATTGACCTCCTGAGGACCATCATTGTTGGGAAGTCTACCCTTTTGAATGCCATCCAGGGTGTAGAAAGGGAGGTGCACCGGAGTAATGCATACCTGGAGGGCATTCATTCGGGTAAGGCTGCCCATCAGCGATCGGCCAACGCTCTGGCCTCAGCAATGACAGCAGCAATTGTCCCTGTCTCTAGCCTCCCCCCTCCAACTTCCTCCACCCAGACCCAATCCCCAGTACCTCTGCCTATCCCAGACACACCATCAGACCAGCCTGCACAAACCTCAACACCCAAGGGAAGCTCATCCAGACATAAGCACCACACATCACACAAGCATTCACACAAGCAACATCCACATGCAGACATACCAACAGCCACTGCCTCCACTGTGTCCCCCTCCTCCTCGTCTCCCTCCTCCCTCCCTGTGACGTCTCCACTCACACTTGCATGCACAACATCTTCAGCCACTACGTCCATCACCAGCACACCCACCAGAACACTCTGCACACGTGCAGTCACCACCCCCACTACCATTTACACATCCCCTGTGTCCTCTCCCAGTGTGTCTGTCACCCCCTCTTCCAAACCACACAAACGCAAGCAGCCACCCACCCAACAGCCATCCACCTCACGACAGCCTCCAGCCCAAGCACCTGCACCCAAAGACACCAGACTCCACACTCCTACAACCACATCCTCTTCCTCCACTCCCATACCCACTACACCTAGCCGTCACTCTCTTTCCAAATTGCTTTTCCTTGCCAACCTTAACCTCTTTCCAACAACTCCCCCACCCCGTCCATCTCAAAAGACTGCAATCAGCATGTCAGCTACCACCAAACCAGGACCTATCAGGACTGTTGTCCAAGGACTGTGGAGTCCCCCACCCTCAAGGGCAACAACTCCGGCGAGGAGCCAAAGCACGGCCAGCCTACCCCCGGAGAAGCACCCAAAAGTTAGCAGTGCCCGGCGCGAGAGGCCACAGACACCAGGGACCAAGATCCCTACCCTAGCTCCGTCTGGAAGTGGGGTGCCATCTGGCACACCGCCAAAGGTGTCAAAGGGCCACAGACGACCAGGGAAGGGTGGGAAGGGCAGCACGCCCGACAAGTCCGGCAGCAGGCCAGCTGCACAGGAGTGCCCCACCAGCCCCCTCCCAGGTGTGCAGGAGGACACCCAGAGGCCAGGTACGGCAGCCCAGGAGGGCCCCGCAAGCCAACGAACAGATGGGCAGGAAGGCCCTGCCAGCCACATGCCAGGTGGCGAGTGACACCCATGCCTGGGCCGGAACCGCTGAACTGGGCCCTTTCATACAAGCACAGCTGAACTGGGCCCTTTCAATCAAGCACCGCTGAACTGGGCACCGCCGTCTCAAGCACCGCTGAACAGGGCACCGCCGTCTCAAGCACCGCTGAACTGGGCCCTTCATCTCAAGTACCGCTGAACTGGGCCCTTCATCTCAAGCACCGCTCCGCTGGGCCCTTCATCTCAAGCACCGCTGAACTGGGCCCTTCATCTCAAGCACCGCTGAACTGGGCCCTTCTTCTCAAGCACCGCTCCGCTGGGCCCTTCATCTCAAGCACCGCTCCGCTGGGCCCTTCATCTCAAGCACCGCTCCGCTGGGCCCTTCATCTCTGCACCACTCCGCTGGGCCCTTCATCTCAAGCACCGCTCAGCAGGGCACCGCCGTCTCAAGCACCGCTGAACTGGGCCCTTCATCTCAAGCACCGCTCCGCTGGGCCCTTCATCTCAAGCACCGCTTCGCTGGGCACCGCCGTCTCAAGCACCGCTGAACAGGGCACCGCCGTCTCAAGCACCGCTGAACTGGGCACCGCCGTCTCAAGCACCGCTAAACAGGGCACCGCCGTCTAAAGCACCGCTGAACAGGGCACCGCCGTCTCAAGCACCGCTGAACTGGGCCCTTCATCTCAAGCACCGCTCCGCTGGGCACCGCCGTCTCAAGCACTGCTCCGCTGGGCACCGGCGTCTCAAGCACCGCTGAACAGGGCACCGCCGTCTCAAGCACCGCTGAACTGGGCCCTTCATCTCAAGCACCGCTCCGCTGGGCACCGCCGTCTCAAGCACTGCTCCGCTGGGCACCGCCGTCTCAAGCACCGCTGAACAGGGCACCGCCGTCTCAAGCACCGCTGAACTGGGCACCGCCATCTCAAGCACCGCTGAACTGGGCCCTTCATCTCAAGCACCGCTCCGCTGGGCACCGCCGTCTCAAGAACCGCTGAACTGGGCCCTTCATCTCAAGCACCGCTGGCCCATTGGCGGAAGGGGCAGGCCCGCATCTGTGTCGGGCAGGGCTGCACGAAGCACTCTGGGCACTAGTCCCCCTCCAGTACCAGTGGAGACTGATATCCACTTGAGAGACTGTGGCTTTGCACTCCCCAGGATTGAACAGTGGCCAACTCACCCACTGTAGAGACTTGAGAGACTGTGGCTTTGCACTCCCCAGGATATGGCAGTGGGCAAGCCACCCACTGTAGAGACTTGAGAGACTGTGGCTTTGCACTCCCCAGGATATGGCAGTGGGCAAGCCACCCACTGTAGAGACTTGTGAGACTGTGGCTTTGCACTCCCCAGGATGGGACAGTGGGCAACCCACTTACTGTAGAAACTTGTGAGACTGTGGCTTTGCACTCCCTAGGATGGGACAGTGGGCAACCCACCCACTGTAGAGACTTGTGAGACTGTGGCTTTGCACTCCCCAGGATGGGACAGTGGCCATGGAGGCCCCTTGTGGATCTGGCGTCGTGTACTCATGTGGCTGAGGTGCCCCCCCTTCCCTTCCCCCTGAGGTGCCTGTAGTTTTTCTATCTGATGCCCCTGCAGTGTTCTCTCCGTTGGTGTCAGGTATCTTGTGTGGGCCTTGCCCATGTGATTTGGGCCCAGTGGTCCACGGACAATGACAGCTAGAATTATCGGACTTTTAATATTTATGTATATATTAGTTTAAAATGTGTGATATTTTTATAAGGCAATAATACAATATATTTGACTGTTTATGATCTATTCCTTTTGTCTTTGCATTCTTTCGGGGGGGTTTGGGGGTTGTAACAGTGATGTATTGCTATGCATTGATGTGTGTGTTGTAGTGGGTGGGGGTGGGGGTGGGTGTGTAGCGTATGTGTGTGCCCGTAATATTTTCTCCTCCCCCCTCCCCTGTGTCGTAGGTGCAGTACTCACCGTTGTCTTCTGCGCCGGCGTTCGTGCTCTTGGTAGAGGAGCAGGAATACAATAGCTGGTAGGATGTGTAATTCGGGTTCCATGCTGTCCAGATTCCTCGTGGGGTGTATGGAGGTGAGCGTTTTCGGTTTGAAATGTCTGTTTCCGCCGTGTTTTTATCGGCGGGGCTACCGCCCCGGAAAAGGTGGCGGATTGGTGGGTTGTGATAGAGTGGGCGGTACATTGTCTCCCGCCTGTCTGTTGGCGGTGACCGCTGCGCTGTTTGATTGTCCCGCCGTGGCGGTCGGAGTGTTAAAGTGGCGGTCTCTGTTGGCGGTTTCCGCCAGGGTCAGAATTCCATTTTTTTAACCGCCAGCCTGTTGGCGGGTTAGCCGCCGCTTTAACACCGACCACCAGGGTTGGAATGGGGGCCTAAGTAGCATATTCACTTTGCCTGGTTTCATATTTGTTTTGGTTCAAGTCAGATTCACTCTGCCAGTTATCATACTTATTTTGGCACATAGGGGGTCATTACAACAATTGGCGGTAAAAGCCGCTTACCGCCGTGCAGAAGACCACCAACACACCACTGCACCCGCAGAATTCCACCGCGGTCATTATGACCCACAGCTCGGAATCCGCCAAAATCCAGACACCAACACAAGTCCGCCACACCAAAGGTCAGTGATAAACTGGCGATAACAAAACCTCCACCGTCACGTCAACAGGAATACGCCCACACTATCACGACCCATGAATCCACGCGGCGGTCTTTCAACCACTGTATTCCATGGGCGGTACCCACCGCCGCACTCAAAATACACATTCATTTACAAAACACTACCACATTGGATAATTCCAAATACTAACACCTGATACACATACACACACCACTCCCACACATCCAATACAATATAAAACACACACACACATCACCCACAAACCCTTACGACCAGAATTGCGACAGAAGGCCAGAGAGAGACACCACCAGAAAGAACAATAGCATCCACAGGCACCCTACACCATCACTCACACAACATCCAAGCACCTCACACAACACACCTCTAAATATCACCCCACACATCACAACACACACCACCCCACACATCACCCACACCACCCCAATGCACTGCAAAGACACCCCAGGTTCTCTGAGGAGGAGCTCAGGGTCATGGTAGAGGAAATCATCCGGGTAGAGCCACAGCTATTTGGATCACAGGTGCAGCACACCACCATATTAGGAAGATGGAGCTATGGCGAAGAATCGTGGACAGGGTCAACGCAGTGGGACAGCACCCAAGAACATCAGGAAGAGGTGGAACGACCTACGGGGGAAGGTGCGTTCCATGGTCTCAAGACACAACCTTGCCGTTCAGAGGACTGGCGGCAGACCCCCACCTCCTCCCCCAGAACTCACTACATGGGAGGAGCAGGTCTTGGCTATACTGCTTCCTGAAGGCCTCGCAGGAGTAGCTGGAGGAATGGACTCTGGTAAGGCAAATCTTTACTACCTTATCCCCCCCACCTGCATGCCATCACATACCCCCACCCTCGCCCTCACCCCCATCACTCCAACTCCTCACATATGTCCCAATATCACAAACCACACTTCCCAAACCCAAGCCCTGCATGTAACACCAAAGCATGGATGTCATGACCACACAAACTTGCCAAGTCAAATCAAAGAAGTGCATGAGAAAAGCAAAGAGATATCCTCAGTGGAGACAGCAAAGCCCAAACTGGAAGAAGGTTTGCAGAGTAATCTTGCGCTTATTTCAAAGGAAGAATCAAGAAGAGAAGATCCAAGATGGCCGCTGTGAGTCCTGAAGGTTAGTTACAGTTCTAGTCTTGCAATCGGTTGGTTGCTAGGTTATGAGCTCTCCAGCTGGAAGCCTTGCACTTCAACTGAGGTCTGACAGGAATCAGCTGTGTGGAGAGAGAGCGCGCTTCAGAACAGAAACTCCTGTGAGGTAAAATTACATTTGAAGATTATATTACAAAAAACGGATAAATATTGTCAAGGTTTATTCGAAGAGTTTGATAGTAGACCGTTCCCGTGGAAGTCGGCAAGGCTACAGAGTTAATGTATGAATTAACCTTATGTTTACAAGGTTCTTGTTTAAGATATTAAAGTCAAAGAAAATACGAACTTTAAAAGAGCAAGTATCTACAAATGTCAAGGTTATAAACAATGGCCAAGTTTAAAGGCGAAACGAACTGTTAACAAATAAGCATTTACAAATTCAATGGTAATAAACCAAAATAGAGTTAAAAGAGAAACAAACTTAAATAAACAAGCATTTACAACTACAAGTTATCGACAGATGTCGAAGTAAGGAAGGAGAAACTAACTGTAATAAACAAGCATTTACAAATACAAGTTAGCAACAAATGTCAAAGTAAGAAAGGAGAAACGAACTTTAATAAACAAGCATTTACAAATACAAGTATTGACAGAAGTCACAATAAGACAGGAGAAATAAAATAACATCAGCTGATTTGAAGAACGCATTATCACCAACTATATATATATATATATAGCAACATAAAACCAATCTCTAACAAAGGTTGAGATGTTCTTCCAGAATCAGTAATAAGCATTTTTAAAGAAGAGCTATCATTTATAGAGAGAAGCAAGGCTACAGAGAACTCAGGGTGAGTGAAGAAATAATAGAATTAAAGAGAATTAAGTGTTGAGAGTAGAAAGTGAAAAACTGATGTTGTATGTCCCTAGTAATTGCGACTGTGACTATTGCAGGTGCTGTATCCAATCTTAGATGTGAAGAGGCAGACTGAGTACTGGCGTTCATCATCTCTGTGGCAGTCCCTCTACCATCCCATTCCCCTTTCCCCCTCCGGGGTACTCAGCACGAAGGATTAATATTCGTTGTGAGTAGCTCGGGTCGGGACTGAGGAGTTATCTTCTGCTTCTGAGGAAATCGAATTGAAGTATCCTGACAGATTGAAGTGCCATCACCCTAATTTTAGGGAAAAAACAGATTTCCTCCTGAGCAGAATGGCAGAAGGAATTGATATAAAAGCATTAGCCACCGTTTTGGAAGGGTTACAGAAACAATTAAATAACACCATAGAAGAAACAGTCCAAATAAAACAGCGAATAAATGAGTTAGGGAACACCGCTAAATCAAATGAATCTGTGTTTTCACAAATCCCTAGCCCTTCACAGTCTGCAGGTATATCCACTCAAGTAATTCTTGCGGTTTCCCCTAATATTCCTTTGGCTCAACCCGAGCGCTTCGGTGGGGACCCAAATAAGGCGCAGATTTTTCTGACCCAATGCTCATTGCATTTTTTATGTAGACCAGTCATTTTTTCCAAACAATTTCAATTCTCTATTGCACAATCAGTGCTGCAGGCCCAATAGTAGCATTTGATTTACATGTCCTGGGCACACATGCTGCACTATACCAGGGACTTACTGGTAAAACAAATATGCCAATCATGGATAAACCAATCATCAGGTCAATTTAGACAGAGAGCACTTGCACTTTAACCATGGTCAGCAGTGGTAAAGTGCTCAGGGTCTGAAAGCCGGCAAAAACTAAATGTAGCACATAGTTGAAAACATATATTTATTTTAGTTAATTAATTTGTGTTCATATCATATCCTTTCAGAATATGTAATATTAATTTCAGTGTGTATTGTTAATGTTAAAGCAAATCAACATCGATTCAAGGCAAGCCATATTTAAACAGTGAGCATTTTAATTTACACATGGCTTGTGTCCATTTCGATATGTGCTTTATTCATTTCAAAGCATGCTATATTTATCTCATATAGTTTCATATCCATTTTAATAAGTGTCATATTAATTTTAATGAAAGTCATATTCATTTTGATATGGGCCATATCAACTTCATCAGATGTCATATTCATTTGAAAATGGTTGATATAAATCTTAACATGTGTCATATTGCTTTAAATGAATGGTATATTCATGTCAGTAGATGTCATATTCATCTTAACACCTGACATTATAATTTTAACATGGGTCATATCCATTTCAACATAGATCAAATTAATTTCAATATATGCAATATTCATGTCGATGTGTATCATATTGATTTCAAAGCATAACATTCATTTTGACAAGTTTAATTTTAAAGTCAGCAATGGTCACATTCAGTTTAAGGCATGTTGAATTAATTTCAAAAGCGCTCATATTCATTTCATGTCATATTCATCATAGCATGTGTCATATTGCATTCAATAGGTGTCTCATTCATATTAACGCATGATATTGATTTTAACATGACTCATACCTATTGCAACACATATCATAATCATGTCAATGTGTGTCATATTACTTTAAATGCAAATCATATTCATTTTTTTAGAAATGTAATTTTCATTGCACATTATATTCCTTTCAGAATAATGCATTTTCATTTCAGTACCTTATATTCATCTCAAGCTGTCATATTCATTCCAATGTGTGTCATATTCCTCTTGGCATATGTCAGTCATTTCAAGAAATGTCGCATTCTTTTTCACAATTATTGTATGTGTTTCAGTGATTGCTTTATTATTTACAGTGAGGGCCATATTTATTTCAGTATGATTGATATATATTTCAGTATATCTCTTATTCAATTCTGAGTGTGAGTTATTCATAATAATCACTAAGGTGGTCATTCCGACCTCGGCGGTAAAAGGCGCTTACCGCCAGACAGAAGACCGCCATAACACCGCCGCAGTCGCAGTAAACCGCCACGGTCATTCTGACCCACACTAGGCAAACCGCCAAAATACCGCCATCCACAAAAGTCCGCCACACCAAAGGTCAGCGATAAACTGGCGATGACCAAACCTCCACCGTCACGCCAACAGAAATACGCCCATGCCATTACGACCCACGAATCCACGCGGCGGTCTTTCAACCGCAGTATTCTATTAGCGGTACACACCGCCGCGGTCGAAATACACATACACCTACAAAACACTACCACATTGGACAATTCGAAATACACACACCTGATACACATACACACACCACTCCCACACACCCAATACAATATAAAACACACACCCACATCACCCACAAACCCCTACGGCCAAAAATTTCGAAGACCAGAGAGAGACACTAAAGTCAACTACCAAGCATCCACAGGCACACAATACCAATACCCACAGAACTTCCACGCACCTCACACAACACACCACTAAATAGCACCCCACCTATCACTACACACTCCACCCCACACATCATCCACACCACCCCATGGCACCTCAAAGACACCCCAGGTTCTCAGATGCTGAACTCAGGGTCATGGTGGAGGAAATCCTACGAGTAGAGCCCCAGCTGTTCGGGACACAGGTGCAGCACACCACCATTGCCAGGAAGATGGAGCTATGGAGCAGAATATTGGACAGGGTCAACGCTGTGGGACAGCACCCAAGAAATCGGGATGACATCAGGAAGAGGTGGAACGACCTACGGGGGAAGGTGCGTTCCATGGTATCAAGGCACAACATCGCGGTACAGCGGACTGGCAGCGGACCCCCACCTCCTCCCCCCGAATTTACAACATGGGAGGAGCAAGTCTTGAACATCCTGCATCCTGAGGGCCTCGCTGGAGTATCTGGAGGAATGGACTCTGGTAAGTCTCATCTTCACTACTTCATCCCCCCACCCCACCTGCATGCCAACTCTTACCCCCATCCCTCACCCCCTTCACAACTACCCCTTGCAAATGTCTCACCATCACAACCCACCCATCCCAAAACTTAGCCCTGCATGCGGCCCCAAAGCATGAACACCCATCACCAAAGCATGCCCAATGCACATACCCATCACCCCCCCCAAAACACTGTCACAACAGCCCCCAAAAAGGAATGCCAGCACTGGGGTACACGGGCACCCACCCATTGCACGCCATTGGCACACACAGAAGCAATAACCATACTTTTATACCCCTGCAGGACCCGAACGCCAGGTCACCGCGCAGGAGGATCCACAAATGTCCCCTCCACCCCCAGAAGAGGCCCACAGTGATGACAGCAGCTCTGTCTCCCTGGATCTAGATGACCAGCCCGGTCCATCGGGGACCTCTGGACAGTCGGTTCCCCTCAGACAGGCACAGGCCACAGCAGACCTACCCCCCTCTGGGAACACCAGCACAGCACCCACCCAGCGGGCCCATACCTCTGTCCCCAGGACACGTCAATCAGCGTTGTGTCCACCACTACAGGGAACCCAGACTAACCCACCACCCCAACAACAACAGGGACCTGGGGGCAGTGGTAGTGGGCACACAGTCCAGGGGACGGAGGCCCAAGGAAACAGGGGAACTGGGAGGGCAGCTGTGCGACAGGGGGGGGACAGGCCAAGGGAACCCACTCTCCACGAGGCCCTCTCCACCATCATGGGAGCATACCACTACTCCCAGGAGACGATGGCGACGGTCCTGGCCAGGTTTCAGGAAATCCAGCTTCTGCAGGAACAACAGTATATGGGGTTCAGGGAGGAACTGAGAAACATCAGTACCGCCAAGGGTACCATCGTAGTGGCCCTGAATGAGTTAATCTCCACATTGCGGACCACTCTGGCACTTCAAAGGGCCCCTGACACTAGCATGGACCAAGAACTGGCTACCACCTCCGCCGGCGCTAGTGGACAGGAGGCCCCGACAGAAGACCAACAGGCCACCAGAACCCCACCCCCTGCAGAAGGAGAACCACCCCGCAAGCGGGCCCTGAGATCCAGGAAGAAGACAGAGTAACATGTCAAGACCCCCGCCAGCAAAGGATACCGCCCTGATTGTCATCCCACTGTCCCACATTGTCACCCTGTCCAACCTTAAACTGCCCCTGCTCCACTTCCCACAGGCATTTGGACAATGCACCTGTGAACCTGATAGTCTGGACTCTGCCATGGACAATCCTCCACCATCACCCCTCACCGATTTGACACCACCCATCCAAATTAGAGCACTTGAATAAACACACTTATTGCACATAAACAATCTGGAGTCTGTCTGTGATTTTAACAAATGTATTAGACATGACAGTGCCAAAATTGTTATTCA
This sequence comes from Pleurodeles waltl, assembly GCF_031143425.1. NCBI lineage: Eukaryota > Metazoa > Chordata > Amphibia > Caudata > Salamandridae > Pleurodeles > Pleurodeles waltl. The sequence goes on along the minus strand of NC_090448.1, from coordinate 808,798,038 downwards.
CATTGTGTTGCCAAAAAAACGCTGTCACACAGCTGTAGTCCATGGGGAAACTAAGCAGATGTCACGCAGTGGGGCCCACAGCTCTGAAAACGGAAGGGAAAGTCACAACACAGTTACCATACACTGGGGGAAAAAGTCAGACAGTAGAGAGGTAGGAGTCTTTAAGTAAATGTAATATGCCGGTGTCTACTCTTACCTGTGTGTCACTGAAAGTATTGCTCTATTACTGTGTTCCTGTTGTCTATGTCGTCCTTTTCGGCTTCCTCTTCTTCACTCTCCACAGGCTCCACAGCTGCTACAACACCACCATCTGGACCATCCTCCTGCAGAAAAGGCACCTGGCGGCGCAAAGCCAGGTTGTGAAGCATACAGCAGGCCATGATGATCTGGCACACCTTCTTTGGTGAGTACATTAGGGATCCACCTGTCATATGGAGGCACCTGAATCTGGCCTTCAGGAGGCCAAAGGTGCGTTCGATCACCCTCCTAGTCCACCCATGGGCCTCATTGTAGCGTTCCTCTGCCCTGGTCCTGGGATTCCTCACTGGGGTCAATAGCCAGGAAAGGTTGGGGTAACCAGAGTCCCCTAATAGCCACACACGGTGCCTCTGGAGTTGACCCATCACATACGGGATGCTGCTATTCCGCAGGATGTAGGCGTCATGCACAGAGCCAGGGAACTTGGCATTAACATGGGAGATGTACTGGTCTGCCAAACAGACCATCTGTACATTCATCGAATGATAACTTTTCCTGTTCCTGTACACCTGTTAACTTTCTCTGGGGGGTACCAAAGCCACATGGGTCCCATCAATGGCACCTATGATGTTGGGGATATGTCCAAGGGCATAGAAGTCACCCTTCACTGTAGGCAAATCCCCCACCTCAGGGAAAACGATATAGCTCCACATGTGTTTGAGCAGGGCAGACAACACTCTGGACAACACCTTGAAAAACATAGGTTGAGACATCCCTGATGATATGGCCACTGTTGTTTGAAATGACCCACTTGCTAAGAAATGGAGTACTGACAGCACCTTCACTAGAGGGGGGATCCCTGTGGGTTGGCGGATGGGTGACATCAGGTCTGCCTCCAGCTGGGCACACAGTTCATGTATAGTGGCTCGGTCAAGCCTGTATGTCAGAATGACATGTCGTTCCTCCATTGTCGACAGGTCCACCAGCGGTCTGTACACGGGAAGATTCCTCCATCTCCTCGCATTGCCAAGCGGACGGTGCCTAGGAAGGACAACAGCGAGCACAGACTCAATCAACCCACAGGTACGTTCCCACAGCTTGCACACAACACGATTCACTATGCATTGAATGGTGTGTATGAGTGTTGAGGAAAGGCCTAGGTATGTGTGACGCAGTAGAAATTAAGCCATGTGGGCCCTTGAAATGGCGGCTGCCTGACCTGTGAAGTGTGACAATGGGATGTGAGGTCAATGCGCTGGCGTGGCACACCGTGGCGGTAGGCGGTTGAAGACCGCAGCGCAAAGCCGCATTAGTTAACATTGAAACCTATGGGTTTCAGGAGCCAATGACGATGTGCGCCGGCGGTCGCGGTACGCACCGCCGCGGTACGCACCGCCGCGGGCGTGACCGCCATTTTCTATCAGCTTAATCACTCGATACCTGATCTTCCACAGGAGAGGACCTACACTGCAAGTGCTGCTGTGACCTCGGTCTGGAAGAGACAATGGCTGCTGCGACTGGGGAAAGGGCCCCTGCCTTCACTTCTGAAGAATTGGAGAAACTCGTGGATGGGGTCCTCCCCCAGTATGCGCTACTCTACGGTCCTCCAGACCAACAGGTAAGTACACTGGGAGCATGCTTTGTGGGCAATGCCTGAGTCGGGTGGATGAAAGATGGTGGGGAGGGGAGCAATTGAGTCATGCATCAGACGACAGATGAGAGCATGTGCCACATGGCAAGGGTGGGGATGTGGGGCCACTCACATCAAGCATGCAGAAGGTGATGAAAATTTTTCTCTCCCTGTACATGTCACATAGGTCAGCGCCCACCAGAAAATCGCGATTTGGCGTGCCATCGCCAAGGACGTCCGGACCCTGGGGGTCCACAACAGACGGGGCACCCACTGCCGGAAGAGGTGGGAGGACATCCGCCGTGGGAGCAGGAAGACGGTGGAGGCTCTGCTGGGAATGGCCTCCCAACGTAGGAGGGGTGCGAGTCTTCAATTGACCCCCCTGATGTCCCGGATCCTGGCGGTGGCCTACCCCGATTTGGATGGGCGCGTGAGGACATCACAGCAGACACAAGGGGGTGAGTACACTCTCATTCTGGTGACTTTGCGCGCAGTGGAGGTGTCTGGGTGGGGGAGGAGGGCTGTGGGTCTCCCTAGGCCAGGGCGAATTCTGTAGGCTAAGCCCCTCCGTAAGGCATGGCCCTGTGCCCCCGCCCCCCACCTCTGTAGGGTGCCAAGTTCAGGTATCCATGGCCCTGTGTCATCTATGTGTGCAGTTGTCGTCTATAGGCTTGTAGGCCTATAGACGTCCCACGGATTGCGTAGTGGACCCCAAGTGCGTGGCATAGTGCAGGGGCCTTCTGTGTCTGTCTTGTCCGCCAACGGTAGCGGTAATCCATGCACTTAACATGTCTTTATTTCTCCCCCCCCCTTTTTTTGTGGTCTTCCTGTTCATGTGTGCATCAGCATCATCAGGCGGAGGAGAAGTGGCATCGGAGCACGAGGGAGCTGCATCTCACATGGCCATGGCGGGCCATGCAACTAACTCGGATTTCACCAGTGAGATGGAGAGCGAGGGGAGCTCCACACCGGGGACTCGTGCTGATGTCAGTGGCAGCGACTCGTCCTCTGAAGGGAGCTCCCTTGTGGTGGCGGCAACATCCGTACCCCCCGCAACAACAGGTACAGCCGCCACCCAGCGCACCAGCACCGCCCTCCCAGCAGCCCCTCAGCCTTGGCTCCGTGCCCGCTCACCCAGGAAGGTGGGCATCTCCTTCGCCCCAGGCACCTCAGGCCCTGCCCCAGTCATCCCTGCTGCCCTCAGTGAGGAGGTCATTGACCTCCTGAGGACCATCATTGTTGGGCAGTCTACCCTTTTGAATGCCATCCAGGGTGTAGAAAGGGAGGTGCACCGGAGTAATGCATACCTGGAGGGCATTCATTCGGGTAAGGCTGCCCATCAGCGATCGGTCAACGCTCTGGCCTCAGCACTGACAGCAGCAATTGTCCCTGTCTCTAGCCTCCCCCCTCCAACTTCCTCCACCCAGACCCAATCCCCAGTACCTCTGCCTATCCCAGACACACCATCAGACCAGCCTGCACACACCTCAACACCCAAGGGAAGCTCATCCAGACATCAGCACCACACATCACACAAGCATTCACACAAGCAACATCCACATGCAGACATACCAACAGCCACTGCCTCCACTGTGTCCCCCTCCTCCTCATCTCCCTCCTCCCTCCCTGTGACGTCTCCACTCACACTTGCATGCACATCTTCAGCCACTACGTCCATCACCAGCACACCCACCAGAACACTCTGCACACGTGCAGTCACCACCCCCACTACCATTTACACATCCCCTGTGTCCTCTCCCAGTGTGTCTGTCACCCCCTCTTCCAAACCACACAAACGCAAGCAGCCACCCACCCAACAGCCATCCACCTCACGACAGCCTCCAGCCCAAGCACCTGCACCCAAAGACACCAGACTCCACACTCCTACAACCACATCCTCTTCCTCCACTCCCATACCCACTACACCTAGCCGTCACTCTCTTTCCAAATTGCTTTTCCTTGCCAACCTTAACCTCTTTCCAACAACTCCCCCACCCCGTCCATCTCAAAAGACTGCAATCAGCATGTCAGCTACCACCAAACCAGGACCTATCAGGACTGTTGTCCAAGGACTGTGGAGTCCCCCACCCTCAAGGGCAACAACTCCGGCGAGGAGCCAAAGCACGGCCAGCCTACCCCCGGAGAAGCACCCAAAAGTTAGCAGTGCCCGGCGCGAGAGGCCACAGACACCCGGGACCAAGATCCCTACCCTAGCTCCGTCTGGAAGTGGGGTGCCATCTGGCACACCGCCAAAGGTGTCAAAGGGCCACAGACGACCAGGGAAGGGTGGGAAGGGCAGCACGCCCGACAAGTCCGGCAGCAGGCCAGCTGCACAGGAGTGCCCCACCAGCCCCCTCCCAGGTGTGCAGGAGGACACCCAGAGGCCAGGTACGGCAGCCCAGGAGGGCCCCGCAAGCCAACGAACAGATGGGCAGGAAGGCCCTGCCAGCCACATGCCAGGTGGCGAGTGACACCCATGCCTGGGCCGGAACCGCTGAACTGGGCCCTTTCATACAAGCACCGCTGAACTGGGCCCTTTCAATCAAGCACCGCTGAACTGGGCACCGCCGTCTCAAGCACCGCTGAACAGGGCACCGCCGTCTCAAGCACCGCTGAACTGGGCCCTTCATCTCAAGTACCGCTGAACTGGGCCCTTCATCTCAAGCACCGCTCCGCTGGGCCCTTCATCTCAAGCACCGCTGAACTGGGCCCTTCATCTCAAGCACCGCTGAACTGGGCTCTTCTTCTCAAGCACCGCTCCGCTGGGCCCTTCATCTCAAGCACCGCTCCGCTGGGCCCTTCATCTCAAGCACCGCTCCGCTGGGCCCTTCATCTCTGCACCGCTCCGCTGGGCCCTTCATCTCAAGCACCGCTCCGCAGGGCACCGCCGTCTCAAGCACCGCTGAACTGGGCCCTTCATCTCAAGCACCGCTCCGCTGGGCCCTTCATCTCAAGCACCGCTTCGCTGGGCACCGCCGTCTCAAGCACCGCTGAACAGGGCACCGCCGTCTCAAGCACCGCTGAACTGGGCACCGCCGTCTCAAGCACCGCTAAACAGGGCACCGCCGTCTAAAGCACCGCTGAACAGGGCACCGCCGTCTCAAGCACCGCTGAACTGGGCCCTTCATCTCAAGCACCGCTCCGCTGGGCACCGCCGTCTCAAGCACTGCTCCGCTGGGCACCGCCGTCTCAAGCACCGCTGAACAGGGCACCGCCGTCTCAAGCACAGCTGAACTGGGCCCTTCATCTCAAGCACCGCTCCGCTGGGCACCGCCGTCTCAAGCACTGCTCCGCTGGGCACCGCCGTCTCAAGCACCGCTGAACAGGGCACCGCCGTCTCAAGCACTGCTGAACTGGGCACCGCCATCTCAAGCACCGCTGAACTGGGCCCTTCATCTCAAGCACCGCTCCGCTGGGCACCGCCATCTCAAGAACCGCTGAACTGGGCCCTTCATCTCAAGCACCGCTGGCCCATTGGCGGAAGGGGCAGGCCCGCATCTGTGTCGGGCAGGGCTGCACGAAGCACTCTGGGCACTAGTCCCCCTCCAGTACCAGTGGAGACTGTTATCCACTTGAGAGACTGTGGCTTTGCACTCCCCAGGATTGAACAGTGGGCAACTCACCCACTGTAGAGACTTGAGAGACTGTGGCTTTGCACTCCCCAGGATATGGCAGTGGGCAAGCCACCCACTGTAGAGACTTGAGAGACTGTGGCTTTGCACTCCCCAGGATATGGCAGTGGGCAAGCCACCCACTGTAGAGACTTGTGAGACTGTGGCTTTGCACTCCCCAGGATGGGACAGTGGGCAACCCACTCACTGTAGAAACTTGTGAGACTGTGGCTTTGCACTCCCTAGGATGGGACAGTGGGCAACCCACCCACTGTAGAGACTTGTGAGACTGTGGCTTTGCACTCCCCAGGATGGGACAGTGGCCATGGAGGCCCCTTGTGGATCTGGCGTCGTGTACTCATGTGGCTGATGTGCCCCCCCTTCCCTTCCCCCTGAGGTGCCTGTAGTTTTTCTATCTGATGCCCCTGCAGTGTTCTCTCCGTTGGTGTCAGGTATCTTGTGTGGGCCTTGCCCATGTGATTTGGGCCCAGTGGTCCACGGACAATGACAGCTAGAATTATCGGACTTTTAATATTTATGTATATATTAGTTTAAAATGTGTGATATTTTTATAAGGCAATAATACAATATATTTGACTGTTTATGATCCATTCCTTTTGTCTTTGCATTCTTTCGGGGGGTTTGGGGGTTGTAACAGTGATGTATTGCTATGCATTGATGTGTGTGTTGTAGTGGGTGGGGGTGGGTGTGTAGCGTATGTGTGTGCCCGTAATATTTTCTCCTCCCCCCTCCCCTGTGTCGTAGGTGCAGTACTCACCGTTGTCTTCTGCGCCGGCGTTCGTGCTCCTGGTAGAGGAGCAGGAATACAATAGCTGGTAGGATGTGTAATTCGGGTTCCATGCTGTCCAGATTCCTCGTGGGGTGTATGGAGGTGAGCGTTTTCGGTTTGAAATGTCTGTTTCCGCCGTGTTTTTATCGGCGGGGCTACCGCCCCGGAAAAGGTGGCGGATTGGTGGGTTGTGATAGAGTGGGCGGTACATTGTCTCCCGCCTGTCTGTTGGCGGTGATCGCTGCGCTGTTTGATTGTCCCGCCGTGGCGGTCGGAGTGTTAAAGTGGCGGTCTCTGTTGGCGGTTTCCGCCAGGGTCAGAATTCCATTTTTTTAACCGCCAGCCTGTTGGCGGGTTAGCCGCCGCTTTAACACCGACCACCAGGGTTGGAATGGGGGCCTAAGTAGCATATTCACTTTGCCTGGTTTCATATTTGTTTTGGTTCAAGTCAGATTCACTCTGCCAGTTATCATACTTATTTTGGCACATAGGGGGTCATTACAACATTTGGCGGTAAAAGCCGCTTACCGCCGTGCAGAAGATCACCAACACACCACTGCACCCGCGGAATTCCACCGCGGTCATTATGACCCACAGCTCGGAATCCGCCAAAATCCAGACACCAACACAAGTCCGCCACACCAAAGGTCAGTGATAAACTGGCGATAACAAAACCTCCACCGTCACGTCAACAGGAATACGCCCACACTATCACGACCCATGAATCCACGCGGCGGTCTTTCAACCACTGTATTCCATGGGCGGTACCCACCGCCGCACTCAAAATACACATTCATTTACAAAACACTACCACATTGGATAATTCCAAATACAAACACCTGATACACATACACACACCACTCCCACACATCCAATACAATATAAAACACACACACACATCACCCACAAACCCTTACGACCAGAATTGCGACAGAAGGCCAGAGAGAGACACCACCAGAAAGAACAATAGCATCCACAGGCACCCTACACCATCACTCACACAACATCCAAGCACCTCACACAACACACCTCTAAATATCACCCCACACATCACAACACACACCACCCGACATCACCCACACCACCCCAATGCACTGCAAAGACACCCCAGGTTCTCTGAGGAGGAGCTCAGGGTCATGGTAGAGGAAATCATCCGGGTAGAGCCACAGCTATTTGGATCACAGGTGCAGCACACCACCATATTTAGGAAGATGGAGCTATGGCGAAGAATCGTGGACAGGGTCAACGCAGTGGGACAGCACCCAAGAACATCAGGAAGAGGTGGAACGACCTACGGGGGAAGGTGCGTTCCATGGTCTCAAGACACAACCTTGCCGTTCAGAGGACTGGCGGCAGACCCCCACCTCCTCCCCCAGAACTCACTACATGGGAGGAGCAGGTCTTGGCTATACTGCTTCCTGAAGGCCTCGCAGGAGTAGCTGGAGGAATGGACTCTGGTAAGGCAAATCTTTACTACCTTATCCCCCCCACCTGCATGCCATCACATACCCCCACCCTCGCCCTCACCCCCATCACTCCAACTCCTCACATATGTCCCAATATCACAAACCACACTTCCCAAATCCAAGCCCTGCATGTAACACCAAAGCATGGATGTCATGACCACACAAACTTGCCAAGTCAAATCAAAGAAGTGCATGAGAAAAGCAAAGAGATATCCTCAGTGGAGACAGCAAAGCCCAAACTGGAAGAAGGTTTGCAGAGTAATCTTGCGCTTATTTCAAAGGAAGAATCAAGAAGAGAAGATCCAAGATGGCCGCTGTGAGTCCTGAAGGTTAGTTACAGTTCTAGTCTTGCAATCGGTTGGTTGCTAGGTTATGAGCTCTCCAGCTGGAAGCCTTGCACTTCAACTGAGGTCTGACAGGAATCAGCTGTGTGGAGAGAGAGCGCGCTTCAGAACAGAAACTCCTGTGAGGTAAAATTACATTTGAAGATTATATTACAGAAAACGGATAAATATTGTCAAGGTTTATTCGAAGAGTTTGATAGTAGACCGTTCCCGTGGAAGTCGGCAAGGCTACAGAGTTAATGTATGAATTAACCTTATGTTTACAAGGTTCTTGTTTAAGATATTAAAGTCAAAGAAAATACGAACTTTAAAAGAGAAAGTATCTACAAATGTCAAGGTTATAAACAATGGCCAAGTTTAAAGGCGAAACGAACTGTTAACAAATAAGCATTTACAAATTCAATGGTAATAAACCAAAATAGAGTTAAAAGAGAAACAAACTTAAATAAACAAGCATTTACAACTACAAGTTATCGACAGATGTCGAAGTAAGGAAGGAGAAACTAACTGTAATAAACAAGCATTTACAAATACAAGTTAGCAACAAATGTCGAAGTAAGAAAGGAGAAACGAACTTTAATAAACAAGCATTTACAAATACAAGTATTGACAGAAGTCACAATAAGACAGGAGAAATAAAATAACATCAGCTGATTTGAAGAACGCATTATCACCAACTATATATATATATATAGGAACATAAAACCAATCTCTAACAAAGGTTGAGAAGTTCTTCCAGAATCAGTAATAAGCATTTTTAAAGAAGAGCTATCATTTATAGAGAGAAGCAAGGCTACAGAGAACTCAGGGTGAGTGAAGAAATAATAGAATTAAAGAGAATTAAGTGTTGAGAGTAGAAAGTGAAAAACTGATGTTGTATGTCCCTAGTAATTGCGACTGTGACTCTTGCAGGTGCTGTATCCAATCTTAGATGTGAAGAGGCAGACTGAGTACTGGCGTTCATCATCTCTGTGGCAGTCCCTCTACCATCCCATTCCCCTTTCCCCCTCCGGGGTACTCAGCACGAGGGATTAATATTCGTTGTGAGTAGCTCGGGTCGGGACTGAGGAGTTATCTTCTGCTTCTGAGGAAATCGAATTGAAGTATCCTGACAGATTGAAGTGCCATCACCCTAATTTTAGGGAAAAAACAGATTTCCTCCTGAGCAGAATGGCAGAAGGAATTGATATAAAAGCATTAGCCACCGTTTTGGAAGGGTTACAGAAACAATTAAATAACACCATAGAAGAAACAGTCCAAATAAAACAGCGAATAAATGAGTTAGGGAACACCGCTAAATCAAATGAATCTGTGTTTTCACAAATCCCTAGCCCTTCACAGTCTGCAGGTATATCCACTCAAGTAATTCATGCGTTTTCCCCTAATATTCCTTTGGCTCAACCCGAGCGCTTCGGTGGGGACCCAAATAAGGCGCAGATTTTTCTGACCCAATGCTCATTGCATTTTTTATGTAGACCAGTCATTTTTTCCGAAGACCAGTCCAAAGTGGCCTTTATATTGTCTTATCTGACAGGATATGCGGCCGCATGGTCCATGCCAATAATTTCCAGAAATGATCCTGTTTTATATAATTTCCAAAATTTCAAGGAAGAGTTCTTAAGAATATTTGATCGGCGAACTGCAGCTCAAGCCACTGACAATGAACTACTGGAAATCAGGCAAGGTAATAAAGATCTAGTAGCCTATCTGGCTCATTTCAATAAACTCATTGTAGAGACTGCCTGGCCGGAGTCAAAAAGAGCCACCATATTTTATCGTGGACTGAGAGATGAATTGAAAGATGCCTTAGCACAAGTTCCAAATAGACCCACTGAAATTTCGGAGTTAATTGATCTTGTGTTACAGATTGACCACCGGTTAACTGAACGAAGAGCAGAAAAGAGAAGAGAGTATCGACCATTTCCCCTGAGAATTGATCGTGTAAGAAATGATCATACGAGAGCCGGAGAAGGGATAACGATAGAAGAACCAATGCAAATTGGTTCCATCCGAGGTCCTTTATCTAAGGAAGAAAAAGAGAAAAGAAGAGTGAATCAACTATGTTTATATTGCGGTGCATCTGGGCATTTTGTTAAAAACTGTCCCAAGAAACCCAAAGCTCTTCAGTCGGGAAAAGGCCAGCTTCATCAGTAGAGGGAGTTGCCCTGATGAAAGCAGAACCCAAGACAACTCTTTTAGATCAACGAGTGGCGAATACCTTACAAACCGCAGCACCACATTTGGTACAAATAGTATCAGTTAAGACCCTTGAGAAGGAAATTCAAGGGATCTCAGTTATGATAGACCCTGGAGCTACGGGCAACTTCTGTGATATCAAATACGCTCGTAAAATGGGTATTCGATTTATCAAGAAATCTACTTTGGAAGTAGTAAGAGCTGTGGATGGAACCAATCTTTCTTCAGGACCCATTTCCCATGAGACCGAACCAATTCAGATGCAATGTTTTGGTGGACATCAGGAGCAGATAATCTTTAATTTGATAGATGCTCCACAATTTCAACTCATTTTGGGTCTGCCCTGGCTTACAGAACATAATCCACAAATTGATTGGAGCAAAAGAACGATCAAGATGAATTCCTCTTACTGCAAAGAGAATTGCTTTCATGATGGAGTGGAAGTGTCCACCAAGTCCCAAGCGGCCTGTTTATCATCACACTCTTCAATGATCTGTGCACTAAAGACAGCAGAAATCCCAAAAGAATATGAGGATTTAGTCGCCGTTTTTGATGAAAAGGAGGCTGAGAAATTGCCACCACATCGACCCTACGACTGCAAAATAGAACTGGAGCCAGGTGCGATATTACCATGTAGCAGAATATACGCATTGACCGAAGCAGAGAATCAACATTTAAAAGAGTATTTGGATCAATATCTTGCTAATGGTTTTATTCGTCCTTCTGAATCTCCAGTGTCATCCCCACTATTTTTCATACCAAAGAAGGATGGGAGTCTTCGAACTTGCATTGATTATCGAGCCCTCAATCAGGTTACCATCAAGAATCGATACCCACTGCCTTTAGTGTCAGTTTTATTAGATCAAGTAAAGAATGCTAGAATCTACACCAAATTGGACCTGCGAGGAGCATATCATTTGATTCGAGTGGCTTCAGGGGATGAATGGAAAACCGCTTTTCGGACTCGATACGGATTATTTGAATATCAAGTGATGCCTTATGGGTTATGCAATGCTCCCGCTGCCTTCCAGCATTTCGTTAATGATATATTACGAGAATTCCTCGACCGGATTGCTGTGGTTTATATAGATGACATTTTAATCTTTTCCGACAATCTACAGGAGCACATTTCCCATGTTCGATCCATCCTCACAAGGTTGCAAGAAAACCATCTCTATGTAAAATTGGAGAAATGTGCATTTCATGTGGAACGAGTTGAGTTATTAGGATTCATTTTGTCACCAGAAGGAGTTAGTATGGATCCTGCCAAGATAAAGACAGTGCAACATTGGCCTTCTCCTTGCAATGTCAAAGAGATCCAGAGTTTCTTGGGGTTCGCTAATTTTTATCGAAGATTCATATCCAATTTTTCTCAAACAGTTACACCAATTACTCGATTGTTGAAGAAAGGAGTGAAGTTTGAGTGGAGAAAAGAAGCTGAAAATGCTTTTAATTTTTTGAAGAATTCCTTCGTCTCAGCTCCAATCTTGCTCCACCCCAATCCAGATGAGCCATATTATGTGGAGGCAGATGCTTCAGATGTTGCCATAGGAGGTATCCTTTCCCAGCGTCATAAAGATACAGGTCAATTACATCCAGTGGCCTATTTCTCTCGAAAATTAACACCACCAGAGATAAATTATTCAATTGCGGATAAGGAACTATTGGCAGTCAAAGAAACTTTTCGTGAGTATAGGCATTACATTTTGGGAGCTAAGCATAAAGTGACTGTTTACACGGACCACCAAAATTTACAGTTTTTAAAATCAGCTCGAACTCTAACAGCTAGACAACTGCGTTGGTCCCTATATTTTGCAGACTTTGATTTTGTTATCACTTTCAGACCAGGAAAAGTAAATGGGAAGGCAGATGCTCTATCTCGAATTGATACCTGTGCAGTTAAAGAGCCGCCAGAAAAAGAATTGATTATTCCACAAGAGAAGTTCATATCTGCCATATTGTATGAAAATTTAACCAAAGAAATTCAAGAAAACTTAACATTCGAAGGAATGCTGAAGTGGTCCAAAGAAGGCCAAGGAAGAGAAATCAAAAAAGGTTTGCCATACTTTAAAGGTGCACTGTATGTTTCGACTGTGGAGCTGCAAGAAAAAATTCTTCAGACTTATCATGACGATCAATTGGCTGGACACAAAGGAATTCAAAAGACTCAAAATCTAATACAACGAGAATTTTAGTGGCCAAAAATTAAAACTCAGATAAGACAATATGGGGGTCATTCCAACCCTGGCGGTCGGTGTTAAAGCGGCGGCTAACCCGCCAACAGGCTGGCGGTTAAAAAATGGAATTCTGACCCTGGCGGAAACCGCCAACAGAGACCGCCACTTTAACACTCCGACCGCCACGGCGGGACTAACAAACAGCGCGGCGGTCACCGCCAACAGACAGGCGGAAGACAATGTACCGCCCACCCTATCACAACCCACCAATCCGCCACCTTTTCCGGGGCGGTAGCCCCGCCGATAAAAACACGGCAGAAACAGACATTTCAAACTGAAAACGCTCACCTCCATACACCCCACGAGGAATCTGGACAGCATGGAACCCGAATTACACATCCTACCAGATATTGTATTCCGGCTCCTCTACCAGGAGCACAAACGCCGGCGCAGAAGACAACGGTGAGTACTGCACCTACGACACAGGGGAGGGGGGAGGAGAAAATATTACGGGGACACACATATGCGACACACCCACCCCCACCCACTACAACACACACATCAATGCAGCAATACATCACTGTTACAACCCCCAAACCCCCCCGAAAGAATGCAAAGACAAAAGGAATAGATCATAAACAGTCGAATATATTGTATTATTGCCTTATAAAAATATCACACATTTAAAACTAATATATACATAAATATTAAAAGTCCGATAATTCTAGCTGTCATTGTCCGTGGACCACTGGGCCCAAATCACATGGGCAAGGCCCACACAAGATACCTGACACCAACGGAGAGAACACTGCAGGGGCATCAGATAGAAAAACTACAGGCACCTCAGGGGGAAGGGAAGGGGGGGCACCTCAGCCACATGAGTACACGACGCCAGACCCACGAGGGGCCTCCATGGCCACTGTCCCATCCTGGGGAGTGCAAAGCCACAGTCTCACAAGTCTCTACAGTGGGTGGGTTGCCCACTGTCCCATCCTGGGGAGTGCAAAGCCACAGTCTCACAAGTCTCTACAGTGGGTGGGTTGCCCACTGCCATATCCTGGGGAGTGCAAAGCCACAGTCTCTCAAGTCTCTACAGTGGGTGGCTTGCTCACTGCCATATCCTGGGGAGTGCAAAGCCACAGTCTCTCAAGTCTCTACAGTGGGTGGCTTGCCCACTGCCATATCCTGGGGAGTGCAAAGCCACAGTCTCTCAAGTCTCTACAGTGGGTGGGTTGCCCACTGTTCAATCCTGGGGAGTGCAAAGCCACAGTCTCTCAAGTGGATAACAGTCTCCACTGGTACTGGAGGGGGACTAGTGCCCAGAGTGCTTCGTGCAGCCCTGCCCGACACAGATGCGGGCCTGCCCCTTCCGCCAATGGGCCAGCGGTGCTTGAGATGAAGGGCCCAGTTCAGCGGTTCTTGAGACGGCGGTGCCCAGCGGAGCGGTGCTTGAGATGAAGGGCCCAGTTCAGCGGTGCTTGAGACGGCGGTGCCCTCTTCAGCGGTGCTTGAGACGGCGGTGCCCAGCGGAGCGGTGCTTGAGATGAAGGGCCCAGCGGAGTGGTGCTTGAGATGAAGGGCCCTGTTCAGCGGTGCTTGAGACGGCGGTGCCCTGTTCAGCAGTGCTTGAGACGGCGGTGCCCTGTTCAGCGGTGCTTGAGACGGCGATGCCCAGTTCAGCGGTGCTTGAGACGGCGGTGCCCAGTTCAGCGGTGCTTGAGATGAAGGGCCCAGCGGAGCGGTGCTTGAGATGAAGGGCCCAGCGGAGCGGTGCTTGAGATGAAGGGCCCTGTTCAGCGGTGCTTGAGACGGCGGTGCCCTGTTCAGCGGTGCTTGAGACGGCGGTGCCCAGCGGAGCGGTGCTTGAGATGGAGGGCCCAGCGGAGTGGTGCTTGAGATGAAGGGCCCTGTTCAGCGGTGCTTGAGACGGCGGTGCCCTGTTCAGCGGTGCTTGAGACGGCGGTGCCCTGTTCAGCGGTACTTGAGACGGCGGTGCCCTGTTCAGCGGTGCTTGAGACGGCGGTGCCCAGTTCAGCGGTGCTTGAGACGGCGGTGCCCAGTTCAGCAGTGCTTGAGATGAAGGGCCCAGCGGAGCGGTGCTTGACATGAAGGGCCCAGCGGAGCGGTGCTTGAGATGAAGGGCCCTGTTCAGCGGTGCTTGAGACGGCGGTGCCCAGCAGAGCGGTGCTTGAGATGAAGGGCCCAGCGGAGCGGTGCTTGAGATGAAGGGCCTGTTCAGCGGTGCTTGAGACGGCGGTGCCCAGTTCAGTGGTGCTTGAGATGAAGGGCCCAGCGGAGCGGTGCTTGAGATGAAGGGCCCAGCGGAGCGGTGCTTGAGATGAAGGGCCCAGCGGAGCGGTGCTTGAGATGAAGGGCCCTGTTCAGCGGTGTTTGAGACGGCGGTGCCCTGTTCAGCGGTGCTTGAGACGGCGGTGCCCAGTGGAGCGGTGCTTGAGATGAAGGGCCCAGCGGAGCGGTGCTTGAGATGAAGGGCCCAGCGGAGCGGTGCTTGAGATGAAGGGCCCTGTTCAGCGGTGCTTGAGACGGCAGTGCCCTGTTCAGCGGTGCTTGAGACAGCGGTGCCCAGCGGAGCGGTGCTTGAGATGAAGGGCCCAGCCGTGCTTGAGACGGCGGTGCCCTGTTCAGCGGTGCTTGAGACGGCGGTGCCCAGCGGAGCGATGCTTGAGATGAAGGGCCCAGCGGAGCGGTGCTTGAGATGAAGGGCCCAGGGGAGCGGTGCTTGAGATGAAGGGCCCTGTTCAGCGGTGCTTGAGACGGCAGTGCCCTGTTCAGCGGTGCTTGAGACGGTGGTGCCCTGTTCAGCGGTACTTGAGACGGCGGTGCCCTGTTCAGCGGTGCTTGAGACGGCGGTGCCCAGTTCAGCGGTGCTTGAGACGGCGGTGCCCTGTTCAGCGGTGCTTGAGACGGCGGTGCCCTGTTCAGCAGTACTTGAGACGGCGGTGCCCTGTTCAGCGGTGCTTGAGACGGCAGTGCCCAGTTCAGCGGTGCTTGAGACGGCGGTGCCCAGTTCAGCGGTGCTTGAGATGAAGGGCCCAGCGGATCGGTGCTTGAGATGAAGGGCCCAGCGGAGCGGTGCTTGAGATGAAGGGCCCTGTTCACCGGTGCTTGAGACGGCGGTGCCCTGTTCAGCGGTGCGCGAGACGGTGGTGCCCTGTTCAGCGGTACTTGAGACGGCGGTGCCCTGTTCAGCGGTGCTTGAGACGGCGGTGCCCAGTTCAGCGGAGCTTGAGACGGCGGTGCCCTGTTCAGCGGTGCTTGAGACGGCGGTGCCCTGTTCAGCGGTGCTTGAGACGGCGGTGCCCTGTTCAGCGGTGCTTGAGACGGCAGTGCCCAGTTCAGCGGTGCTTGAGACGGCGGTGCCCAGTTCAGCGTTGGTTGAGATGAAGGGTCCAGCGGAGCGGTGCTTGAGATGAAGGGCCCAGCGGAGCGGTGCTTGAGATGAAGGGCCCTGTTCACCGGTGCTTGAGACGGCGGTGCCCTGTTCAGCGGTGCTTGAGATGGCGGTGCCCAGCGGAGCGGTGCTTGAGATGAAGGGCCCAGCGGAGCGGTGCTTGAGATGAAGGGCCCAGCGGAGCAGTGCTTGAGATGAAGGGCCCAGTTCAGCGGTGCTTGAGACGAAGGGCCCAGCGGAGCGGTGCTTGAGATGAAGGGCCCAGCGGAGCGGTGCTTGAGATGAAGGGCCCAGCGGAGCGGTGCTTGAGATGAAGGGCCCTGTTCAGCGGTGTTTGAGACGGCGGTGCCCTGTTCAGCGGTGCTTGAGACGGCGGTGCCCAGCGGAGCGGTGCTTGAGATGAAGGGCCCAGCGGAGCGGTGCTTGCGATGAAGGACCCAGCGGAGCGGTGCTTGAGATGAAGGGCCCTGTTCAGCGGTGCTTGAGATGGCGGTGCCCTGTTCAGCGGTGCTTGAGACGACAGTGCCCAGCGGAGCGGTGCTTGAGATGAAGGGCCCAGCGGAGCGGTGCTTGAGATGAAGGGCCCTGTTCAGCGGAGCTTGAGACGGCAGTGCCCTGTTCAGCGGTGCTTGAGACGGCAGTGCCCTGTTCAGCAGTGCTTGAGGCGGCAGTGCCCAGTTCAGTGGTGCTTGAGACGGCGGTGCCCTGTTCAGCGGTGCTTGAGACGGCGGTGCCCAGTTCAGCGGTGCTTGAGACGGCAGTGCCCAGTTCAGCGTTGCTTGAGACGGCAGTGCCCAGTTCAGCGGTGCTTGAGACAGCGGTGCCCTGTTCAGCGGTGCTTGAGACGGCGGTGCCCTGTTCAGCGGTGCTTGAGACGGCGGTGCCCAGTTCAGCGGTGCTTGAGACGGCAGTGCCCTGTTCAGCGGTGCTTGAGATGAAGGGCCCAGCGGAGCGGTGCTTGAGATGAAGGGCCCAGAGGAGCGTTGCTTGAGATGAAGGGCCCTGTTCAGCGGTGCTTGAGATGAAGGGCCCTGTTCAGCGGTGCTTGAGACAGTGGTGCCCTGTTCAGCGGTGCTTGAGACGGCGGTTCCCAGCGGAGCGGTGCTTGAGATGAAGGGCCCAGCGGAGCGGTGCTTGAGATGAAGGGCCCTGTTCAGCAGTGCTTGTGACGGCGGTGCCCTGTTCAGCGGTGCTTGAGACGGCGGTGCCCTGTTCAGCGGTGCTTGAGACGGCGGTGCCCAGTTCAGCGGTGCTTGACACGGCGGTGCCCAGTTCATCGGTGCTTGAGACGGCGGTGCCCTGTTCAGCGGTGCTTGAGACGGCGGTGCCCAGTTCAGCGGTGCTTGAGACGGCTGTGCCCATTTCAGCGGTGCTTGATTGAAAGGGCCCAGTTCAGCGGAGCTTGTTTGAAAGGGTCCAGTTCAGCGGTTCCGGCCCAGGCATGGGTGTCACTCGCCACCTAGCATGTGGCTGGCAGGGACTTCCTGCCGAACTGTCCGTTGGCTTGCGGGGCCCTCCTGGGCTGCCGTACCGGGCCTCTGGGTGTCCTCCTGCACACCTGGGAGGGGGCTGGTGGGGCACTCCTGGGCAGCTGGCCTGCTGCCGGACTTGTCGGGCGTGCTGCCCTTCCCACCCTTCCCTGGTCGTCTGTGGCCCTTTGACACCTTTGGCGGTGTGCCAGGTGGCACCCCACTTCCAGACGGAGCCAGGTTAGGGATTTTGGTCCCTGGTGTCCGTGGCCTCTCGCGCCGGGCACTGCTAACTTTTGGGTGCTTTTCCGGGGGTGGGCTGGCCGTGCCTTGGCTCCTCGCCGGAGTTGTTCCCCCTGAGGGTGGGGGACTCCACAGTCCTTGGACAACAGTCCTGATAGGTCCTGGTTTGGTGGTGGCAGAGGTGCTGATTGCAGTCTTATGAAATGGACGGGGTGGGGGAGTTGTTGGAAAGAGGTTAAGGTTGGCAAGGAAAAGCAATTTGGAAAGAGAGTGATGGCTAGGTGTAGTGGGTATGGGAGTGGAGGAAGAGGATGTGGTTGTAGTAGTGTGAAGTCTGGTGTCTTTGGGTGCAGGTGCTTGGGATGGAGGCTGTTGTGAGGTGGATGGCTGTTGGGTGGGTGGCTGCTTGCGTTTGTGTGGTTTGGAAGAGGGGGTGACAGACACACTGGGAAAGGACACAGGGAACGTGTAAATGGAAGTGGGGGTGGTGACTGCACGTGTGCGGAGTGTTCTGGTGGGTGTGCTGGTGATGGACGTAGTGGCTGAAGATGTTGTGCATGCAAGTGTGAGTGGAGACGTCACAGGAAGGGAGGAGGGAGACGATGAGGAGGGGGACACAGTGGAGGCAGTGGCTTTTGGCATGTCTGCATGTGGATGTTGCTTGTGTGAATGCTTGTGTGATGTGTGGTGCTTATGTCTGGATGAGCTTCCCTTGGGTGTTGAGGTGTGTGCAGGCTGGTCTGATGGTGTGTCTGGGATAGGCAGAGGTACTGGGGATTGGGTCTGGGTGGAGGAAGTTTTAAGGGGGAGGCTAGAGACAGGGACAATTGCTGCCGTCAGTGCTGAGGCCAGAGCGTTGAACGATCGCTGATGGGCAGCCTGACCCGAATGAATGCCCTCCAGGTATGCATTACTCCGGTGCACCTCCCTTTCTACACCCTGGATGGCATTCAAAAGGGTAGACTGCCCAACAATGATGGTCCTCAGGAGGTCAATTACCTCCTCACTGAGGGCAGCAGGGGTGACTGGGGCAGGGCCTGAGGTGCCTGGGCCGAAGGAGATGCCCACCTTCCTGGGTGAGCGGGCACGGGCGAAGGCTGAGGGGCTGCTGGGAGGGCGGTGCTGGTGCGCTGGGTGGCGGCTGTACCTGTTGTTGCGGGGGGCACGGATGTTGCCGCCACCACAAGGGAGCTCCCTTCAGAGGACGAGTCGCTGCCAGTGACATCAGCACAAGTCCCCGCTGTGGAGCTCCCCTCGCCCTCTGTCTCACTGGTGAAATCCGAGTCAGTTGCATGGCTCGCCATGGCCATGTGAGATGCAGCTCCCTCGTGCTCCGATGCCACTTTTCCTCCGCCTGATGATGCTGATGCACACATGAACAGGAAGACCACAAAAAAGAGGGGGGGGAGAAATAAAGACATGTTAAGTGCATGGATTACCGCTACCGTTGGCGGACAAGACAGACACAGAAGCCCCCTGCACTACGCCGTGCACTTGGGGTCCACTACGCAATCCGTGGGACATGGCCTACAAGCCTATCGACGACAACTGCACACATAGATGACACAGGGCCATGGATACCTGAACTTGCCACCCTACAGAGGTGGGGGGCGGGGGCACAGGGCCATGCCTTATGGAGGGGCCTAGCCTACAGAATTCGCCCTGGCCTAGGGAGACCCACAGCCCTCCTCCCCCACCCAGACACCTCCACTGCGCGCAAAGTCACCAGAATGAGAGTGTACTCACCCCCTTGTGTCTGCTGTGATGTCCTCACGCGCCCCTCCAAATCGGGGTAGGCCACCGCCAGGATCCGGGACATCAGGGGGGCCAATTGACGACTGGCACCCCTCCTACGTTGGGAGGCCATCCCCAGCAGAGCCTCCGCCGTATTCCTGCTCCCGCGGCGGATGTCCTCCCACCTATTCCGGCAGTGGGTGCCCCGTCTGTTGTG
Organism: Pleurodeles waltl; assembly: GCF_031143425.1. Taxonomy (NCBI): domain Eukaryota; kingdom Metazoa; phylum Chordata; class Amphibia; order Caudata; family Salamandridae; genus Pleurodeles; species Pleurodeles waltl. The sequence goes on along the minus strand of NC_090448.1, from coordinate 808,778,551 downwards.
GACCCCCAGGGTCCGGACGTCCTTGGCGATGGCACGCCAAATCGCGATTTTCTGGTGGGCGCTGACCTATATTACATGTACAGGGAGAGAAAAATTGTCATCACCTTCTGCATGCTCGATGTGAGTGGCCCCCCATCCCCACCCTTGCCATGTGGCACATGCTCTCATCTGTCGTCTGATGCATGATTCAATCGCTCCCCTCCCCACCATCTTTCATCCACCCGACTCAACCCAGGCATTGCCCACAAAGCATGCTCCCAGTGTACTTACCTGTTTGTCTGGAGGACCGTAGAATAGCGCATACTGGAGGAGGACCCCATCCACGAGTTTCTCCAATTCTTCAGAAGTGAAGGCAGGGGCCCTTTCCCCAGTCACAGCAGCCATTGTCTCTTCCAGACCGAGGTCACAGCAGCACTTGCAGTGTAGGTCCTCTCCTCTGGAAGATCAGGTATCGAATGATTAAGCTGATAGAAAATGGCGGTCACGCCCGCGGCGGTGCGTACCGCGGCGGTGCGTACCGCGACCGCCGGCGCACATCGTCATTGGCTCCTGAAACCCATAGGTTTCAATGTTAACCAATGCGGCTTTGCGCTGCGGTCTTCAACCACCTACCGCCACGGTGTGCCACGCCAGCGCATTGACCTCACATCCCATTGTCACACTTCACAGGTCAGGCAGCCGCCATTTCAAGGGCCCACATGGCTTAATTTCTACTGCGTCACACATACCTAGGCCTTTCCTCAACACTCATACACACCATTCAATGCATAGTGAATCGTGTTGTGTGCAAGCTGTGGGAACGTACCTGTGGGTTGACTGACTGTGCTCGCTGTTGTCCTTCCTAGGCACTGTCCGCTTGGCAATGCGAGGAGATGGAGGAATCTTCCCGTGTACAGACCGCTGGTGGACCTGTCGACAATGGAGGAACGACATGTCATTCTGACATACAGGCTTGACCGAGCCACTATACATGAACTGTGTGCCCAGCTGGAGGCAGACCTGATGTCACCCATCCGCCAACCCACAGGGATCCCCCCTCTAGTGCAGGTGCTGTCAGTACTCCATTGTGAGAAAACAGGGCTGATTGCAGAGGCCCCCTAACTTTTTGCCCCCATTTTCCACTTTATGCTGGTGTTTTCCTGACTCTGATGGTGCCCTGGGTACTGCTAACCAGTCCCAGGGCCTGTGCTCTGTGTAAAATGGATATGCAAATTTGGCTAATTATAATTGGCTAAGTTAACCTACCTATAAGTCCCTAGTATATGGTAGGGCATGTAGGTTTAGGGACCACAGCATAGGTGGTGCACCCATAGGTGCACTGCTGAGGTGCCCAGTGTCATTTTAAAGGCAGGCCTGCCTTGCTGGCTGCTTTTAAATTAAAGTTATATGCAAATTCGACTTTGGAATTAAAAGTAGTTCCAAAGTCTTAAACTACCTTATTTTTACATATAAGTCACCCCTAAGGTGTGCCCTATGTGCCCCTAGGGCTGGGTGCCATGTAACTATAAGCAGGGACTTTATAAAAATAGATTTATAAACCCTGGTGAGGTAAAAACAGCCAAATTCGTTTTTCCCTCATTGAAGTAAATGGCCTTCATAGGCTAGAATGGGGAGACTTTATTTTAAATTTTAAAGTCTCCTTAAATGTTGCATACCAAGAATTTGGTATCAAATTAATTGTTGTAATAAATCCCACAACTTCCAGTTGTGGGATTTAATATAACTTGTTCAGGTAAAAAGTTTAGACTTTACCTAAAAAGTTGCCAATTTCAGCCCTGCATTGTTTTTGCTGCTGTGCTCTGATTGGCCAGCCTGCAGCAGCTTAGCCAAAGCTGCCTTGATGAGGTGTGAAGTGGCCTGGCTTCACACAAAGGAATGTGCTTGGGGGAGAGAATCTCCCCTCAGCAGATGGTGAGGCAGGAAGGGGGAGGGCTGCCAAACTGGTCTTCAAAGGCAGAGAAGGACATCTGGAGCACCCAGCAACACCCCCACATCCTGCAACCCCAGACAACTAGGTGCCCCCTTGATAAGATTAGGAGAGGGCAGGAGAGGGGTGTGTTTATGATTTTTAGCCACACCAGTGGGTGGGCTCAGCCAGATGTAACCTCCAAAAATCAGATTCAGCCAGGTTGGATTTTTAGAGACTGTTGCCTTCTGGGATGGATTTTTGCCACACTTCCCAGGAAGTGGTCATCACAGGGGGACGACCCTGTACCTGATTGGAGAACCAGGACCCCCCTGCTTTTCACCCAGGAGCAAGGATAAAACTGGCAGAGCTGACCCCACACCTCAGATCCCTGCCAGATTTCAAGAAGAAAAGAACTAAAGGAGAAGAAGAACTGCCCTGCTGGACCCCTGGCCTGCACCTGGAACCTGCGCTCAGAAGGACTGCACCAGCTGCACACTTGGGCTTCACCACAAGAAGGACTTTGCCTGGCTTCAACTGGTTCAAGGAGGGACTCCCTGTTTGCTACAGGTGAAAAATTGCTATCCAGAGTCCCCCTGCACCAACTCCTGAAAAGTGACCAGCTGACCACTGTCCAGTGGCCAAAAAGAAGTTTGCGCCATGTGCATTCTGGGAGTTGAAGTCCGCACCCCCCAAGGACCATCACAGAACTTCTGGACCCTTGGGGTGAGCTGTGGACCCCAAAAGAACCTTAAAAGAACATCTGGGTGAAGCCCCAGAAGTTTGGAAAAGATTTGAGAATTTTTTTAAAAAAGCTCCAGAGAGGGACCGACCCGCCGCGGAAATTCTAGCCGGCTTGCCTCAACCGCGACCCGGCCTGACTTGGTGGTTCGTCCCGGTAAAGAAAAACCTCCGAAAAAGAGACTAAGGGGGTGATTCTAACCCTGGCGGTCGGTGATAAAGCGGCGGCCAACCCGCCAACAGGCCGGCGGTAAAAAAAATGCAATTCTGACCCTCGCGGGAACCGCCAACACAGCCCGCCGCATTAACACTCCGACCGCCACGGCGGAACAAACAAACAGCGCAGCGGTCACCGCCAACAGCCAGGCGGCAGACAATGTACCGCCCACCCTATCACGACCCACCAATCCGCCACCTTTTCCGGGGCGGGAGCCCCGCCGATAAAAACACGGCGGAAACAGACATTTTCAATGGAAAACGCTCACCTCGAGACACTCCACGCGGAATCCGGACAGCATGGAACCCGAATTGAACATCATACCTGCTCTCGTCTACCTGCTCATCTACCACGAGTACAAACTCCGGCGCAGAGGTCAACGGTGAGTACTGCACCTACGACACACGGGAGGGGGGAGGGGGAAAGGTTACGGGCATACACATATGCGACCCCCCCAATATGTACACACCAATGCAGAGCAGGAAGTCACAGTGACACCACACAAACACCCTTTAAAAATACAATGACACAACCAAATTTGGAATAAATATTTATGTACAAAAAAAGCACCTGGAAATAATTGAGCAACCGTGAAAAATATTTACAAAAACCAAAAATATATACACATCAGTGTATCACTGAAGTAACAAGTCCTGCACATCCTACGAATCTAACATGTCCGTGGGCCAATGTTCTGCGAAACAAGGGCAAAGCCCACACACGAGACCTGAGTCCTTTGGAGAGAACACTGCAGGGGCATCTGATGTTAAAACTACAGGCACCTCAGGGGGAAGGGAAGGGGGGGCCACCACAGCCACATGAGTCCACGACGCCAGATCCACGAGGAGCCACCATGCCCACTGCACCATCCTGGGGAGTGCAAAGCCACAGTCTCTCAATGTCTCTACAGTGGGTGGGCTGCCCACTGCACCATCCTGGGGAGTGCAAAGCCACAGTCTCTCAATGTCTCTACAGTGGGTGGAGTGCCCACTGCACCATCCTGGGGAGTGCAAAGCCACAGTCCATCCGGTGGATGACAGTCTCCACTGGTCAAGGAGGAGGCATGGTGGGCACAGTGAACCATAAACAGTGCCTGAGACGGCGGGACCCAGCGCAGCGGTGCATGACATGGCGATGTCCAGCGGAGTGGTGCCTGAGAGGAAGGG